>NW_005361351.1:2051940-2077436 GCF_000412655.1 Myotis brandtii
TTTTTTTTTCTATTCTGGGCCAGCTTTAGCTCTGAGGCCTCGCTGCTGAAAGCAGGTTTCTGGCCTTTACCTTCTGTATTTGATACAGTGTTGCGGTCCGGCTGCCTGAAGCCCGGCTGACTGAAAGCGGGTTTCTAGGATTTGTTTAGCTTCTATATTTGCAACATAGTTGCTTAGAGTTGCAGCTGAGAGGCCGGCAAGTCAGGCGGGGAACGTTGGAGTCCGCCATCACTGGAGCAAGCAAGCCTCCCTGTTTGCTTCAGTGCATGGCTGCCGGCCGCCATCTTGGCTGACAGTTAATTTGCATAAGGATATGCTGATTTTCCAATGGGAATCATAGCGGTTGTACGCTAATTACCATGTTTATCTTTTATTAGTGTAGATTATTCATACGTTTTCTAATCCTGAAGAGAAAGAAAATTCTTTGATTGTGGAGTAGTTTGCTAATTGCAGTCTTTTCTTGGTCCAACTTATATCTATGCTGCTTGTTCTATTTTGTTGATTTCCATGAGGGGGCTAAAAGCAAACTTCTGCATCTAGATTCTCTTAAGTTCAAGTCAACTTCAAAGACTATTGACTGGTGGCTGCAATGACAAACTCCAAAACCACAGCAGATCCACACAATTGAAATCTACATCTTATTCACATAATGTCCAAGAAAGAGGTAATAATTGACAGGCTGCTTCCCTCCAGTCAGTGATTCAGGGACCCAGGCTCCATCCATTTTTGTCTCCACCATCTTCAACTTGTGGGCACCAGCTCACCAAGCTCAATTACAGCTTCTGAACAGAGCAGAAAACACAGGTAGCATCCCTCCTGGGAGGTCATATGGTCCAGACTTGTAAGTGGTATCTATTAATTCTGCCTACCTCCCAGGGGCTGGAACTCAACTATACTGCCTATATGACTGTGTGAGGTTCTGGGAAGACAGCTGTGTGCCCAGAGAAAGGAGAAGATGGACTTGGTAATCACCTAATATCACCATCCAGAAGAATTTTCTGTGATTATAGAAACAGTTTAGATCAGTAGCCCCTAGCTTTATGTGGCTATTGAACACTTAAAAAGTGTCCACTGCAAGTGAGAAACTGAGGATTTACTCTTATTTAATACTAGAGGCCCGGTGCACAAAATTTGTGCATGGGGTGTGAGTCCCTCAGCCTAGCCTGCACCCTCTCCAATCTGGGATCAGGCCTAAATGAGCAATCGGACATCCCTCTCACAATCCAGGACTGCTTGCTCCCAACCGCTCACCTGTCTGCCTGCCTGATTACCCCTAACCGCTTCTGCCTGCCAGTCTGATCACCCCTTAACCACTCCCCTGCCAGCCCAATTGCCCCTAACTGCCCTCCCCTGCTGGCCTGGTCACCCCTAACTGCCCTCCCCTGCCAGCCTGGTCGCTCCTAACTGCCTTCCCCTACAGGCCTGGTCACCCCCCAACTGTCCTCCCTTGCAGGCTTGGTTGCCCCCAACTGCCTTCCCCTGCAGGCCTGGTCCCTCCAAACTGCCCTCCCCTGCTGGCCTGATATCCCACAACTGCCCTCCCCTGCCGGCCTCTTGTGGCGGCCATCTTGTGCCCACATGGGGGTGGCCATATTGTGTGCTGGGGTGATGGTCAATTTGCATATTACCTCTTTATTATATAGGATTAATTAATTTGTGTATAGTGTTTCCAGATTGGAAAGTGCACAAAGCTTTCCCACAATTGCTTTGATCCATCAATTCACTTTTCTGAGTTTTCTTATCTATAAAATAGAGAATAATAAGAGTATGCATTTCAAAAAGGCAGTTGACTTAAAGGACCAAAACTCAAGTTTGTTTGTTTTTTTGTTTTGTTTTTGCTTTTGTTTGTTTTGTTGTTTTTATTTAAATATATTTTATTGAGTTTTCACAGAGAGAAAGGGAGAGAGATAGAGAGTTATAAACATCAATGAGAGAGAAACATCGATCAGCTGCCTCCTGCACACTCTCCACTGGGGTTGTGTCCGCAACCCAGGTACATGTCCTTGACCAGAATTGAACCTGGGACCCTTCAGTTCACAGGCCGACGTTCTATCCACTGAGCCAAACCAGTTAGGGCCAAAACTCAAGTTTTATAACTGTACTACATGGCACGCCTACCTTCAAGAGCATTCTCTCTCCTTCTCAGATAGCTGCCATTCTCAAAGCTCTCTTCTGCTCCATGTGAAGTATGGTGGTCAAGAGCATCACATTCAGAGTTTGACCTGCATTTACCTCCTCGCTGCCCTGGGTATTAGCTAGGTTATCCTGGGCTAATGATACAATCTTCCATTTGTCTACTAGTATCTTTAAGGGAAATAATAAAAATCCTTACTGTCTTGTTTTAAGGATTAAGCCATATTTTATATATATTTATGATTGCATATGTGTAGGTTAGCAGAGAGCTTACCTGTTAGTTTTCCCCACTAGGGTACCTTAATTAATCCAAATCCCAAGGCCAATTGAATAAGCTAATTCCCCACTACAATCACTTCAACAATTTGCAAATAAAAGCCAATATTAGCCCTTTTGATCTGGATCCCTTCATACTGTTCTCTGGGCATAGTGACCATGACCATATTTTTAAAATCTAGGAGACTCTATATTTTAAACAGGAGCATATGTTTTGTTATATTTTTCCAGAATTGTCCCTCAACTTCCAGGCTCCTAGACTATGAGTCACCCACTGAGATGGCACAGAATAGCTCTTAGTTGTTTCTTTCAACCACCTGTGACCTGAAGTCCCAGCCTGCATGTTTGTGCAGGTCCCTGCCTTCCTTTCCCATAAGCTGATGACATGATTCTCTATGTGTCAGTGTTCTCAGAAGTGGAGCTGGCAGTTTCATCATGAAAGATTGAGTAGGGAAGTGAATGAACAAAGTTAACAATGTTGTGTTTGTAGAGATGAGAATGAGCCTAGAACAGGATAATAATGTACACCAAATATAATCTAGAGAATAAAGACCATTTTCCATCCTCAGGCACTGAGTTAAATGATTTTCAGGAAATATTCAGCAAGTCAAGGAGGCATTCTGGGTGAAAATCAGCAAGCAGGCTTCCTGCAGGGGAGCCCCCACTTGTCAAATGCACCCAACTTCACTAAGAGGGAAACATGAGGAGGCATCCATAGATGCCCAGCTCTATGCTTTCATCATAAACCTCTCATTCCCAAGAAGGCAGAAGTTACACTTATTAATAGACTAGAGTCCCAGTGCACGAAATTCGTGCACTAGGGGGATGTCCCTCAGCCCAGTCTGCACCCTCTACAATCTGGGACCCCTCGGGGGATGTCTGACTTCCGGTTTAGGCCTGATTCTGTAAACCGGCAGTCCGACATCCCTCTCACAATCCAGGACTGCTGCCTGCCTGATTACCCCTAACCACTCCCTGGCCAGCCTGATCGATGCCTAACTGCTCCCCTGCCAGCCCAATTGCCCCCAACTGCCCTCCCCTGCTTGTCTGATCACATCCAATACCCTCCCTTGCTGGCCTGGTCACCCTTAACTGCCCTCCCCTGCCAGACATCTTGTGGCTGTGGGCACCGCCATTTTTGAGGGTGTGGCATTCAATTAGCATATTCCCTCCTTATTGGCTCTGCGTGCCACCATCCTTGAGGGTGGGGCAGTCAATTAACATATTCCCTCCTTATTGGCTGTGGGTGCCACCATCTTTGTAACAGGGTGAGGGTCAATTAGCATATCCCCTCTTTATTAGATAGGATAGTTCATGGTGACATGAACAGATTATTCTGTGACCAAGTGAAGGTAAGCAGTTTATTCATTCAAAAAGCTTCAGAAAAATTTTTCTGACTCTGATGCAAATAATAGCTGGCTTATCATCCATGCTCACTACACATAATTATATATCATAATTGCATCAGTTTAGGTGATAATTACATGATTACCTATGTTCGAGATAAATGTATTCTACAATATAATTATCCTAATAAGGTGCCCAGGTAGTTGTGCTTTAAGTTTCACCTTTGGGGTTTTTGTTTCATAACCAATGAGTATTTGCATTGTGATGTTGATTACAAGATGTACCACACCCATCTTTCTTCAACTGTGCACTCTCTGTCATAATTAATAAGTAGCTTTTGAAATACATGTCACTTAAGAATTCAGATTGTAATTTGCCACAAGAGTAAAGAAAACTTACTATGCCTGCTTTGGTTCCAAAACACGAGTGCTATAAAAGTATCATTTGCTATAAAAGTATCAAAGAGTTGGGTGGGCGCTTGCCTGGTGGGAGTGGAAAGACATAACTTTCAGAATACAAGACAAAATAGTAAGCAATTTAAAATGAGATCATTAGTGAGATGTCCATGCCATTTTTGGGAAAGTAAAATCAACATTTCCAAATCAAAGAGAAAAAGCAGAAGTCTTTAGTGAAAATGTGAAAGCCAAAAGAATAAGCCATGACTGAGGTTCATGACTTTGGACTCAGTAAAGCAATAAATGCCATTAGTGGGTGACTCCACACCACAGTGATGCTGAGACATTTGTAAATAACATGAGTAATTGATTGCAAACATTCTGCAGACCTATACATGTGATTCCTGCAACATAACAAGAGAAAACACATTCTAACAAATAAAAAGGAAAGCTGCACAACTTCCCCATGAAAGAGGCTTTGAAATGTTATGCCGCATAGGGAAGTGGGAAGGAGGTGAATTAATGATTTTGTGATCAGCCAGTCAGCTTCTACCTTCTCTCTTTACAGTTAATTCACCTACTCAGGCCAGATGTTTCAACTTACCTCAGTCTGCAGGCTTCAGTTTAGGCCAAAATGGTGAGCATTTCCATTCTCCTCCAAGAACCTGGGGATCTGTTTAGACATTTCCACCTTCTAATATGGTTACTCATAAAGACTTCCATAGAGTGGTATCTTAGTCCCTTGGGGCTGCTATAAAAAATACCACAGACTGGGTTGATTGTAATCAACAGATATTTATTTTTCAATTTCTAGAGAGTAAAAGTCCAAGATTACAGTGTGGTAAGAGCTGCTTTTGGTTCATAGATGGCTACCTGATTGTTGTGATCTCACCTGATAGAAGGGGTGAGGGAGCTCTCTGAGGTCTCTTTTATAAGGGTGCTTACCCTATCCATGGGGGCTCCCCCTCACATTATGATCACCTCCCAAAGGCCCTACCTCTTAATACAATCACAATTTGGGTTAGGATTCAACATAGGATGTTAGGGAGACACATTCAGTTCATAGCAATGGGCATGATCAACCATTTTTAAAATACCAATCCCCCTAAGGTATGGACAACCTTGAATATCACTTCCTTTACATGAGTAGGTTATTTTAATCTGAAATCAACCTCATTTGGAACCATATGCTCACATTTACCTGGAGTTATTATTGAGAAGGTGAAGTAAGAGCCTGTGTTAAAAACCCTCACCCACTGTGCCTGACATACATCTGGTTACCAAAAGTATCAGGTTGGCCTAGATGAGCTGTTCTCAACCTGTGGGTCGAGACCCCTGAAAATACATCCTGCATATCAGATATTTACATTACGATTCATAACAGTAGCAAAATTACAGTTATGAAGTAGCAACGAAAATAATTTTATGGGTGGGGGTCACCACAACATGAGGAACTGTATTAAAGGGTCGCGGCATTAGGAAGGTTGAGAACCACTGGCCTAGACCCATAGAATGGACTGCTCATCCGAATCCATACATAGTGTTTATTTAATGTCTAAAGATTTAAGGATAAATAAAGCCAGGCCTCTTCCTTTGAAGGGTTCACTTTCTAGAAGGAAAGCTAAATGTTTCACAAAAGTTAAAATAGCCAAGAGCATTGAAAGCTGCTGAACCAGAATATGAACCCAGATGACTGTCCCCAAAGCCCATGTTCTTTCTTCCCAAATTGCTGTGAAGGTGGGTCCTAACTCACAGCCCTCACATCTTGGGGTTGTGTTTTCCAGAGAGCCTAAACCAAGAGGCCTTTGATTTCAGTTCTCTTAAGTTTGAGAAGGAGTCATAATCTGGACCAGAACCTTTGCTCTTATGAAGCAGGCTCAAAAAAGAGACAATCGCATATAGCCAGCTTTCAAAGAATAAGCTTTGTAAAAGAGATGAAAAGTAGATTTCTTTCACCTAAAATTTGGAATTCACAGAGGAAGTACCAAAGACTGTACCGAGTTTTCCATATGCACTGTACAGCTCTCAGAAGAATGGAAAAAGGGGGCAGGGGACCTTGAAACAGTATCACCCCTGGGCTCTATTAGAAAGTGAGAGTACTGTGAGAGTAGAGCCCCTCACAGCTGCTCAGCTTCTCCATCCATCACTGTCCATTTGTATAAATCAGAGCATAGAGGGAGTTAAAATATAGAAAGGGTTACCTTGGAGGATATTTGTAAAGAGTTCAGCAACCAATTTAAGGAGAACTTCACAGTTTTCCATCATGAACTTTCCAATCTTTCTACAAGATAATCAAACTCCATCTTATAAAAATTATTAAAAAAGACACCTTTTATTCTGGGGTTATTACGTCCATTTTCCCTCTGTCCTCTGCTCCCCAGCTACTCTTCAGTTTTTTCATTCATTCATCTTTGATGGAACACCTTCAGAGAACCAGACTCAGGGAAGAAAACCCAGCTTCTGCCCACGAGGAACCTGCAGTCAAGCCTGGGCTCACCCCATGCCTGTCTTGTTCCCACTTGGTTCTCCTCTCCTGGACCACACTCTTTCTAAAGCCAGTCCCCCATGACACTGTATTGATCCATGGATTTTTAAAACATTTGTTTGTATACATGTGTTCTTTCACTCACTTTATGTCTGGATTCCAAAAGAATTTGAAGACCTCTAAATGTATTTTTTTGTATCTCATCAAGTTCCCTTACCTACTTTTCAGAAATGACCTTGACAAAAATAACCAGAAAGGCAGAGATGACTATTTTTCTTCAGTGCCTACTCTGTGTAAATCATTATTGTGCTATATGATATTTAAACCTCACTACAACTGGTAAGACAAGTAGAACTATTCCCACTTTATAGATAAAAGAGAATAACAATAAGAAATCTACTCTCTTAACACATTTTTAAATGTACAATACAGTGTGTTAACTGTAGGCTCTATGTTATACAGCAGCTCTCCAGAACTTATTCATATTGCATAGGTGAAACTTTATACCCATTGAACAATATCTCCCCATTTTCTTCACTTTTCCCAGCCCCTGGCAACCACCATTCTAACCTCTGCTTCTTTGTGTTTGACAATTTTAGCCTCAACTAATAAGTGTAATAAGTGTATTTATGCTAATTGTGTGTGTGTGTGTGTGTCTTAAAAGAAAGAACATAACACTAGTGTTCTACTCAAAATGGTTTAGGGAAATATTACATTGTCCTTATATTCCAAATGTAATTTTTCAAATAAATGTTTGCTATTGAATATCAGAAAAACATCAATAAGTTTAATGACTTTAAGATTTAGAAAGTTGAATGGCTTTTAAGAACATTTTATTCTCTTGTTTGTTTGTAAGAGCTCTTTAAGAGTAAATGATCTAAGATAATTGGGAAAAAACACTATAGGTAATATTGGTTATACAGGAGATAATCTTGATACTGAGAATAAATTCAAGTCGATATTTAGAGTGAATAAATCAAATAATAAAACTGGAAAAAATGCTAAATTGTATTTCTAAGACCATGAATTTTTTCTTTTCCTCTTAATCTCACCAAAGTAAAAACAGAAACTCCACTTAATTCATCTTTATATCCCCTGGATGACATTTTATGTTTAATATGATTATAAGGACTATCGAGCCAAAGCAATATGATGGTAGGTACATATTGTGGCATAAGAATGTTTTCTTGAGTCTCAAGTCATAGAAAATAGTGGTCATTTCTTCCAACTTAGCTACAATTATTTTATTCAAATTCTGTGGAGTTTTTTTCATCTTGAAAATAAACCCATCCTTTCTGATGAGCAAGACATTACTCTAGGTATTGTGGTAACTCCCAAGTGATTCCTAGAGTCTAAAGACCACAACCTTCCTGCCAGCAGGAGCTGGACAGACCATGTGGCTAACATGCAGGAAGATGGATGGAGCTCATTTGCCTCCATTATAGTGATGGTGGTGAAAGATGAACACCAGCCCAGTGCAGAAAGTTAACCTCTTTCAATTCTAGCCAGATATTGAGAAACCATAAATCCATAGTTTTATGTGAAATCTCATAATTTTTTAAATGTTGCTGTCAAGTCTAGATTTAAAACACTGCTTGGGCCAACAATGTGAAAACCACTGTTTGAGCCAACAAGATGAGGCCAAAAAACACTGACCTGTGGGCCACCAGCTTGTGACTTGGACGTGGGGACTCCAGAGGGGCCTCTCACTGATACCTTATGTCTGTAATACATTGCTTCCTGGAATCACTCCCTTGGTAGTAGGCCAGCACTCAGGATCCTGGGGAGGTCATCTGCATTCAGGATTGGTAACCTCTCTGGACTATTGGAAGGGAGCACGTGGCCCAGGCCTGAGCTGATGGCTTCCACAGAGATGCAGCCACTTTCTTTCAAAGTAGCTAAGTCATAACATGCATCACTGGGCTTTTTTTTTTCAAAATTCATTGGTGTGAAACCAGGTCATGACTACATTTTTGCAAATCTTTTTACATTCTCCAACAATAAAACAAAATAGGCCAAAAATTTTAAATGACATAACTGTTAAAATGCATTACCTACTCAAACCTAACTACTTCCACAGTGACTATAAGAGGACTGTATCTTCTCAGAAAGTCAAAGATGAACATAGGAAAAGTTAAATAAAATGCCTACTCAACCATAGCAATACTTTCATACACAAATGGTTAAGTTGATGACACATTGCTTTTGCTTTAATAATAATAGGGTTGGAAGGTAGTTCCATTTTTAATTTTTTGAGAAAACACCATACTATTTTCCACAGTGGCTGTGCCAATCTACATTCCCACCAACAGTGCATGAGGGTTCCCTTTTCTCCACATCCTCACCAGCACTTGTTTGTTGATTTATTGATGATAACCATTCTGACAAGTATGAAGTGATATCTCACTGTGATTTTATTTTTTATTTCTCTGATGATTAGTGACATTGAGCATGTTTTCATATTTCTGTTGGCCATCTGTATGTCCTTTTTGGAGAAGTGTGTATTCAGGTCCTTGACCCATGTTTTAGTTGTTTGTTTTTTTAATGTTGAATTGTATAAGTTCTAATATTTTGGATATTAACCCCTTATCAGAGGTATCATTGGAGGATATGTTCTCCCATTCAATGGGTTGTCTTTTCATTTTGTTGATGGTGTCCTTTGCTATGCAAAACTCTTTAGTTTGATGTAGTCCCATTTATTTATTATTTCTTTTGTTTCCCTTGCTCAAAGAGACATATCAGGAAAAAATATTGCTATGAGAAATGTCTGAGATCTTATTTACCATGCTTTCTTCTAGGATTTTTATAGTTTCAAGTCTTACACGGAAGTCTTTAATCCTCACCCAAGGATCTTTTTCCATTGATTTCTAAAGACAATGGAAAGGAAGAAGGAGGGGGAGAGAGAGAGAGAGAGAAACATCTACATGAGAGAGACACATTGATTGATTACCTCCCGAACATGCCCCTACTGGGGCTGGGGAACTGGCAATCAAGGTATGGGCCCTTAACTAATAATCAAACCCAAGACCCTTTGGTCCACAGCCTGACACTCTAACTGCTAAGAAAAACTGATCAGGGCAGTCTTTAATCTATTTTTAGTTTATTTTTGACCCAGCAATTTCACTTTTGGGAATATAATTGAAGAAACCTGAAACACAATTGGAAAGAATATATGCAACCCTATGTTTATCACAGCATTATTTACAATAGCCAAGATTTGGAAGTAGCCCAAGTGCCCATAAGTGGATGAGTTGTTAAAAAAAAAAAGTTGTGTTACATTTACACAATGGAATACTAAGCCATAATAAAGAAAGAATTCTTACCTTTTGCAACAGCATAGATGGACCTGGAGAGTATAATGCTAAGTGAAATAAGCTAGTCAGAGAAAGACAAATACCATATAATTTCACTTATATGTGGGATCTAAAGAACAAAATAAACAAAATAGAAACAGACTCATCAATACAGAAAACAGACTTAGAGGGAGAGGGCTGGGGCTGCCTTAGTGAAAAAGGTGAAGGGATTAAGAAAAAAAACTCCTCATAGACACAGATTACCAGAGGAAAGGGGGAGTGGGGGAGATAGAAGAAAGTAAAGGGTGGGTAAATGATGATGGAATGAGACTTGACTTGGGGTGGTGAACACACAATACAATATACAGATAATGTATTATCAAACTGTGCACCTGAAAACTATATAATTTCATTAACCAATGTCACTCCAATAAAATCAATAAAAAATAAAATAATAATAGGGTTTTTTTTCATTTTTGTCATAGAATTCAAGATATCAAATACAATGGCAGCTGCCAACTTTTGTTAATATCCTAATTGATCAGCAGACATTGCTCATTGCTTAAGATTTAGAGACAAAATAAAATATATGAAATAAGATACAATGAAAGAATTTTGCTATCTTTTAACAGGAGACTCCAAATACAAAATAAGAATGACTAAGGGAATCATGGGAGGTTCATTTTCACAAAACTTAGCAAATATTTTTTGAGTTTCTACCATATATTCAATGTGATGATAAGAAAGAAAGAGTCGGCTTCCTGAACTCAAGAGACCCCCAAATCTGGAAATTTGTGTTGAAGATGTATCTATGGAGAAGATATAACTAAAGTCTACTACCTGAAAGCTATCCCAAGGTCAAGAGAGAAAATTGAAGTAGAATTTTACAAAACCTTATATTAAAAGTATAGAGAAAGAAAATCTTAGTAGGCAATAAAAATGAAGAGGGGAAAAAAGTATTTTGACAGAAGCCTTAAGAAGGAAGTCTATCCAGAAGAATGTGAAAATAAAGTTGTATCTAATAATGTCAAGTACTTCAGAAGTTTGAAGACAATGGTGCTGACTTGTTTGGGGGAAGAGAAGGTAAGATTCAATAAGCGGTTTTAGCAGCACCATAGGGGAAAACATCAGATATCAAGGGACAAATTGTGGATAGGAAGAGCAAGAAAAGAATAGCCAATCCTATTGGGGAGTTTGACATTGAAGGAATTTTTTATATTGAATGATTAGTAAGATCAAGAGAAGGTCAAGTTTTCTCTTTTAAAGAAGAGAGAAGATATAAAGGAGAAAAAAATAAAGTATGAAAAAGTAAGCAATTTGTGGGTGGATTCTGAGGATGATGCAAAGTTCATAGAGGAAGTATAGGTGGAAAGGAGAAGGATCATTCCCTATAAGACAGAAGACAAGGAACTGAGGTGATGGGAATATAGAAAAATTGGCATCTGAGAGAGATGAGCAAAGTCAGCAACACTTAGGATAAGCTTCATTCTGTGTATAGAAGGAATTGAGTCAATATATTAGAGATGTCGGGGTGATGAGACAAAGGAGAACAGGATGAGGTTGGCAAGTGCTGCTATCAGAAATGTGATAGGGGTTTAGCAAAGAGTATCCTTTTTTCTGCTACTTCCCTACATATGTTGTTGTATTTTCACTTATCTTTTTTTTTCTCCCAAAGTATAAACTCTTGTGTTTGTTTTGTTAATCCTCACCCTAGGATATTTTTCTACTGATTTTTTAGAGAGACAGGAAGGGAAGGAGAGAGACACAGAGGGAGAAACATCAATGTGAGAGAGACACATGGACTGGTTGCCTCCTGCTTGTACCCCGACCAGGGCTGGAGATCTGGCCTGCAACTAAGGTAGGTGCCTTTGACCAGAATCAAACCCAGGACCCTTCAGTCTGCAGGCAGACACTCTATCCATTGAACCAAATCAGCTAGGGCCCAAAGAGTAAATAGGATGCATGAGTGTGTTATCCAGTGTACCTAGCATCATTCTATATTTATAAAAAATATTAATTCATTTTATGTGTTAAAAGCATATAATAGCAATAGGTGCTTTCCTGCTAGGATCAGGATTAAAGCACCTGCACAAGAACATCTTGGTTGCTTCCAAGTTTTGGTAATTGTAAATAAAGCTGCCACAAGCATCATGTGAAAGTTTTGAGTGGACATGTTTTTAACTCCTTTGGGTAAACACCAAGGAGCTCAACTGCTGCAGCACGTGGTAAGAGAATACTTACTCTAGTCATAAACCACCAACCTGCCTGTGTTCCGGAGTGGCTGCACCCTGATGCCTTCCCAGCAGCCATGGGTGAGAGTTCCTGCTCCCCCACCTCTGGGTCAGCACTCAGTGTTGTCAGTGTCCTGGATTTTGGCCATTCTAACAAGTATGTCATGCTATCTCACTGTTGTTTTAAGGTCTATTAATTTTTAAAGCATATATAATATGATACACATCTCTTGCAAACACTTCTTGATCTCAAATAAATAAAATTAAAGCTTTTGTTGTTATACCTTAATAGAGAAATAAATCTTCAAAAAGGAAAAACAAAAGATTTTCTGGCTCATTATCCTATAAGATTGTCAAGGTCTCAGGTTTCATTGTTGTTTGTGTATTTTATTTTGTTTTTTAAGAAACACGAAACTATTTGAAGTTATACCATATTCAGCCAAGTATTGTTACCTGCTTTTTTCATGTACATAAACCTAACCTACTCCATAAGAATCATAAGCAACTTGAAAGCAAAGCAAATGTTATTTACTGTTTGGCCACTCCAAAACAATTAGGACTGAAATCTATACTAATAAAAGGGTAATATGCTAATTAGACCAGATAGACCGGACATCATTACAGACATCCTTCCTGACAAAACTGGGGGCGTGGCCAGCCTGCAAACTGCCGGCGGCCCCTTGCCCAGGCCAGCCCTGCCCCCCAGCAGGGACCCCCACCCCAATCAGGGGTGTGGCCAGCCTGCAAACCTCACATGGCCCCTCACGCAGGCCAGCCCCACCTTCAGGGGACTAATTAGACCAGATAGACCGGACATCATTACAGACATCCTTCCTGACAAAACTGGGGGCGTGGCCGGCCTGCAAACTGCCAGCGGCCCCTTGCCCAGGCCAGCCCTGTCCCCCAGCAGGGACCCCCACCTTAATCGGGGGTGTGGCCAGCCTGCAAACCTCACATGGCCCCTCACGCAGGCCAGCCCCACCTTCAGGGGAACCCCCACTCTGATCGGGGGCCCCCTTCAGGGCAGGCCAGACAGCCCCCATTCATGCACCAGGACTTTATCCTATATAATAAAAGGGTAATATGCAAATTGACCCTAATGGCAGAACAACCAGAACGACTACTGGGCCAGTCACTATGAGGTGCACTGACCATCTCTTATCCCTTTCCCCAGCCGGCAGGCACCGATCACCCGATGGCAAATGGGGAACCGGGGGTGGGTGGCAGCGGGGTGCAGGGCTGGCTGCAGGCAGCTAGGGAAGATGGCTCTGATTGCAGGCCAGGCTTACGGATCGTACCCACACACGAATTTTGTGCACCGGGTCTCTAGTATGTATATAATAGGTTTCCTAAATGTAGAATTTAACTTTAAAATATTTGGTCACTTCTCATTTAGAAAAGGTAATTTGACTCACAGAGGCCCTAAATCAGGGTGGCTAGGTTCACATTTTCTTTTTGGTTGAGTATAAAATGAAGCAAATGGTGTGTTTGGCAAGATCAACTCATTCTCCAAATGAATAAATGGACTGCATGTTTTTATTCCACATAATATGCTTTTGTAATACCTTTTTATAAAATACAACCACAAAACATTGTTGTAGGTAATGTTCTCTGGAGAGAGAGAAAAGAAAAGAGAAAGATAGATTAAGTGACTGCTATATTGACCTCTATTTTTGGAGAAAGAATCAGCCTGACTTTCCAGTTCTGAATCAATAAATTTGTTGCACAGTGTTGGGAAGACAGCCACTCAGATCTGCAGTGCTCATCCACATTCCAATCCCTAACTTTTTCTCCTAATATAAATATGACTCTATATGATTTCTATTGTGATACATAATGTCTACATGCATCTATTGTCACACTAATCTACACTAATAAAAGAGAAACATGCAAATTGGTGTCACTCCGCTACCCTTCCCATTGGCTAATCAGGGCGATAAGCAAATTAACTGCCAGCCAAGATGGCGGCCGGCAGCCAGGCAGCTGGAAGCGAACATGAGGCTTGCTTGCTTCAGTGACGGAGGACTTCAATGTTCCCCGCCTGCAGCTGCCGGCCTCTGAGCTTGCAGTTTGAAACAGTGTTACAAATATAGAAGCTAAACAAAACCCCAGAAACCTGCTTTCAGCCAGCCCGGATCTCAGAGCTGGAGTTGAAACAGTGTTTCGATTATAGAACCCAAACAAACCAGATACCTGCTTTCAGCAGCTGAGGCCTCAGAGCTGGAGCCAAGCCTCAGAGCTAAAGCTGGCCCAGAATTAAAAAGCAAAAAAGGAGCTGTTGGGAGCTTCAGTCACCCGCCAGCCTGAAAACGGCCCTCAGCCCCTCACCCAGACTGGCCAGGCACCCCAGCGGGGACCCCCACCCTGAAGGGTGTGTGACCAGCTGCAAACAGCCATCATCCCCTCATCCAGGCTGGCCAGGCACCCCAGTGGGGACCCCCACCCTGATCCAGGACACCCTTCAGGGCAAACCAGCTGGCCCCCACCCATGCACCAGGCCTCTATCCTATATAGTAAAAGGGTAATATGCCTCCCAGCACCAGGATCAGCAGTGAAGGGATTAAGAAACCAAGGTGACTACACTTTATATTGTCAAACTGATAAGCAGTCACTTTTCTTCATACTATGAATTACCCACATTTCTCCTCTGTCTCACATTCAAAAAAGCGTTGACAAATTACTTCTGATGAGGAACATAACCATGAAACAAAATAACCCTCCATCTCAGGTAATGTGGTCAAAACTGCAACAATAAAAACATCACTAATCTGTCAATTAATTCTTTTTTTTCATGACCTATATTATTGGCTGATTGCAAATTAGTTGCCAAAACAATTCTTTACATACAGAAGCTAGATTTAAAGGACAGACCATGCCAAAGCAGAGAAATATAAGAATCACAATTTGGCCAAACTTGGATAGTGCACACTGATCTCTAAATGTCCACTCAGAAATGCATAAATGTTGCCCGAGTATTGAGACTAACTTCATCGGGGTCATCACCAGGAGGATGGTTAAATAAAATGGTTGATCCATGATATTAATATTAGTGTTAATATTAATATGTATGCATATCAATATTAATATGTATGCATGTCACTTTTACACACATTCACAAACATATAAAACAAAACAATAGTAAGTAACAAGTGGGAAATTTTTCAGAAGAATATTACCATAAATAACATATTTGTTTCTGTGCATCAATAAGGAGACAAACACAGCAGTTATTTTAACTCAGAAAAATAATGTAAATAATTGTTGATTAGGCATCAGGTTGTTAACTAAGTAACTGGAAAGGAAAGGACAACCACAGAATTAGGAGGTAATAATTAGAGTGGCAGCCAGCACTGCTTGGGCTGTGGGGAGAAGAAGAAGAAAGTTATTAAATCTCAGATGCTTGGTGGAAGGGCCCTGAGGAACTGGAACTCAGCTTGTAGGGGCTAGAGCCCACTGCTTAAATATGGCTGCTGTCCCTGAGCTACAAGGAGAAGTCTCAGTAGGGCCAAGCCCCTGGATTTAAAGAGGGGTCTGGAGCAGCTGGGGCTGGTGTTTCTGAGAAAGAATGAGGAAGCTAATCCTGCAAGTGTTAGAAAGACTGCAAACTGAATTCAGCTGTTCCTTCAGAAAGGAACTGCCACTGCCCAGGCACAGAAGCAATGCTGTGGCATCTCAGAGGAAAGCTAGTGGGTGCCAATAGGAAGCAGAGCAAGAAGCAAGCCCCGTGTCCTGTTCAAGCTGTGTCTCCTCTCACATGCCTTGCAGATGGCGTCTACCATGGGCCAGCTGGCCAAGCAGCAATGGGTTTGCAGAGGCCCAGCCCAGCGCCATGATCAGTGGACTGAGGCTACCTTGGAGCTGAGAAACAACTAGCTCAATGCCTGACACAGTGGTAGACAAAGTTCTGATTCTGGGCACACAGTAGGCTTGCTCTTCCCCTCCTTTAAGGTATGTCTTGGGTCCCCCACCCTCCTTTCTCACCTCCTGACCTTCTAGGTGCCATCCATTCAGCTTCTTCAATGAGACAAAGAACTTCCCTGAAATTCCCTACTGACCCCATGGGCTCTTCCTGAATGAGACACCCTTTCTCCACTACAAAGCAAACCACCCACACTTTTCTTCGATTATTAGCCCTGCAGAATAGAAGCCATGTGAGCTGTGTTTCTCCCCTCCCTGGACTGAAATCTCCCTGAGGACAGGAGTCACACCTTCTATTTCTGCCCCTGAGTCCTCAGGACACAACCAATACACAGACATCAGCAGGTAGCTCTGTGGGACAAAAGCTGAGTGAGCACCAGGCAATACATTTGTAGTCAGAGTAGTTTGTTCTCCACCACAAATAAGAGAATTATGCTGCTATGGGCTGAATGCTTGTGTCCCCCAAAATTCATATGTTGAAGCCCTAATTTCTCACTTGAGGGCCTTAGAGAGGTGAAGAAGTCATGAGGGTAGAGCCCTCCCAATGGAATTAATGTTCTTATAAATGAGACCCCAGAGACCTTCCTCACCCCTTTCACAAACTGAGGACACAGCAAGAAAATATTGTCGGTGAATCAGGAAGAGGGACCTCAGCAGATACTGAATCTGCCAGTACCTTGATCTTGGACTTGCAGCCTCTACCACTCTGAGAAATAAATGCCTGTTGTTTAAGCCCTCAGTCTGTGGCATTTTGTTACACAGGCTGAGCTAACTAATACAAATACCAAAGACATTGCCAAGTGGAGGCTGCAAACAACAAAGGAGGAACCCCTCCAAAGAGAAGGAGCTGAAAGAGGGCGAGTTGTGGTATAAAACCACATCACATGGATTCTCAGCGCCAGCATGTCCTCAGGTGAACTCTGTAGGTAAATGGCTTTGTGATGTACACTAATGAACCCTGAAAAATAGATGTGCTGATTCCATATCTGGGTGGAGGCTACTCTCTCTCAGAACTTTGGTGAGCTCTGAGGCCTCAGGTTTAGAATATCCATGATGATATTACTCTAATCCATTGCTTTGAAGTGCACTTTCTCTGTAACCTAAAAACTTCATTCTACAGTCTACACTTTCAATCTTTCATTTGTTTGAGCCCCAAAGTAGCCCTGCAAGCACATTGTTGATTTATGGCTCTGAGAAGAATGATAGCATGCACCTCATGGGCAACATGGAAGTTAGTGTGAATTAGTTAACTGGTTTCTCTTCACAGATACCTGATCAAAAGCCAACTTCCAGGATGAGAATAAAGGGCACATGATGGAGTTAGGAAGATGAGCCAAAACAAAACAAAGCAAACAAACAAAACACACACACAAACAGAAAGTGTGTGGGAATGGAGTCAAGTTGTAGGATGGTAAACCTCACTGTCTTCCAATTATGCCTAGAAATAATTCAAGTCCAGATTAAATCCAATTTCACTAGATCCCACCCATGTCATGAGTCTACTATTACACAGTAATTGGGTTGTATTTAATATTGCCTCTTAAACAATTTGAAATCCAGAAATTAGTTTTGCAGATGAGTTTTTCTTTTTTATCACTTGAGCTATTTTTTTCTTTTCTCTGTCACTAGCAATGTGTAGATTCACCTTAAAATAATGTGATAAATTCAAGTATATTTGTTGTTAATTGGAACATCAATGAAAGATAATTAGGACAGACTTCCAATATAATAGGACAATTAAAATATTGTGAGTACAGTTGGGTTGGGTGTGATGAGTAAATATAGAAATTGAATATCTATCAAAATAATCTGCTCAAAGTTTTGAATTAAGTATTAAGTGCCTAAATGTCAACAGTAGGTAGACAACAGTGTTGAGAATCAAGAAACGGACGTCAATGTGATTATGAGAAAAGAAAGATAAAGAAATGAAAAATGACAATGACACAAAGACATACTAGTGAAGAAATGACTGTGAGTCTGAAAGAAAATAGACCTGGAGGAGAAGAAATATTTAAGGTCGTACTAGAGTATATATCTGAAAGTACAGCAATTTAATTTAAAAAGGACATTCATATCCTGTGCCCAAGAGTGTCATGAGAGTAGGCACCATTATATTAAATAACAATTGCTCTGGGGAAGAGGTACAAGCAAATTTACTAAGGTACTTAAAATTGTACTGGAGAAGCAATTTTTTAAAATTCCACTGGGAGCAATAATTCATTGGCAACAATATTAACTCGACAGAACGTTTCCAGTTCTAATTTTATAGGACCAGATGAGGTTCTCATTTTTGTTCTCTACATTATATATATTTAACTACCCTTCTCTGAACTTTAAAGAGAGATAAAAATTGAAAAAAAAGTGGTAGATATCCTCAAGAAAGTGTGCCTACTTTTAAAAGTGTTAGCTCTTATATCACTAATGAAATATTAAAAACTAATAAGGTTAACCAAAAACTATGTCTTCATTCGTAAAATCCATATGAAGGAAGAAGCTTGTTTTACTGATCTGCTCATGTCCTAGTGAGTGTTTACTGTGCGCTCAGGATGAGATGAGCAGCATGGACCAAGGGAGAGAGCGCTGGATTTTTTCCACCAGGATCTGCTTGGACCCCCTCTTTCTGTTTGCTCTCCTTTTGGCTCCACTCCATATGTGTACTTTTATCTGAGAGTCGGGCATAAAAATACCTGCTCTGCTAACTTCACAGTGGTTTAGTAAAAATAGAATAAAAGATTAGGTCTGAGAGCTGTCCAAAAATATTAAATAACTCTCTCAGGGTGTAAGCCAATTTTATGTGAGGGCAGAAGAAAGAAACTAAACAAGTGACAGGCGAAATCTAATATGTGATTAAGTGCTCAAAAGAGTGGTATGTACAGAAAGTGCCACAGGGTTTCAGAAAACAAGGGACGCTAATATGGGCTGAACTGGATGCGATTATAAAAGTCCCCAATGACTCACTCAGTGCCTGGATATGCGGTCTTCCCTCTAACCCAAATCCTCTATGTGACCACTTCAGCCTGTTTTCATTTGTTCTGACCCCAGAGTCGCCTGCCAAGCATTTTGCTGTTATTAAGTCATTCTTCAACCTTCCTGCCTTTTGGACTCCTGATCCAGCATTGAGTGCAGGAAATGGGTTCTAGGCTAACATGCTCCACTAATCTGCTATCTTGGGAGAGTTATTGTTCTTTCCCACTATGATTCCCTGACTTCTAAGACTCTCTGAAAAACACTCTGTGTACTCCATGAAGCAATTCTGCCACACTTTTTTAATGATCACCACTTCTTCCCTCAGCCAAGCTTTCCAGTCCCTAAACAAAGTCTTCATTGTCTCACACCCATTCTCTCCCATCCTGATACCCTCCCTTTCAGTGCTATGCTCTCATCCACATCACAACCATACTACTTCCTAGGCTCGCGAACGCTTGCAAGTTTTCCTATGCACATCTCATGATAGATATGGCTTTCCAAATACTTTTACTCTTTCCCAGGGTGATATCATTCATTCATAGGTTTAAGGTGCACTGACTTTCATAAAAACCTAAGCAAATTTACCAACCCCTTCTTATGTTATTTAAATAACTGAACTTTCCCTGTGCTTTTAATTGAGGATGATTGGCCATAGCCAAGACTTAATTTGCAGCTATAAAAGTATACCTGATAATATAAGAGACAGGCAATTTGAAATAAATTCTGCACTCATAAGATTGTCCTGTAATCCCCAAATCAGTTGATGTGGCAGGGGTGGTACAATTGGGGGACCTTGAAAGAGATGAGAGTGAGACAGGTAGAAGATTCTGAATGTATTCACGGGGCTCAGGTGTGGATAAAAAGTGGACTGACCTCAGAGTACCAAAATCTTGCCTTCCTTTGAAGGGCAACTCACATCCTGCCTTCTGAAGCTCTTTTCCAGGATGCTGCTCCTCCCACCCACTGGCTCACTCTCCTCTGAACCATTATAGCACTTTTTGTGTCCCCTCCTGCTTTCCTCACTAAGAATTAGCATAGACTGCAGCAGGTAATTATAAACATGTTTTTAGATGCATGTACACATTCACTCTTATCAAATAGTTGCAAGCCATGAAAGACAGGAACACATTTTGTATATTTTTCCCCAGAGTCTAAGACTAAACTCTGTGTCCACAGATGCCCCATTAGTATGGAGTGGGAACTAGGCGATGAGTAAACTGGTCAGATGCATGACCAAATGAGAGATTGCTTATTCTTAAGCAGAACTGTGCACTTACAAGATAGTGTCTTAATTCTCCTTCAGGGCATGTCCTAGAGTTGTTCTGAGCAGTAAAGGAGTTAATACATGTAGATTGCTGTCCTTCACCTGGCACAGGGCGTGTACCCAGCAGATACTAGTGATTGCTCTGACGATCTGTGGCTGCTTGAAGGTCAAGGACAGCCTTTCATTTGTTCACAAGAATGACACCCCACCCAAAGTGAGAGTTCAGAAAATAATTCTCAATGGAAAACAAAATGAATTGGCGGTAAAGATGCACAAAAACTCCATATGTTTGATTTCAGAATAAATAATCTAATTCCACTAAAGCAAATGGCAGGAGACAATCTGGTTTAGTTGTAATAAAATGTCATTGAAAATGCTCTGGTAGTAATCACAGTGAAACACTGCTGGGTCTAAAGACCAAAGAAAACAAATAATCGAAAATAAAGCTAGCAATAAGATGTTCTGAATATAGTTCAGGAAGAGGAAAATTTCCATTTTGAAGATGTAGCATACATACATAAATCCTTGTGTGCATGCTAGCTATTGAAACTGAGTCATCTCTTACCCACAAACCAGAGATGTTAGTGAAAGACATGATAAGGGGTTAGTGTATTCTTATCAATGGGTTGATTTCACAACCAAAGTCACATGAAGCAGAGTTCTTATTATAAAGCCAGACTACTTGTGAAGTCAAAGATTGTGATGGGAATGTTATATGTGTTATATCTTCTAATCCTCACAATAGCCTGAAAACCAGGTACTATATTATCCACACATTTATGCCATCAGACTCAGAAAAATTTAAGTCATCCAATAAATAGATAAACTAGAACTTGAAGCAGCACTTAATACCTTAAGATGGAAATTGAAAAGTTGATACTTATTCAAATTAGATATTATGAAAGGAGAGCATACTCAAGAAATTTGGGCATAGACAAACCGCCACAAAACTCTTCACAGTTGTCATGAGAAGAACTGATTTTTGTCAGAAGTACCGTGATGGGTAGAATGTGGGTAACAGAGTCAATAATGAGGGTGAAGACACCTTTCATGTGAATCTCAGATTTCAATAATTCCATCGCTTTTCATGCAGATATCAGAAGGTAAATATTGTCAAGCAGGAATTTAAATGTTGGGATGAATACTGAAGCAATCTACCTACTGAACTAAAATTCTCAAGGCAGGGGGTGAAAAATGTTGGGGGAAAAACCAATAAGGCAGACCCTGGGAGTATTCTAAGTCTGGACATCTAGTTCAAATTAATTTCAGTAGTGGGAGAATAGCATCACTTACACACTGAAATGTGTTTGACATTGTTAGTGTGGAGCATGGGGAAGCCAGTCATGATTTACTTCAGTGGACATAGGTGACCTTCACACCAGAGTGCCTCAGCTCACTTCCAGCAGGGCTGATTCTGTTACCCACATTCTACCACACAAAACCCTGCTCTGCACACATAGGTAGGTGGGCTTTCCATTCACTTGATATGTCCCAAATGCACAAGTCATTGAAAACTATTACATCTACAGCCTGATACCAATTCGTGTGTGTGTGTGTGTGTGTGTGTGCATTTTCCCCACACCATCAAGCAATTCTTTGACAATTCAACTCAATTCTGACACCATCTACCTGGAGATAGCATCAGATTCCACAGGTTAAGGGTTCAGTCCCACATGACTGCCCCACCCACTTCAGACACCAATCATAAGTCCAGGTATCATCCGTACTTTTGACAGACAGCTATAGATCATAGGTTCCAGCACCCTATTTCTGGCTTCCATTAATTTTCTAGAGCCCTCACATAAACTCAGAGAAATAGTTTACTTACTGGATTGCCAGTGTAAGTAAAAGGATATAACTCAGGAACCAGATCGAAGAGATGCATAGGGCAAGGTATATGAGATGGGGTGGGGAGAGTCCATGCCCTCTCCCATCTGGAGGGTTTTTATGTAGATTTCATTACATAGACATGATTGATTAAATCACTGGCCATTGTAGGTTGACTCAATCTACAGGTACCAAGACAGAGGCCTGGAATAAATTCCCTGCTCCACAACCGAGGGCTGATGGTGGTGCAGCAAATTCTTCCCCAATCCTCCAGACCCCTCTCTGTGAAGGACTGTTCTAGAGAGGAAAGGAGACAATGCCCAGTGTGCTTCACACAGTTGTGGAAACAGAGAAAGTCCCTAGTATGTAGTAACCATCTTGTCACTCAAGCAGCTGCCACTTCCTGGCGATTTCCTTCTTCACTTTATGCTATTCTGTCTTTTTGCTCTTACTTTTCATACTGTAAATCTGATATCTAACCAAAGATAGCAAGTTCCATCAGAGCCTCTATTTTATAGTTTGGTCTTTTGTTTTGACATTGTCTAAACCAACTTACAGTATACGAAGTGTTTGATAAATCCTTGGTGAATTAAAGGGATTTATGTATTAACTAGAGGCCCAGTGCACAAAATTCGTGCAGTGGGGTGGGGGGCGGGGTTCAGCCCAGCCTGCACCCTCTCCAATCAGGGACACTGTTTGTATTGGTTTATTTGATTCTTCTTACATGTTGAAAGGGGTGGCAGGGGAGTGTCTGCCAGACATGGTTTCCTTCTGCTTATTCGCCAGAGCTGCCCTGCGTGATGCCTTTTCCCTTCCTTCCCAGCTGCCCAGAGCTAATGCACATGAGATCGCCAGGGACCAAACTGAGGCCCCCTTTGTATTGCGTGGAGATTTCACTCCACAGAAACCTGCCTGATCCAGGGAGGGCTGGCGTCATTCACTGCTGGAAAGGCTTGATTTAAACCAAGCCTCCATTGCTACTGCTTAGACAGGCGCTGAGTGAGCCGCTTGAGGAGGGTTTATCATCTGTTCTGGCTGTTTCCTTGGAAACCACAAACTCAAGATAGCAGAGCCAGGGCTGGGAGCTTCTCAGCGCGGCTCTCCTCAGTCAGCTGCTGAATTTACTTGAAGGATGTAGAATAATTTGTAAATGATACTAAAGTGTGTACAATTAGGTCAAAGCATTATGCAATTGTTTCCTATTAATTTGTACAATTGAGGGTCCTGAGTGTTTGAGGATGTCAGCTCTCACAGAGCTAGTCATTTTAACTATTTAATTTAACCAAAGTCTCCAGTGACTCTTTCAGCTGGGTGGCCTCTGGGCAGGGCACACCTTGCCTGCTCATGCCCCTGCCCTTGGCCACTTCACCAGGGGCCACTCCTAGGCCAGGTGGCACAGTTGCCTGCTTAAGACCCCTTGCCCAGCAGCTTCAGGGCTGGGCAGTGCCACCGGCTGCTCGCACCCTCACTGGTGGCCACTTCCACCAGGGCACTCCAGGGCCGCGCCTGACTGGTCATGACTAATTAACATATTTGGGCTAATTAGCATATCCATCTTTTATTATAAAGGATAAGAAAGTAGATAGCAAGCTTGACATTTGAATAAATATCATATGACTAGGGGGAAAAAAAGAAAAGGAATTGTGTCTAAAAGAACCCAGAAAAGCAAATGGGTAGAGGTGTTTATGGTAATAGCATCCAACAAGAAAATGGTACAGGGTAGTGGTCCATGTATTCACCTTGGTTTCAAGATGAGTGACATGAAGTTACTGTTCTTACTATATTATTAGTTTATGTCCTATTCTCTTGCCTCCACAGACTGATTTTATAACTGTGGGTGATGCTTTAAAAGGGGAGAAGATAGAGCCATCAAAAGACTGGGTCTGTATCATGGTAGCAAGATGGATACCAGCCAATGGCAGTTGTATGTAGAACCGTGTCTAAAAATTTACACACAAAAAAATATATACATATATATTTTTTTTTAAAGAAAAATAACTTTGATTCCAGGATTAAATTTTCTAATTCATTTTCTCTCTCAAGTGGTGGACTTTTTGACTTGTCAGAAGACTCTTCATTCACTGTAGACCTACTTTTATATCTTCTCCTAAGGACAGCTCATGAGTTAGAATGAAGAGATTTGCATTACTAGATATTGAAATTTTAACAAGAGTATATCCAGGAGAATATCAAAGCTCAGCCAATTACACACACAAAAAAAATTGATTTAACATATGCAACATAATTTTTTTAGCTTGTAATACTTTTATTATATTCTCCATTTAGGCAAATAAACATTTTGAGTAATGAATTACCCACCCTATGTTCCTAATAAAAACTTTATATTCTGACACACACTTATGTGTAAAGGCCCAACACATGGGTTAATAATACAAAGCAAAGATGTACAGAGCTAGTTCATCTTTGGTGTGCAAGGCCTATTGTATAGTACATCAGTTACAAAAAAAAAAGAGTCTAAAAATAGTTGCTAAATGAAATAATCTACCCTATATAATAAAAGGCTAATATGCAATAGCAGAACAACCAGAACAACTGAATAACTGGTGGCTATGACGTGCACAGACCACCAGGGGGCTCGTGCAGAAGATGGTGGGCGTCGGTCCTACTGGGATGGTGCAGCAGGTGAGTGGGGGCACCAGACTAAGGCAGGGCGCTGGTTGCTGTCATTGGGGCAAGCCTCTGGTGGTTACTGAAAATTCTTTGCTCCCACATGCTGTGGTCCCACCTCGTGCTCACACCTGTTGTGGGCACGGGCCCCGCTTACACCCGCTGCTGGCACCGGAACCACCACTTGCACCCACTGCTGGCACCTGGCGCCGGCCCTGATTGCTCGGTGCCATCAGTGGGTGAAAGCAGAGGCTACCAGTCCTGATCACCCCTCAGGGCTTCTCCTTCTCCCCCTGCTCCTGAGGGGCGATCAGGGCAGCAGCTGCTACTCGCACCTGCTAACGATGCTGGCCCCACTCACACCCGCTGCTGGTGCTGGCCCCAATCGCTCCACACCTTCAGCGGGTGTGAGCAGGGCCAGCACTGTGGTGGTGGGAATGGGGTTACTGGCAGACAGGACCAGGGCCCATGGCGGGAGGGGCTGGGCTGGGGCATGGAGCATTGGCCAAGACCTGCCCCTATGCCCACCGCAGCCTCACAGCCCACAGTTCCTTTCAAGGTGCATGAATTCATGCACTGGGCCCCTAGTATCTATCTATCTATATATATCTATATATATCTATATCTATCTATATCTATCTATATCTATCTATATCTATATCTATATCTATATCTATCTCTCTCTCTCTATATATATATATATATAAATACACACAGAGACCCCTTGGGAGA
>NW_005361351.1:2077477-2089062 GCF_000412655.1 Myotis brandtii
TATATATATATAAAGAACCAGGGGCTGTCACATCTGAAACAACTGAACGGATGACCCAACAGGCTGCATGGGGCAAACAGGCCAGCAGGGTGTTAGTGAGGGATGACTAAATGACTGAGCAGCAGGCTGCATGGGGCAACCAGGTCAGCAGGGGGGTTACTGAGGGATGACCAAACAACTGAGCAGCAGGCTGTATGGGGTGACCAGGACAGCAGGGGGGCGCAGTGAGGGACAACCAGGCCGGCAGAATGGGTCAGTGAGGGGTGACCAGGCCTGCAGGGGGTGCCAGTTGGGAGTCACCAGGCCATCAGGGGGGCAGTTGGGGGTGACTAGGCTGGCAGGGAAGCCAGTGAGTGGTGACCAGGCCGGCAGGGGGGAGAATTTGGGGGCAACCAGGCTGGCAGGGTTGCAGTAAGGGGCGACCATGCTGGTGGGAGGGGCAGTTAGGGTGACCAGGCTGGCAGGGGGGGGCAGTTGGAGGTGATCAGGCTGACAGAGGGGCCAGTTATGGGTGATCAGGCAGGCAGGCAGGTGAGCAGTTAGAAGCCAGCGGTCCTGGATTGTGAGAGGGATATCCGACTGCAGTTTAGGCCCGATCCCCAGGATTGTGGGTAGGCGGCTTCGCCCGGGGCACAGCCGCAGGTGCCCAGGACCGTGAGACAGATGGCTTGTCCCTCTCCCAGGCTGCAGGTGCAGCCGCTGGTACTCAAGACCATGGGGACCATGGGACATGCGGGTTGTACCTCTCCTGGGCTGCAGGTGCAGGGAGGGCAGCTTGTTTCTCTCCCAGGCCATAGCCCCAGATGCTGGTGCCCAGGACTGTGGGGTGGATGACTTGTCCCTCTTCTGGGATGCAGCCCCAGCCACTGGAGACTGGGACCACAGGATGTGTGGCTTGTCCCTTTCCCAGGCCGCAGCCTGGCTGGTCCCCGATCCTCTCTCGTGAGCTCCTTTGTGTCTGTCTGGTCCCTATTCCTCTCTCCCCAGTGTTTAGTGTCTGAGTCATTAGGGTGTGATGGCATGATGCCATTTGCATATTAACTCTTTATTATATAGGATATTTAGGTACTCAAGACCATGGGGACCATGGGACATGCGGGTTGTACCTCTCCTGGGCTGCAGGTGCAGGGAGGGCAGCTTGTTTCTCTCCCAGGCCATAGCTCCAGATGCTGGTGCCCAGGACTGTGGGGTGGATGACTTGTCCCTCTTCTGGGATGCAACCCCAGCCACTGGAGACTGGGACCACAGGATGTGTGGCTTGTCCCTTTCCCAGGCCGCAGCCTGGCTGGTCCCCGATCCTCTCTCGTGAGCTCCTTTGTGTCTGTCTGGTCCCTATTCCTCTCTCCCCAGTGTTTAGTGTCTGAGTCATTAGGGTGTGATGGCATGATGCCATTTGCATATTAACTCTTTATTATATAGGATATTTATACCAGCTATATACCTGAGCACTTATTTTTTTTAACTGTAAAATATAAAGGTTAAAAAAATCATTAGTTTTTAAAATATGAGTCTTTTGAGCAACTGTTTTGGTTAATTTAATGTCTCAAATTGACTGAGCCACACAAGTGCCCAGATATTTGATCAAACATGATTCCCCATGTTTCTGTGAGGGTGTTTTTTGGATGAGTTTAATATTTAAATCAGTAGGCTGAGTCAAGCACATTGCTCTACTTAATGTGGGTGGGCCTCATCCAATCCCTCAAGCCCTGAAAAGCACAAGACGCTAATCCTCTCCTGAGTAAGAAGGAATGTCTTCTGCCTGACAGCCTTTGAACTGGGACATAGGCTTTTCCCTACATTTGGTCTTGAACTGAAATGAATTCTTCTTGGGGCTGGAACCTGATGGCCTTTGAGCTAGAACCACACCACCAGTTCTCCTGAGTCTCCAGATTCAATTTCAGATCTTGGGGTTTGTCCACCTCCATAATCACAGGAGTGTTTCCTTCTAATGAATGTATCCACTTATTTAGCTAGCTAGCTATTCATATGCACACACCCACACACCCATACACATCCACCTTCTTTGGTTCTGTTTCTCTGGAGAACCCCGACTAAGACAAGGACTTTGAGCAGTTTTCTGCATATTTGCTGATTAGTAGTATTCCTTTACTTTTGAGTGATCTGTACATGTTCTGTGGCTGTGTATATATAAGGACATTCTTATGATTGCTATGAACTAAATTGTACACATTTCTATAGTGTGTCTAAGTAACCTGTTAACTGTCCTCACCGAACTGCCTCCCAAGAAATTCCCAAGAAAGTCTGTAAGAAACACCAAATTTTAAGTAAGACTTAAACAAGAAATTATGATTCAAAAAAAGAGAAAATAATGAATAGCTTTTTCCTCTGGGTCTGAAAACGAAAGAACAATTAAAATCGAGTTCTGTGCTTAGTTTACGATGAACCAGTCCCTGTCCTGGCTGTGTTTTGGGTCGTCGTGAGCAGGGCCTCAGACTCCCGCCATCACATGCTAATCTCATAAAATCACAGAGTGAGTTTTTATTTGCGTGGGACAGATTTGGTCCATAAAATAACCAACCCTGAAAGCCATTGTCAAGGATCCAAGACAGCTAGCATGGAAAATTAATTAGGGTAAATAGGTAAAGAAAAGGAACAGACATTTCCTTTTCTCAATCGCCTGAAGGTGATCAGCCTGAGGCCTTGACAGAGTGGCTTGGTTTCAGGGGAAAAGTTTCACCCAAAGCTGGTCTGAGCCATCCACCTCCTATGGTGTTAATTCCTTCCAGCTCCAAGCTTTGGGAAACAGGTACCACAAAATTTTGCAGTAGCTTTTTCTTAAGTCCACTGCTGTTCTCCATTTGGCATCTTCCTGTTTATCACAGTCTCCTGTCCTTACACCAGGTGACGGGAGGTTCCTACCAGCCATTAGCTGTTCTAAACTTGGGAGCTGAAAGAGAAGTGACTCTGTGACCCAGCAAAACAGTTTCTATCCCCTGATGTGGTTCTTAAGGATTCATTTAGTTGCTTCTGGTTTTCTAGGCAGAATTTCCTTGAAACATTAAAAAGATCTCCACTTTTACAAAATCAGACCAAAAACGGTTCCTGGCCTCCTCTCTATTGTTCTTTGTGGTTGACCACAGGTTTGCATGTTTCAGACACAGGAAGCCAGGGCTCCATGGCCAGAACGCCTTCTCCCAGTGTCTCCCGCATCTCTAACTAGATCAGAAGAGGACATTTCCCAAGCTTCTGTCCACAACATAAAGCAGGACTGTGCAGAGCGGCTCAAAACCCACCATTCACATGAAAAATCTCAGTGTGCATTGATGCTAACATTCACTGACAGAAAAATAAAAACTGTGAGTTAGGAAAGCCAGGAGGAAATAGAAGTTCAGCTCCAAAACCCAACTGGCCAATTACTAGCCACGGTAGGTGTAATCACTCATTGTTTTTCCTGAGACTAAAATTAAAGCTATTATTATCTCCCTCACTTAATGGTTTAAGTTTAACCAAAGGTTGTAAATATTTTAGCAGGAAAAAAAAGGCTTTTTCTTAATAGGAACTCATTCAAAATATAGGATAGTAATTAAAGAAAACCACTGGTGTTTACAGTCTATACTTTTATTAAAATGAGCTATGTATGAAAAATTGTGTGTTGTAAATGGTGATCAGGGTCAGGGGAGAGAATCATCTCTTTTAAGCTAAATATAAATAATTCTTATGTTTCCCTAATGGCATATGCTATCTTGGATGTTTGATATAATTCATAGCACACAAAAATGTATAGTATTTAGTAAAAAGACATAAAAATATTTCTAGTTTCCATTTTCTACCACAAAATGATGATAGTTATTTAGAGTGAAAGCTTGTTGTTTTTTTTAATTATTGTAAGAAAACCACTTCCTTTGACAATGCATGACGAAGTATCAGCTACTGCTCCCTGCAAAACAGAATTGTGTAAAATTGCTAAAGAATATGCCCTAATGTTTCATTTACTTTTAAAAGTGCACATCTTGTGCTATAATGGTCACTGGAAAGTGCTTCTAAAATTGCATGGAAAATATTTTATAAAACATTATTTTATGTAGAACATTGGTTTGGGGAAAATATTTAGAGGCTTCCTCAAGTTTAATGAATGCTAATTCATTAATTTATTTACTAATATATTTATTTAGACAACAACTTCTTATTTCACACTTATTCAATTTGAGGTACTATGCTAAGTGTTAGCAAAGTTTTTATAGGATGGTAGGAATGCGACTGGATGCTAGTGGTAGAAATGGAGAAAGGTGGGGAGATTTAGAAGAATCAAGCAAATGACAATCAGCCAGATTTGGGGAGTGAAGGGAACTGGGGAATTAAAAAGGACTTGTAAGTTTCACGTTAGAGTGATGGTGGGCTGCTCACTAGAAGAAAGAGGACTGGAGAAGAACCATTATACTGCTTATTTAGTTACTTCTTTAGCTGAGAGTTTGTCTTTTGTCCATACTAAACTTGTGCAGTCTATTAGAGAGCCTAGTGGAGACGTCAAATATGCAGTGAATTCGCGGGTCTGGAGCTCATGAGAGTTTTGACTAGAAATAAAAACAATTCATTTGCAAAAGGATGTTTTTCAGAGCCATATATCTGAATTTTATAACCTGGGAGGAGAAACTTATTAGAGAAGAAAGGGGGATCAAGAATCTATCTTCCTGACATTTAGAGTTTGATAAGTTGAGGAAGAACAAGCAAAATAAGCTGAGAAGAAGTAGCCAGTAATATAGAAGAAAAATCAGGAAATAATGAAGGTTTGGGGGCAACCAGGCTGGCAGGGTTGCAGTAAGGGGTGACCATGCTGGTGGGAGGGGCAGTTAGGGCGACCAGGCTGGCAGGGGGGGGGGCAGTTGGAGGTGATCAGGTCGGCAAGCAGAGGCGGTTAGGGGTGATCAGGCTGACAGAGGGGCCAGTTAGGGGCGATCAGGCAGGCAGGCAGGTGAGCAGTTAGAAGCCAGCGGTCCTGGATTGTGAGAGGGATATCCGACTGCAGTTTAGGCCCGATCCCCAGGATTGTGGGTAGGCGGCTTCGCCCGGGGCACAGCCGCAGGTGCCCAGGACCGTGAGACAGATGGCTTGTCCCTCTCCTGGGCTGCAGGTGCAGGCACAGCTGCTGGCACCCAGGACCGCAGGGTGGGCGGCTTGTCCCTCTCCCAGGCCACAGGTGCAGCCGCTGGCGCTCAAGACCATGGGGACCATGGGACATGCGGGTTGTATCTCTCCTGGGCTGCAGGTGCAGGGAGGGCAGCTTGTTTCTCTCCCAGGCCATAGCTCCAGATGCTGGTGCCCAGGACTGTGGGGTGGATGACTTGTCCCTCTTCTGGGATGCAACCCCAGCCACTGGAGACTGGGACCACAGGATGTGTGGCTTGTCCCTCTCCCAGGCCGCAGCCTGGCTGGTCCCCGTTCCTCTCTCGTGAGCTCCTTTGTGTCTGTCTGGTCCCTATTCCTCTCTCCCCAGTGTTTAGTGTCTGAGTCATTAGGGTGTGATGGCATGATGCCATTTGCATATTAACTCTTTATTATATAGGATATTTATACCAGCTATATACCTGAGCACTTATTTTTTTTAACTGTAAAATATAAAGGTTAAAAAAATCATTAGTTTTTAAAATATGAGTCTTTTGAGCAACTGTTTTGGTTAATTTAATGTCTCAAATTGACTGAGCCACACAAGTGCCCAGATATTTGATCAAACATGATTCCCCATGTTTCTGTGAGGGTGTTTTTTGGATGAGTTTAATATTTAAATCAGTAGGCTGAGTCAAGCACATTGCTCTACTTAATGTGGGTGGGCCTCATCCAATCCCTCAAGCCCTGAAAAGCACAAGACGCTAATCCTCTCCTGAGTAAGAAGGAATGTCTTCTGCCTGACAGCCTTTGAACTGGGACATAGGCTTTTCCCTACATTTGGTCTTGAACTGAAATGAATTCTTCTTGGGGCTGGAACCTGATGGCCTTTGAGCTAGAACCACACCACCAGTTCTCCTGAGTCTCCAGATTCAATTTCAGATCTTGGGGTTTGTCCACCTCCATAATCACAGGAGTGTTTCCTTCTAATGAATGTATCCACTTATTTAGCTAGCTAGCTATTCATATGCACACACCCACACACCCATACACATCCACCTTCTTTGGTTCTGTTTCTCTGGAGAACCCCGACTAAGACAAGGACTTTGAGCAGTTTTCTGCATATTTGCTGATTAGTAGTATTCCTTTACTTTTGAGTGATCTGTACATGTTCTGTGGCTGTGTATATATAAGGACATTCTTATGATTGCTATGAACTAAATTGTACACATTTCTATAGTGTGTCTAAGTAACCTGTTAACTGTCCTCACCGAACTGCCTCCCAAGAAATTCCCAAGAAAGTCTGTAAGAAACACCAAATTTTAAGTAAGACTTAAACAAGAAATTATGATTCAAAAAAAGAGAAAATAATGAATAGCTTTTTCCTCTGGGTCTGAAAACGAAAGAACAATTAAAATCGAGTTCTGTGCTTAGTTTACGATGAAACAGTCCCTGTCCTGGCTGTGTTTTGGGTCGTCGTGAGCAGGGCCTCAGACTCCCGCCATCACATGCTAATCTCATAAAATCACAGAGTGAGTTTTTATTTGCGTGGGACAGATTTGGTCCATAAAATAACCAACCCTGAAAGCCATTGTCAAGGATCCAAGACAGCTAGCATGGAAAATTAATTAGGGTAAATAGGTAAAGAAAAGGAACAGACATTTCCTTTTCTCAATCGCCTGAAGGTGATCAGCCTGAGGCCTTGACAGAGTGGCTTGGTTTCAGGGGAAAAGTTTCACCCAAAGCTGGTCTGAGCCATCCACCTCCTATGGTGTTAATTCCTTCCAGCTCCAAGCTTTGGGAAACAGGTACCACAAAATTTTGCAGTAGCTTTTTCTTAAGTCCACTGCTGTTCTCCATTTGGCATCTTCCTGTTTATCACAGTCTCCTGTCCTTACACCAGGTGACGGGAGGTTCCTACCAGCCATTAGCTGTTCTAAACTTGGGAGCTGAAAGAGAAGTGACTCTGTGACCCAGCAAAACAGTTTCTATCCCCTGATGTGGTTCTTAAGGATTCATTTAGTTGCTTCTGGTTTTCTAGGCAGAATTTCCTTGAAACATTAAAAAGATCTCCACTTTTACAAAATCAGACCAAAAACGGTTCCTGGCCTCCTCTCTATTGTTCTTTGTGGTTGACCACAGGTTTGCATGTTTCAGACACAGGAAGCCAGGGCTCCATGGCCAGAACGCCTTCTCCCAGTGTCTCCCGCATCTCTAACTAGATCAGAAGAGGACATTTCCCAAGCTTCTGTCCACAACATAAAGCAGGACTGTGCAGAGCGGCTCAAAACCCACCATTCACATGAAAAATCTCAGTGTGCATTGATGCTAACATTCACTGACAGAAAAATAAAAACTGTGAGTTAGGAAAGCCAGGAGGAAATAGAAGTTCAGCTCCAAAACCCAACTGGCCAATTACTAGCCACGGTAGGTGTAATCACTCATTGTTTTTCCTGAGACTAAAATTAAAGCTATTATTATCTCCCTCACTTAATGGTTTAAGTTTAACCAAAGGTTGTAAATATTTTAGCAGGAAAAAAAAGGCTTTTTCTTAATAGGAACTCATTCAAAATATAGGATAGTAATTAAAGAAAACCACTGGTGTTTACAGTCTATACTTTTATTAAAATGAGCTATGTATGAAAAATTGTGTGTTGTAAATGGTGATCAGGGTCAGGGGAGAGAATCATCTCTTTTAAGCTAAATATAAATAATTCTTATGTTTCCCTAATGGCATATGCTATCTTGGATGTTTGATATAATTCATAGCACACAAAAATGTATAGTATTTAGTAAAAAGACATAAAAATATTTCTAGTTTCCATTTTCTACCACAAAATGATGATAGTTATTTAGAGTGAAAGCTTGTTGTTTTTTTTAATTATTGTAAGAAAACCACTTCCTTTGACAATGCATGACGAAGTATCAGCTACTGCTCCCTGCAAAACAGAATTGTGTAAAATTGCTAAAGAATATGCCCTAATGTTTCATTTACTTTTAAAAGTGCACATCTTGTGCTATAATGGTCACTGGAAAGTGCTTCTAAAATTGCATGGAAAATATTTTATAAAACATTATTTTATGTAGAACATTGGTTTGGGGAAAATATTTAGAGGCTTCCTCAAGTTTAATGAATGCTAATTCATTAATTTATTTACTAATATATTTATTTAGACAACAACTTCTTATTTCACACTTATTCAATTTGAGGTACTATGCTAAGTGTTAGCAAAGTTTTTATAGGATGGTAGGAATGCGACTGGATGCTAGTGGTAGAAATGGAGAAAGGTGGGGAGATTTAGAAGAATCAAGCAAATGACAATCAGCCAGATTTGGGGAGTGAAGGGAACTGGGGAATTAAAAAGGACTTGTAAGTTTCGAGTTAGAGTGATGGTGGGCTGCTCACTAGAAGAAAGAGGACTGGAGAAGAACCATTATACTGCTTATTTAGTTACTTCTTTAGCTGAGAGTTTGTCTTTTGTCCATACTAAACTTGTGCAGTCTATTAGAGAGCCTAGTGGAGACGTCAAATATGCAGTGAATTCGCGGGTCTGGAGCTCATGAGAGTTTTGACTAGAAATAAAAACAATTCATTTGCAAAAGGATGTTTTTCAGAGCCATATATCTGAATTTTATAACCTGGGAGGAGAAACTTATTAGAGAAGAAAGGGGGATCAAGAATCTATCTTCCTGACATTTAGAGTTTGATAAGTTGAGGAAGAACCAGCAAAATAAGCTGAGAAGAAGTAGCCAGTAATATAGAAGAAAAATCAGGAAATAATGAAGGGTACCATGAGGAAATGTATGGTCAGCTGTGTCAAATACCCCTGAAAGTGCAAATAAAGCAATTCCAGAGAAGTAAACATTCAATTTAGCAACATGGAGGATATTGTTGACCTGAGGAGAGAGTCCTTTGTGGAATCATAGGAACAGAAACTCCCAGCAAGGTTAGCTGTTAAATATAATATATGATCAGGAGAAGGCATGATATCTCTCTCTATCTATCCAGCCAGCCATTTATCCATCCATTCATCTATGCATCCATTTATCCATCTATCCATTAATACATACATGCATCAACCTATCCATCTCTTTATCTATCCATTCACCCATATATTCATGCATCTATGTACCCATCCATTTATCTATCCATCATCAATCTATATATTTATCCATGCATCAGGAGAGAGCACTGGCTTAGAGAGACAAAGATGTCTAGCCTACTATCAGGCAAATGCTAATTGAAGTGACCACTACACTTGATATAATGATGTGGGAGATAGTCAAATCCATAGGATTGTGGAATCCCTGAGGGAAAGACTTAATAGGATGTAAGGAGAGGTTCGTGAGGAAAAGCCAAGTGGTCAGGGATAAGAAGAGAGTAGTAAAGGGAGCCAGAGAATGAATGTAAGCTTTCATCAGAGATCTAATTCAGGACCAGGCTGATGAAGTACAAGAGCACATTTCAGAGATTATTTAAGCAAATTCTAATCAAACTGCAAGATGCAGGAAGTAAAAGCGTCCCTGATTGTAACTTGTTATTGCAAAAGAAGCATCACAGGCCTGCAGGCTACAGCCTTCAGCACTTAACACAAGTGAATACAGTGAGGCTGTGATGTTGCTCTATGACAAAGTCAGGTGGTGGGGAGAGCATCTGAGATGTCCAGCAGCATGACAGCCCCTTAGGAGGGCTGACCTGCCTTCTTTCTGATAAATTATAAGCTATTCTTCCTTAAAGATAGATGATAAAAGCATAAAGATCAAAAGTGCCAGGAGCCTCTTACAGTTTTCTTCCAAGAAAATATATGAATTCAGAAGAAGAGCGAAAGCTAAGAAAATGGGATATGAAAAGTGGGGGAAGACATGCATTTTTAAATATGCTTGAAGTAATTAAAAATTGTTCATCAGTAATTATTATTCTTCATAAAGTTTCATTCTGGGTGGGTTAGAAAAGAATGACTAATTGGATTCTGAACAATGAACTAGCCATCTTGCCCAGTGGGAAACTTTCCATGGGCTCTGGAACCCAGATCCCAACTCATTCCTGATAAGACTTCCAGGATCACAGATGATGCAAGAGGAAAACAAGCAGCCATCTGGAAGGTCTATAGAGAACAGGGCCTGTTCTTCCCTCCTGGGACTCACAACATCCCTTCTCACATCTTCTGTGAGAGGTCCTCTATGCCAGGCTTCCCTCTGGGGCACCTGGAACAATCTCTTTCTGACATCTAGAACTTGGGAACCCAAAGTCTGCACAATTTAATGCTTTTATCTATGACCCTTTGCTTCCTCCTATTCTTGTCCCTCAGTGTGGGCAATGGACACAGAGGCAGCCATGGTCTTGTGTGAAGATGGATGAGGGAACAAAGAAAAAAAGTACTAGTTGATATCTCAAAAAATATTATTCCACCACATAACAAATCCCAGGTCCCTTCAGCTAAAAATGATCACTGTCTTATCTTCACATTGTGACCAGCTTTGTGGGCTTTAGTTTCCTGCCCTCGTGTCACCTCTTCTGTCACCTATCCTGTCATCATTTCCTATCACCTCATCCGCAAAACAGCAGCTCTCCTCCAATCTCATCCTGCTACACCATGACACTTTTCTTTTTAATTGGTGGTCCTTAGACGCTTCTCTGGAAAAATATCCCTTTAAGAAAAGAACAATAGAAAGATTGATTAAATAAACACAAACAACTGAAAGTCCCGCAAAAATATAGGTCAGTTAGCAAGTCACAATTGAAAAATAGTTCAATGAGAGAGTTTCACACTCAGAAATGTGATATTGTTTAAAGGAATGTCCAGAAGTCATCTTTCTAAATCAGATTCACATTTTAAAATAAATTATATGAGTGAAAAATATGCTCATTAGCAAAACCTAAATCAAGGCAGATGTGGTTATATGGGTAGCGGCTCTGACTGAACACCGGGGAACTGACTTGATAAGCTTCTCTATTAACTGAAAATGTAGGGTTTACAGTGAAAGGACTTTGGGCTGCAGAAATCTGTGACTTTTATAACTAGATAAGAAAGATAAAATTTAATTAATTTTATCATAAAATGGAAGAACCATGTCCTTATTCCCATAGATAAGAAGGCAGCCATTTTCAAAGAAAATTAACTAAGATTGCTACACTCAAATCATTTATTCAGTTTTCTAATATGTTCTTTTCAACACATAACAGTACTATCCATCTTTTTAGCTGGCTAACTGGTTCTCAGCAATGGATTAAATATGTTTTAACAAAAATAAACTGATATGACTAGAGATAAATATATTTATGGGCCAAAAACTTTGACCCAAGTTTTAAAAAATAATGGCCAAATTTTAGAATCTGAGAATCAAATGATAAATGAGATTAAAAGTTTCCATCATGCCTTAACCCCATGGTCGGAAAACTGGGGCTCGCGAGCCACATGAGGCTCTTTGGCCCCTTGAGTGTGGTTCTTCCTAAGCCTTAGGAGTACCCTAATTAAGTTAATAACAATGTACCTACCTATATAGTTTAAGTTTAAAAAATTTGG
>NW_005361351.1:2089251-2103638 GCF_000412655.1 Myotis brandtii
GGTCAAGGGCATGTACCTTGGTTGCGGGCACATCCCCAGTAGGAGTTGTGCAGGAGGCAGCTGATCAATGTTTCTCTCTCATCGATGTTTCTAACTCTCTATCTCTCTTCCTTCCTCTCTGTAAAAAATCAATAAAATATATTTTTTTAAAAAGTTTCCATCATGCTTGAAAGATTGTTTTATTTTTAATTTAGCTTAGATCTTTACTAATAATACAGAATTGATATAGTCAGTGCTATTTAATTTCTTAGAACTATGGCAACTGGAAAGTTTTTTAGCAGAACAGGATTTCCTTGTTCTTTGAGAAAGCCACAGACATCAAATGCATATTGCTCACCCCAGGTTGTAACTGCTGGGTAGTGGTGCAATTATGCAGATTGCTTTATTAGTGTTTGTTTCCATGGAATTTTTTTTCATTTACTGAAGGAGTGATTGGGACCCTTAAGGTTTGACCCAGGACACCAAAGACAGTTCTCTCCATTGGCTTTTTTGTTGTTGTTCTTCCTTCATTTTGATTTTGTTACCATTTTGTTTTGTGCTGATATTCATAAAGGAAAATGTAAATGAAACTTTTAGAGCTTTCTTCCTTTCACTGAAAGAGGAACTGCTTCTTGCGATCCTTTGGAAATGGCCCCCTCATTTTACCTTAAGCAATAAGCTACCCGAAGTGAAAACTGCAGGAATGCCAGCAGACATGGCGGCTGCAGTTCAGGTCGCCTGGTGTATCCCTGGCAGGACTAGAGCAAGCGGGCGATGTGTGATGTACCTTGTGTCTTAGGAGGAAGTGGGTTCCTTTATCTCTGATTTGCTCTGAGCCTTTTTCTTAGTATAATTTGAGCTCCCAGCAAACCGCATGGCAATGCCACGCACAGTCAGAAATAGGTCTAGAATAAAAATCCCATTTGAAAAAGGCGTTTTATCATTTGAAACTATTGATTGACCTTAGCATTTCTATTTTAATTCCAATTCCTTGCCCCCCAATATCGAAGCATGCTGTGATTAATAGCCTTGTAAAACTACACCTGAAAGAGGTGACACATGACAAATATCAAACATGCTGTCTAGTATTTCTTTTTAAAAAGCCAAATTAGATATTTTTAAAAGCTTGATTTTTTTTATTGTACCTTTCTATAGCCCTGTATATTCTAAGTGGAGTTAAGATGAAAAGGCACCTTTTTAATTTCTTTGATCAATTATTTCAATCTCCTTGAAATTAGTTTACTTTTATTAAATTTTTAAGACCAGGTAGAGCTGATGCCTAGAATATGGCCTAACTTGACCCAACCCCAAATGTTGCCCATCTAGAGGCATGATAGATGTTGAGTCACAGATTTTGTCCCCTGACACAGCCAGGCCCTTTTTCTCCAGAAAGGCTGCCTCTGCCTCATTGACTTTTTATTTTATTTCCAGATGACAAACATTCTTATGGGGAAGAGGGGAGGGAGTGGGGGAGGAAGCAGCTTTTGTGTGTCTTGACCTACAATTTGTATTAGGTTCCATCAAGAGCAAAACGAATTTACTTAAATGAGACCTGGCATGAAATCCAAGTTTTCTACAGAGGAACCAGTGAGTTGTATGTAACTAGAACACAGTTACTGTCACCCATTCAGTAGAAAGCACTGTGGGGTCTTATGAGCATGGGTAAGTGGAGCCATAGAAAGCTGGTCCCCAAGGCTGCTCACACAAGAGAGGGATATAGCACACACTGCTAAGGAAAAGGTCAATTAGGTGGTAGGAGAAAGGGGAAGTTCTTAATGAAGCCTGAGGACACCTGTAGGACCACAATGTTCTAAATCCTGTCTCAGTAGAAGCCAGGGAGCACAAGGACTACTTGCGTTTAAATTTGTTACTAACAAAAAATGCTATGATTAAAACACAGATAACATCCTTTTGCTATGATCCAGGCAAAAAAGAAAAGTGCTAAAACTAAGAACACCCATATATTTTTACCATAAACTTAAATTTTTCAAAGTCTTAGCCACAATCAAATGTTGAACATTTATTGACCCAATTTCAAAAACAATCTTCAATTTACCATTTATATTCTCCTCCCACAGCCAGGCAGAACTACTGAAGACATGAAATCCTAGATAGATGATAATAAAAACCAGTCTGAGGATTAAAAGTCGTATTAAATAAGTGCAGGGGCTAGAAGCTCTATGCATAAATATGTCACATTTTGTTGGTCATTAGAAAAGTCCAAAAAATATTATCTCTTCATCCTAATGAAATTATGGGAAGATATAAAATTTACTTAAACCTTTTAACCCCAGCCAAGATCTGACACAAAATGCAAAGTTAAGGGCAAGCTGATGTTTTTGTCTAGCTTATAAAACTGCCAACAAGCATCACAACGTTTGTTACTCGTGCTTATACTTTTAAGACCGAATGTCTTGATCCCAAAGGCAGACCAAGGTTACAGAGAATTGGAGGGAATCACATGGCTTGAGTAAGTGATATGTTGTGTATGGGCAATTATAAACAATTAAAAACCAGCTAAAATCAGTCTATTTTCTCTTTACCTATGAGCTGGCAATAGCACACACCAGCAGTGATGAGGTCTCCATCGTGGAGAGGACCACGCCATCCAATTCACCCAAGGCCATGACTAGATCTGTCTCCTGAAACATTCACTTACATTATCACTTGCTGACAATCATCAGTATCTTAAACAAGCATAGAAAAATCTCCCTTAAAGCAAACAAATACTAAATAATCCTGGATCATAGTTATTCAACATGGTTAATGCTGGTCTCCACTGTAGTTCAGGCTTGGGTAATACGTTGTTTAAAGAACAGAAGTAGAAATTTAAGTGGGCATTTCTAGAATTTAAAGGAAACTCTACTTCTATGTAATTGTATGTATTTTGAGTGAACGTGTTTTTGAATACATGATTTTAAATATTGCCACAACTCTCTTCTTTGTTTTATTAGTAAAAGTGGTTTCCGATGGGCTTCAGCCACCATAATTAAAAGACATACTACATTCCATGATAATGTTGTTGAAATCCGTTTACTTAAGGCAAACTGTGAACATGTTTGAAGTGCTATTTTTTGCGGTTAATTTATTCATTGTAATATGTGCAAATACACACCCTTGCAGTTTCAACCTGAAAAATATAAGAAAGATGCAACCTTCCAGGCATGCCACCATGGGCCGAGTGAGAAGTCAGATGGAAGAAACAGAGCAAAGGGAAAAGGTAGTGCCAATCAGCCCCTGCAGAGAGCACAGACTGGCATTTTGCAGTGTACAATTGATAGTTAATATACAGCATGTATACAGTTGGTGTTTTATATGTGCATGCATGCAGTCAGTGCTTACTATGTATACATGTACACAGCTAGTGCTTTATCTATACATGTATACAGTCGGTGCTTACTATGTAAACATGTATGGAGTCAGAGCATTACCTGCAAACACTTATGGCTATGATATACCACATGCAAAATTTGCATAATAACTGAGATGTGGATTGCTTCATGGTGAATGGCCACTAATTGTTTTTGTCATTTTGCTGTTGAGATGTGAGAGTAAGGAGGCAGAAACAGGGATGGACTAAGCAAGTAAAATGATTCTAATGCTCATTACTATCTACTGAAGAAACTTCACCCTATGTCCCAGCACATTCCCTTTTCAAGAGAGAAATGTGTTATATCAAAATGCAAAGGAAGGAAGTGGATCGTAGAGCACGTTTTCTAACCCTGTGTGCCATACCAGCTTGGCTTCACAGTCATTCTTTCATTCACAGTGTTTAAGGAACACCAGCCACGTGTCAGGCAGTGGGTGCTAGAGAGAGAACAATATGGACAAGCATAGCTAAAAATACTAAAAGGCCCATAGGTGACATGAATTGCCAAGGCTGTTTCAAAACACTGGAGGGGTGCTCGGTACTAGGCACTCTCAAACTAAGTGACAAACGACTAGCTCAGGTTTTGTTTGCTTACTTTTCTTTTAAAAAATCTGATCTGGTAATTTAGTAAATCACAATAAAAATGAATTACTAGAAAAATAAAATTAGAAAGAAGCATGCAGAATGCAAGCCAAGATTTTTATTATTAGATTCACTGATATAACTACTCTGTCAAATTGCTACTTAACTTTCTGAAAGCTGTGTCTCCATGTTTCTGTGCTGGGCTTGTCACAGAACAATAACAAAGAGTTCATAGAAGACTGGTCTGAGCATCACACACTAAGTATCCCCACTGTAGACACTCTACTTGAATTTGGACAAAGATGGAGAAATGTAGGCAGATTTATACTTCACTGAGGTAGGTGTAAAACTAGTTGGCTCTATACAACAGAGGACTTGATTTGTGGATCAATGTTAAGTTTAAAACAGTCCAGTAGAAGCTTAATTTTAATTGCTGACAATAAAGTGGCTGAGTGCCTGGCACATGATAAGCACTTAACTGAATGAATGCTGAATGAATGATTGAATGAATGAATGAATGAATGAACTAACAGTTTGTGTTTAGAAGAGCATGGAGATGAAATAGGGCCCCTCGGAGAAGAATGTCAGGAGAAATCAGGTTGCCCGACACACAAGAGGGAGTGGAGAAATGGTGCCATCAGATAATAAAAAGATGCCAAACTTATGAGCATCTAGGGATTAATCAAATGAAATGTAACCAAGGAAAATGTAGATTCACTGCCTCTTGAAAAAAGTGAACTGCATAGTGACACAACCGTGGAAAAAGACAGAAGACCTATGGCCATGATTGACAGCAAGCCAAACAGGGAGATGAAGCTTCCAGGCTCAAATGTCATCAGGACAAGCACAGGGCCCAGAACAAGCAAAGCAGTAGCCCTAAAATACTCAGTTTGCATTGAACCATTTTACAAGAGGTTTTGATAAATGGGAGCATATGTCAGCAAGCGTGAGAGCAGAGGCAGATTTCAAAATGCAGTGGTGACACTTAATCTAAGATCAATCTAGCTGGTGAAGGAGAGCTCTCCTCAGATATTTTAGGTCCTGTCTTGTGAACAGGACAGTGGGTCTATATTCCTTTTATTATTAATTAGAGAGATAGAAACATCAATGATGAGAGAGAATCATTGATTGGCTGCCTCCTGCATTCCCCCTACTGGGGGTCAAGCCTGCAACCCGAGCATGTGCCCTTAAATGGAATCAAACCCAGGATCCTTCTGTACACAGGCTGACACTCTATCCACTGAGCCAAACCAGCTAGGACATAGGGCTATATTCTCGATGATGCAGGGAGGAGGGAAGTTTGGACATAACTAAGTTGCAGTGAGATTTTAATGCCAACAGAAGGAAACATCTATATATATAAAAGTCTAAGTGACCATTGCAACCAAAACAACAGAACGGACAACCAAACAGGCTGCTTGGGGCGACCAGGCTGGCAGGGGGTTAGTGAGGGCTGACCAAACGACTGAACAGCAAGCTGTGTGGGGCAACCAGTCTAGCAGAGGGTGCAGTTAGGGGTGCCAGACCGGCAGAGGGGGGCAGTGAGGGGCAATGAGGCTGGCAGGGGAGACAGTTGGGGGTGACCAGGCCATCAGGGAGGGGCAGTTAGGGGTGATAAGGCAGGCAGGCAGGTGAGCAGTTAGGAGCCAGTGGTCATGGATTGTGAGAGGGTGCAGGCTGGGCTGAGGGGATCCCCCCCCCCAGTGCACGAATTTCATGCACTGGGCCTCTAGTCCTATATAATAAAAGCATAGTATGCAAATTGTCCCCTGGACTGGGAGTTATTTCAGGAGTTTGACCAGGGGGTGGTGCTGGCCTAGGGAAGGGAAGGAGGCCTGAGCCATTAGCAGGCAGCCAGCAGCCTCTAGGAACCCTACCAGTGCATGAATTTCATGCACTGGGTCTCTAGTTTTTAATAATTAAATTGGCCTATAATGGAAGTGAAACATCATCTTTGGAGGTGGTGGGTTTTCCCACATCACGGGGGTATTCAAGATAAACCAAATGTTGTAGACAAGAGTCCTAAATAGGGTGGAAACTCTTATACCTATTGGTGGAAATTCTTCCTGACAGATGTCAATCTTTCATTAAAGAAATATTACCAAGCAACAGCTTTGGGCCAACGCGGTCCTGGGCAGTGGGGACACAGTGAGGAAAAGCAAGCTTCTGAGAGCTCATTTTCTGCTGGGCACCTAATGAACACTAATCTAAACAGAAGGTGCTTTTTTGCTTCACAAATCAGTGTTTCTGGACACACCAACAAGACCACTCTTAGAGGCAGGATTTGTGGAAAGCAGGATTTCTAAATGACACAGCCTTTCCTGCATGTGTTAAGTAAGGAGCAGGTCTACAAGCATAGGTCATGGAGCTATTCTCAAGGTTGGGTCCTTCCACACAGGGAAAGCAGGAGGAAAGGTTCTCACCTCAGTGTGTGGGGGAAGTTCAAGGGAGACTGCACATCCATTAGATGCCAAATTCCTGAATGTTCCTCTTTTGGCAGCGAGTGAAAGTGACTCCTGACAAGTTCAGGGAAGTTTAGAGACATCTGAAAACACAGGCTATTGACAGATGTTCCCAGGGAGACCCAGAGAGCAGCTCACAGTGGAGTTGACCTAGTTGTTCCCTGTGGTCAAGCCAGGAAGACTTCACCTAAGGCCTTATTCCTGCTCAATACACTCACACACCACCATAGGAATGGGGAAATAGTGTATTGTTTGGGACAAGGGATGAGAGGTGATAAATGTGAATGATGAAACATTTAACTGGAAACCCTGAATCATCTGAATTGAGTTTATGAATACAAAATCAGGTACAAAAAAGAATATTTAGAATAATTGAAGTATCATGAAAATTTTTCTTAATTGACCAAACTAAATGAATCCCAGAACTCCAGAAAAAATATGAAATTTTTATTTTTGAACTCTCTGACACGTTTCCAATTCTGCATTTTATACCTTTTTAGCTTTGATCACTACTTCATGTACTAATGAATTATAAATATTTTTCTCTAAAGAAAATAAATAATTTATCCCAAATATATGGTAATGAAATATTTGACTTTGGATGGTGGGGGCATGCAATACAATATATAGATGATGTACAATATATAGATGATGTACTTCAAGAATTGTACTCTTGAAACATATGTAATTTTATTAACCAACTAGAGGCCCGGTGCATGAAAATTCATGCACTGGAGTCGGGGGGGGGGGTCCCTCAGTCGGCCTGCCCCCTCTCACAGTTCAGAAGCCCTCAGGGGCGGGAGGCAATCCAGCGATCAGGGGAAGGCGATGCCCCCATCACACCTCTGCTGCTGCCATTGCCGGCAGCACAAGCCTAGGCTGGCCCTGGTTACCTGAGCCTCGGGAGGCCCTGGCGGCTGGGCAGCCGCCATCTGAGGCTTGCCTGAGCCTCGGGCCAGCCCTGGGCAGCTGAGGGGCTGAGGGGACTTGGGGACTCTGGAGGCAAGTGCACCTGCTGCCCCAGCAGGCTGAAGGGACTGGGCGCCACCATCTTGTGGCTGTGGATGTCACCATCTTTGAGGGCGTGGCAGTCAATTAGCATATTCCCTCTTTATTAGATAGGATGCCCCCCCCAGTAAATTTAATTAAAAAGAAAAAGAAAATAATTTACTCTTTCCTCTAGCATGGCAAACAAAATTGGTTTATTATTAATACTGTGAAAGTTTCTTTCTCTTTATAATTTGCTGTTGGAGATGCCATGTAAATTATTAGAATGGTTACAAATTTGGTAAAGGCCAAGTTTCATGCATACATGATCCGTTTGGTTTTGAATAATTTTCCACAGATTAGCTAGCTTCTGGCTCTGTGGATGTCAAATTAGTTTCTACCTTCTCACAAATTTTTCATGATGAGCACCACAGGACATATTTCTGTAGCAGTACGACCTCTGGCTTTACAACTGTATGCTCAATACCTGGTAAGCAAAGAGGGTTTTCTGGAAACCATTCTGACACCGGAGTTCATAAAATAGCTGGCCCCACATAAAATATCTCCAACATGACTTCTCAGTCAGATACTCAAAATGCCTGTGGTCACTTTGACACCAGTAAATACAACAGACATATGGTGGAGGGATAGGGCCTAAACCAGCAGTCGGACATCCCCCAAGAGGTCCCAGATTGGAGAGGGTGCAGGCCGGGCTGAGGGACATCCCCAACCCCCTGTGCATGAATTTCATGCACCAGGCCTCTAGTATATATATATATATATTTACCAGTAAATATATTCAGTAAACAATAGGCCAGAAGGTTGGATACTCTTTTTTATTTGATCTCTCAAAACAGTAGTAAAAAAAATTGAAAAAAGAAAAAGCAAATTGTGTGATTTTGTCTTTGAACAGCTCAGCTTAAGACTGCAGTATCTAAGAGGCATATCCAATCACTTGGGACTCAATTAAAGCAACAAGAAAAAAATCCAATCCTTCCAATATGTCAAGACTGAAGTGTTTTAAAGTGGATAAATGACATTTCTAATGCACATGGAGCAGAGTTCTTGAAGTCAACTGAAAAGAATCTGTGGCTTGAAAACTACTCAGTCACTGGCTGCCAGCAGTAACCTGGTGAACTGAGATGGGCCAGCTGGTCCAGACGGGAGGGGGGCTTCAGCGACTCTGAGAACTCTCTGTACTTGTGTAAGTGCGGCAGAAATACAGGCCACGTGCCAACAGCAGCCAGAGCAGGGCTGCAGTCAGTCTCAAATGCCTGTGCACTTACCAAAGCCTCTGGTGGGGGCTGCTGAGCTTATCTGATTGCTATATTTTTTATAAAATGACTTCCTCAGTAGTCTGCCAAATGCAGAAAGTTTAGAGTCTCATTATTTATGTGCATATCTCCCTCCACCATTTTCCTAACATCAATGTTCTAAGCTGTGGATGGAAGTGCAATATCTTCTAAGACGAATTAAACTCAGAACCAGCTGGCGTGGCTCAGTGGTTGAGGTCAGGGTTTGATTCCCTCAGGGCACATGCCTGCATTTCAGGCTTGATCCCTGTGTAGGACATGCAAGAGGCAACCGATCAATGATTCTATCTCATCATTAATGTTTTTATCTCTTTCTCCCTCTCCCTTCCTCTCTGAAATCAATAAAAAATATATATTTTTTTAAAAACTCAGAGAGACTTGAGATCACAGTCCAACAGTTCAAAATGCACAGGCTACCATCAGTATTATTTGTTCATCATCCTTCATAGCCGTGAAAGGTAAGGATGGCTATAGCAGACTCATACTAACTAACTCAGAAAAGAGAAGCTTTTCCTGGGTTTTCAAGTAACATGATGATTTTTCAGCAGGACTGTGGGGATTTGGTCTGTATCAACTGTGTCTGTTTATCTTAGACCTCTGGTCTGTCTCCTTAGTTCTGACATCATTTAGACAACATACTTCAGTTTCATATCCTTCCCTTGTTGAACAGTTTGAATGATGATCATGAACTACAAGGTCCTAGATACATTCATGCTTCAGGCATTATTATCAACAATAGGCACTTTGTGGGATTGAACCCTCTGCAAAGCCCTTTTTATGATGTCATCACTGTATTTTCTTTGGTTGTGTCATTCACTTTTATCTTCTCAATATTGATCGAATTTCAATTCAAAAGAGATACATGTCTGAAGTCTTTCTGAATTTCAAAGTGCCTTTAATAAAAATACTTAATTCGTGACATTTTTATACAAATACTGTTTCTAAACATGAAAAGTCAAATATCATTCCCAAAATTGTTTCCAGATCCAGGTTGTAGGTTGTGAAATTCAGGAAATAAGGGCCAATTTAAGCCAGTAGATTCCGTTATGACCCCATTAGCATTTTAGATATGCAGTTGAAAATACTTTCTAGCTTCACTCAGAATTTCAATTTCTTAAATTTCAATGATGATCATGCATTAGGTCAATCCTTGTTCTAAAATGAGATGACTCTGTTTCCTATGCTGCAGTGAGTCAGGGGTGACTCTGGCTAGGGGCATGCCTGCTGGCCATTGTTTCTGTGTAATAATGACAATGGTAATGAATAATAAGCATACTAATTCCCACCTGGGCAGTACCTTTGGTAATGGGTGATGGGTTGTGCTGGCCAGACACCCCTGCAGGGTGCAAACACTCACTTCCAGTTCTCAGGGGTGTGGCTCACTGCTGATCAGGAACTGCTCCTCCCCAGGAACTGCTCTGTCGCCCAAGGAGTCATCTTACCTAAGGTTCATATCCCTCTCTGGGGACAGTTGAAATCCCATTGTTCTTCCAAAGAGGTGGCAAAGGCCCAGGCACCTTGCCTTCATTCACTAGACTCTGTGGGGTCTCAGCTCTGTGGGGATTATTAGCAGAGACCTCTGCTGCATGAGCTCAGCATCTCCCTCAGCCCATCCCTGCCTCCTCACTCCCTCCCATACATTATTCTTGAGAGCCCCCTCCCCAAATTTCTATCTAGAGCTTCCCAGGAGTAACTAGGATACTTATTCTGTGCTAGAACCCTGCTGACTACTTCTTACCTGTTGTCTCCGGAGGAAGCTGTGTCTCATAGACAGATGTTGTGGTCCCAAGAGAGATATCATTAGAACCATGTGAGCAACAAGAAACATGAGACTCATATATTGTAGGAAAGTGACATCAGGACAAGGGTTCAAACTGAGACAATTTGAACCCACAGTTGGCACCATTTCAGCCTCCAGAAGCTCCTTCAGAACCTGAAATTCATCCATCATAAAAATTGACTATAATTCTCAGAGAATATTAAAGAAAAATTACAGTCCAATTAAAGAAAGAAAGAAATTATATTAACCAACAACAGTAGTGTTGTGAATCCTGGTGAAAGATTATCTCTCATCCTCCCCCTTTCTGATTGAATTGATGTTCTATAAAATGTATGTAAAAGTCATCAGACTTCTCTGTAAGATCTGAGCATGCAAAAAGTGCAGGTTTGAAGTTCTGTGTTGTGGGGAGTCACCTAAAGCAGCACCCATTGCTAGAGGCCGAGAGTTGCTGTGGAGAGGCAATGAGTCTTGGATAAGGACTGATGTGAATGCGTGTTTGGACTTTCTGTGAAGACCCTTAAACTCCACGTGTCTCAATCTTCTAACAGGAACACTAAGAGCATCTGCTTGTTGGTGCTATTGTAGTAATTAAATAAGACATGGATTGATCTTTCATTGAAGTGTTCCATGGATGCTTTTTAAAATCATTGATTCAAATTCATTAAAAATAAGATCCAGGGCCAGTCATAACAATTTCTGCTATAAGTTAAAATGTTGACGTATGTGATGGAGATGCTTAGAAATGTTCTCAGAAGTTCAACTCAATGGTAAAGCCAGCGGAAGGCAGGGTCCCAATTAGCTTCCAGTTAAGCATCCAAGGAGAGTAGGCGTCAGGATGCCCTGGTCCTGAACCAGGCTTGCACGACTGAAGAATCAAACCAGGTCCGGCTATGTGAGGTGCAGCAAGTACCTTCTGCTCCAAAGGAAGCCAAATAATAGCCACTTCTTAATAACCCTGGACATTTAAATACTCTTCTTCCTGAGCAATCTTCAATAACATTCCATGAGTGCATAGATGGACAGAGGTGAGGGGGTGCTGAGGTCTGGGAGGAAATTGGAGGCAGTACATTCATTGTTTCATTTGTTCCTGCCTCACGACTACTCTGGAGCAGAAAAAATTCTTAGATTTTTGGAGGAAGAAGAAACTGCAAAATCTCCTCCTAGAAACAATTTTAGGGAAACACAACTATTTCTCTCTTAAAATTCAGGAGCTAATATTTGATTTAAAGACAAAAAATAAAAACAGTATTAAAAAAGAAATGTCAGTTGCACATTTTGATTTTTTTTTAATCCTCTCTCCAGAGGAAGGATTTGCTTAGTCACAAAAGCCAAAGATTCCTCTTAAAAGGAGTTTAAATCTTCAGCAGCACATTATTAAAGAAATCTTAAATCTGGTGTCATATGGAAATAAAACCAACAATGATAAAATTAAAGTTCACTTTAAAAAAAGGAAACCAGATGGAATCTCGCCAAGTGCCAGCTGTTAAGTCGTTGTGGCATAAATGGATGTGCTGCACGTTTCAGCCCTAGGATGGAATGTTCCACAGAGTTCCAGGTGACCTCAGGTTCACACGGGAGGAGATGACTGCCACATGAGTCTAATAGGCAGTCTCCCACAATGGACAAGGTCAGAACAGAAGACTGGTGCCCGAAGGAGGAGCCCAGCACCTCAGACTTCCTTCCCAGGGGTGCACTGCATTATGAAAATGCAAGTCATCTCTCTAGAGAGAACCCATGACAAACACAACCCCATGTTTCCTTCAGTGGGTCACGCAAATTCATATGCATACACACACCCAATAACGTAGGCCTGGTTCCATCTTTCTGCAGTCAGAACACTGTGCTGGAACCTTCCCTTCATAGGAGGGTCCACATGCAGTGAAACAATATTTTAATGTGGTTTTTTTTTCCCTCCTCACTCCTATTTGCCTTTCCTTTCCTGTTTGTTGTTGTGTGTGGCTGAAGGTAAGAAGAAGAAAAGGGAGATTACAGTGTGGGAAACAAGGCTTACAAATAGTGTGTTTTTTTTTTGGTTTTTGTTATGACCCAAGATACCTAATTGCATATTCCCCAAAAATTCCTCTTTCTAAAAGTAGAATGAATGAAATTCTTAATGAAAGAGGTCCCTGAGAATCTAAATATCTAATGTCTTCACTAAAAGAGATTAGTGCTGCAAAGATAATAATGATGACCTTGCTGATTTGTTTACATTTATAAATTTGGACTGCAATGATTACATATGCTTTTTTTATTTAAAAAAAAAAGATCAGCAGCATTACTCATCAGATTTAGATGCTGGTAAGATTTTAGTTCTGGCATTCTTGGCTTAGGAGAGGATCACAGACAAGCTCTTTACAATTTATTTATGTTTCATTATTCATTTTATGTTTCTTTTTCTTATGGGCAAAATATCAACAAATTCCTGAAAATGATGCAAAAAGTGAAAAAGGAGTATGATTTCACAATTAGACTACATTTAAGAAGTACAAATATTTTGCTGTTTTGGTTTCTTCCCTATGGCTTAATTATATAGTTCAAATCATTTGCAGAAGTAGCTTATTAACATAGAGCTCAACCCCACACATATGCCTCAGAATATGTTTTCTTAAACTGTCTCCCTGGAGAGTATGTATTTTAATAAAATGTTGTGACCCTTGTATATGAGAAGAACAGCCTCATATCAATCAAGCAGCATATTTACTTCTCAGAAAGATGAATATACATTTGCATCAGGTGGTACTGCCCGGATGAGGTTTTATTCCTCAATTCTTCCCCTCACATTTAGTCACCCATGAAATTGTACACTCTCACCTGGTCTTTGGTGCAGAATTGGCTTCTGGAGCACAAATAGCTTTACGATGGAATGCCCTTCACCTTGTGAGGTTTGTTTAGAAGTGGAAGGTGTACTTTCAGAGGTTCCCCTGGGAAGGTAAATCTAATAGCACTCTCTTCTTTTAAAAAATATATGTTTATGGATTTCAAAGAGGAAAGGAGAGGGAGAGAGAGATAGAAACATCAATGTTGACAAAGAACCATTGATTGGCTGCCTTTAGCATGTTCCACACTGTGGACCAAGCCCACAACTTGGGCATGTTCCCTGACAAGGAATTGAACCATGACCTCCTGGTTCATAGGTTGATGCTCAGCCACTGAGCCACACTGACTGGGTGGAAATTCACTTCTTGAAATGGCAACCAAAGCATGTGTGACTTAAACTGTGTCAAAGAGAAAAACTTAAGTAATATTGTCTGTCCCCAATGGCACTGGTTCAACCTGATACTTTTCAATTATCATGTATTTGGTTATTTATTTATTTATTTATTTATTTATTTTTAAATGGTGTATATCTGAGGTGTAAAACATGATGACTTTATATACATATTACTACTATATACATATTACTACTATCAAGCAGATTAACATATCATTTCCCATGGTTAACATTTGTGTGTGTGATGAGAGCATCTAAAATCTACTCTCAACAAATTTCCAGTATTCAATGCAGTATTATTAATTATAGCTACCATGCTACACATTAGACCACTAGACTTACTAATCCTACATTACTGGAATTTCCCTACCTCCACACCCCCATACAATTTAGAAATCCCACTTCTAATATACACCCAAAGGAAATGAAATTGGGATCTCCAAGAGATATCTGCACCCCATGTTCACTGCAGCATTATTTGCAATAACCAAGATATGAAAACAACCTAAGTGTCCATCAATGTTCAAATGGATAAAGAAGATGTAATCTACACTAATAAAAAAAAACATGCAAATTGGTGTCACTCTGCTACGCCCTCCAGCCAATCAGAGTGACTATGCAAATTAACCCAACAAAGATGGCGGTTAATTTGGATACGCAGGCGTGGAATGAAGACTGAAGACTGAAGACTGAAGACTGAAGA
>NW_005361351.1:2103809-2163397 GCF_000412655.1 Myotis brandtii
ATATATATATACACAATGGAATATTATTCAACCATAAAAATAGAAAATCCTACCATTTGCCATAACTTGCATAAACCTGGAGGGCATTACACCTGTGGAAAGAGCCAGACACAGAGAAAGAACTACTTGATTTCACTATATGTGGAATCTATAGAAGCAGAGAGTAGAACAGTAGTTTCCATGTGTTTGGGTCTCCCAAAGGAATTACATCATTTTTTTTTTTTAGTGGTTTATAAATCACTCTGCACATCTAGCATTGCCTATAAATAAAAACCATGTCTGAAGAATTTTGACTGGGGAAATTTTCTTTTCCTTTGGTATAACATTTTTCTTGAACTAAAATACACTACTGCTAATATCCTGATGGCTATTTGGCCCAGAAATAAAGAATAGCTACAGAAATTTTAAATGGGATTCCATTGTAATGGCCTTAGGACGGAAAGGTACAACTTATATACTTTATAAGCTTTGACTAAATCCATTGCCTTCAAAATAAGTTGAAGTTATAAACCTCCTTCCCCAACCCATCTGGTCCAGAAGCAGAGTGTGAGCTGGAGAAATATCTGAACTAAAGACCAAGTTACATCCCTCACACCAGGGAGACCCACAGTCATTGTTCATTAGTGCCCAGTATAGTTCACACATCCTCTAGGTCCATCCACATTGTCACAAGTGGCAGTTTAGTAAGGCTGAATAATATACCACAGCATAATGTATACACATATCAAAACATCAAGTTGTATACCTTATATATAAACAATTTCTGTTTGTCAATTATTCCCTAATAAAGCTGGAAAAAAGGAAAAGAAACATTAAAAGACCAAGTTCAAAGTCATTGGTCTTACCAAGTGCTCTGGTGACAAGGGCCCCTCAGAGGACAAGGAAACGGCTTCATTTGGATTCCAAAATTTGGGGCAGGTCAAAGTTGTGTGCACCAGTTTACTATCAAAGAAAAATTCAGAAACCTATTGAGATGTTACGCAGACTTCACTGAATTTGTACGGAAGTGCTCAATGGCTATTGGTAAATGTTAAACAGAGCAGGAGGAAATACATGAAGATTATCCATGTTCCAGTGGATACTTTTGACACACATTCAGATGACATTTTTAAAGGAGGTGATGAGCCCTAGCTGGTTTGGTTCAGTGGATAGAGCATCGACCTGCAAACTGAAGGTTCTCAAGTTTGATTCCAGTCAAGGGCACATGCCCAGGTTGTGGGCTTGATCCCCAGTGGGGGACATGCAGGAGGCAGCCGATCAATGTTTCTCTCTCATCATTGATGTTTCTATCTCTCCTTCCCTCTCTCTTTCTCTCTGAAATCAATAGAAATATATTTTTAAAATAAATAATAAATAAATAAATAAATAAATAAATAAATAAATAAATAAATAAAGTCGGTGATGAGTAGATCATCATAATTAGTAAAGCGCCCTAGCAGAGAAATATTGGGTGGGATAGAAATGAAAATAACTTATAAGTGTGCCTGATTGCTAGGCCTCTGTCCCCAGGCCCTTACCACAGAAGGTGAGGAGGAGCCCATTGCTCATCCCATCCCACTGTCCCATCTTTGTTCCCTGAAGATGGTAGAGGCACCAAGACTCCACCTGGAAACCCTTCCTAACAGCCATTCACCTTCCTTCACTCCGAGACCACAGCTCAAGTTTATCTCAAACTCTACCTGCAGCAGCACAGGACACTGGATTTTTACAGAACTAATCTCCCAAACAGCAGAAGCCTCCTGGCTGAGAGGGCAGTTTAACAAGGCGACGGGACACTGTTACCAGGCCACTGATCATTGGGCAGATGCTCCTTTATCTGTGATTTTAGAACTCCAAAGCCAGAACAAGCCAGACAATTCCCCAGGCTTCTCATGCTGGTAAATGGTTTACACCGAAATAAAATTTGATTTAATAAATAAACATTTATCTACACTTCGGATTACTTTGTGTGAGAAGTTTATAATTCCCTCCACTTGCTTGTAGTAGGAAACTGAAAAGTGAAGATAAACATTTTTTAGGGTGACTGGAGGTTTTTCTCCTGGGGGACCTCTGTCCAATTCCTGAAATCAGACCAGAGAACTGGAGAGCTTCCTCATTCATGAATTGCTGCTGCTCAGAGGTCTGTTCTGTGGACAAAACAAGGCACTATGTTCTTTAGGCTTGATAACTATTAAGACATTGCTTATTACTCATGATATCAAATAGACGCCCTCATGGATCCTCTAAGCTAAGACCACCTGCAATTTTTGTCCTAACTTTAAGTGTGCTAAAAAGGCTCGTGTGGGGCCACACTCAAGGTTAAGTGCAGAAGCAGTGGGCACAGCTAGTGAGCTCTCCCAACCCATGGGGTTCAGTGCCACCCGGCGGGGGCGGGGGGGGCACACACTGAGGAGCTGGCTTCAGAGGAGCAGCAGAGGTAGCCAAATGCTCCGTGGGACACCACAGGGAGGGATGAAAGAGTCCTGTCCGCCATGGCCTGGATTGCAGCCGTCTCTGTGCAAATCAAATGTTCTGCCCTGGGAGGCAGCTCACTCTTTTTCTTTTGTAAGAAATAGAAATGGTTACAGGGAAAGAGGGAATCCAGAAATAGGAACCAGTCATCTAATCATAAAGAAATCCCACCAGCCTGCAGAGTCCATATATGTACTGTTTGCTTATATGTTTTAAAAAAAAGGAAAAAAGCTTCTTTTATTTTGTGTTCGGTTCACTCTTTCTGAAGATCCCCATCCTAAAGACTTAAAAAGAGATAGTATTTTGTGTGCCTGAGGTCTGTTAAAAATCACCCTGTATTATTTGAGAGAAAAATCAGCTGGAGTATTTTTCTGTAAAAAGGTGTTTAATTTTATACTCCAGGCAGCTGCACCAGCAATTACAAAATTGACCACCACTAGATTAAAAAAAAAATTACAAACCGAGTTGTTTAACAGAGATTCGAAATACAGACTAAATTCACTGAACTGTTCCTTAACTGCCAAAGTGCCTTTCAACATTTAAGATATTTTGTTCTAAGGTGTATGTCTCACTCGAAATATAATTTCCTGAAATCATCATGGCAAAATTCCCTACATGTTTATGTCACAAGTGTGTTTCCTTTTGATAACAGTGGGGAATGGTATTATAGAGTGTGTGCTTGGAACATTCATTGTTAAAGGTATTACCTACTAGTCTCCCTGGACATAACAAGAGGTCTATTGGATAGCATTTGCCATGGGCCAAACACTGTCCAAACATTTTATATCAACTATCTGATTTATGCTTCGCATCAGACCAAGAGAAGGGTGCCGTTGTTTGCACCCCCACTTTACAGGCGGAGAACCTCGGGCACTGGATCTCCAGCCCCTCCCTCTGGACCTCTGAGCTGGAGTGCGATGGAATGAGGATGCACACTCCGGGGTCTGCTGCAGGGGCACCCTCACAGCCCACAGGCACCCCGCCCACCCTGCTTCCCCCTTCATGACCATCAAGGTCTTTCCTCACACTTACCTCCACACCCTCTGCCTCTCTCCACTCCACATTTCATAATGAAGCCACAACTCTTTCAACAATCACACGATGTCTGGACTGAGTCTGGTTTCTCTGGCTCAGCACACTGTCTGAAATTCATCAGGCTGCAGCCAGGACTAGTTGGTCTACACACAAACGCCTCTATGGCCAGGGGAGTCAGAAGGGTTTTTAGCTGCGGAGGGGTGGAATGGCATTGACTGGGAAGAGACAGGTGGTCCCTGTGCGATGGAAGTCTATGTTCTGATGTTCTGATTTTGGGGGGTGAAGTTACAGTTACACAGGTAAATATTCACTGATTTGTGCATTTCATGGCAAAGTCTGCCTCAGTAAACAAAACACAGTGGGGAGCAAATGTTGGAAAGAAGTCAGTGTTATTGCATCATTCCCCTGATTTTAAAACCTTAAATAATTTCCCACCACTCTAAAAACCCTTTTCAAGCATCTTCAGCCTAACCTGGTGGTACCGTCTGCCTTAGCTCATTGTCCTCTCACATGCCACACTCTGCTCACTTCCCCAACCTCTGTCTGGACATTGATTTGTTTGCCTGGTCAACACCAATTCTTCACTTAGATCATCGCTTCCACAGGAAAAAAATTAGATCACCAAAAAGACCATCTTATGACATTAGGTAACTCTCCATGGTAGCTTTTTCATGATTTTAGTTTTATATCAGTTTCATTTGTTTGTTTTGTATTTTTCTAAGATGTTAACTTTTAGAGCAGTTTCAGGTTCACATCAAAATTGAGCGGAAAGTACAGAGATTTCTGCCCTTGCCCAACCCCCCACCCCCATCAGCATGGAGCATCAGTACATTTGCCTTTATAATTCTTAGATTAATGTCTTGTTCCCTTCTAGATAGTAAACTCTATCATAGCAGAAATTTCACCTACTTTTGTTCTAATTGATCTCTCCCCTTGCTGGCACACAGGTGCTTAATAAGTACATTTGTTAGTAAGTGAACTGGTAAGGAGTTCCCTTTATATTCCAAATTCAACCCTTAATCTAGATCCAGTTTCAAGTCAGTAGATTTTATTTAAACTATATTGTTAGAAATGTGAACGAACTTATTTTATTTTTAAGAGGGAGAATATGGTTGCAAAGTGAAACAAAGGAAAAATAAACAAATGGGTCTACATCAAACTAAAATTCTTCTGCACAGCAAAAGAAACCATCAAAATGAAAAGGGAGCCCACTGGATGGGAGAACATATTCACCAATAATACATCTGATAAGGGGTTAATTTCCAAAAATATGTAAAAAATGCATACAACTCAACAAAAGGAAAATAAAAAATCCCAATTTAGAAATGGGAAAGGACCTGAATAGATACTTCTCCAAAGAGGACATCAGATGGCCAAGAGACATATGAAAACATGCTCAAAGTCACTGATCATCAGAGAAATGCAAATTAAAATGACAATAAGATACCACCTCACACCTGCCAGAATGGCTATCATCAACAAATCAACAAATGACAAGTGCTTGCGAGGATGTGGAGAAAAGAGAACCCTAGTGCAATGATGATGGGAATGCAGACTGGTGCAGCCACTATGGGAAACAGTATGGAGTTTCTTCAAAAATTCAATATGGAACTCCCATTTGACCCAGTGATCCCATGCCTAGGAATATTACCTAAGAAACCCAAAACATCAATCAGAAAGAATATATGTTCCCCTATGTTCATAGCAGAACAATTTACAATTGCTGAGATCTGGAAAAGCCTAAGTGCCCATCAGTAGATGAATGGATAACAAAGCTGTGTTACATTTACACAATGGAATACTGTGCAGCTGTAAGAAAGAAGGATCTTTTACCCTTTGAGACAGCATGTGGAGATATTATGCTAAGTGAAATATGCCAGTCAGAGAAAGACAAGTATCACATGATGTCACTCATATGTGGAATCTAATGAACAAAATAAACTGACAAAATAGATGCATGGAACAGACTGACAGATCTCAGAGGTGGGAGAGATGGGAAGAGCTTAACCAAAGAACATATGTATATATGCATAGCCCATGGACACAGACAACAGTGTGGTGAAGGCCTGGGGTGGGGTGGGAGCTGGGTGGAGGGGGCAAAGCAGGGGAAAATGGGGGACATCTATAATGCTGCCAACAATTTTTTAAATAAGATGAAATTAAAAAAATAAAATAAAAATAAAAAAAAGGCTTTGATCTCTTTAAAGGTGGTAGAACCAAAGACTAAGACATCAGAAATTTTGATGTTTATATATATTTTTCCTAATTACGTAAAATAAAATTTACTGGGTGGTCTGTTCGATGCTTCTATGCTGGGGTGGGGGGGGGTGAGAGAGGCTGGGGAGAAGTTAATGGACAAAAAAGGAGGCTTACGTAATAGTTTAAACACTAAAGAAATTTAAAATAAAGAAAATTTACTGGATGCCATATTTCCCTACCTCTAAAAGATTACATAACTTCTTTAGAATTGGAACTCAACATGTAATAACTATCTTCCTGTTCTGTCTATATCTCATCTGAGATCTAGTCCATAATGTATGGTTTTACTCCTTTTTTGACTGTGATGTTCAATAATGAGTAAAAGGAAGAGAGGGAGGAAAGGACGAAGGGATTTGTACTCACTAAACTAATTTACCAGCATGGTATGCCTTTTTAAGTCTGCAATTGGTGTTTTCAAAGTAGAACCAGCTCAAATGAAACAAACAAAAACTCCGCCACGTGGTCTGCAGCCATGGGAAGTCAAGCAGTCCATTTTAGCTGACTGCATTTCCAGGCTGTAGTGATCTTTTCATCCTGAGACAGGAGCTACAATGACTGTACAGGCTTAGCATACATCCTGGAAGTAAGTACAGGAGAAACCTTTTCCCAAGTTTGCTTGAAGTTTGGTATTATTCAAGGACGCAGAGCAGAGCACATGGTCATAGACAGCTGCTAGGTGAGGAGAGGCTCTTCTGCAGTTAAGGTTCAAAACTTCATCCTAACTACGCACTGTTTAAAACTCGGCTGTAAAAAAAAAAAAAATGAGGAAATTTTATAACAGCTTGGAAGGAACTGGAGAGTACTATGGTAAGTGGAATAAACCAGTCAGAGAAAGACAAATACCATTTGATTTCACTTATATGTAGAATCTAATGAATAAAATAAGGTAACAAAATAGAACAGACTCATAGATAGAGAACAGATTGACAGTTATCAGAGGGGAGGGGAGTTGGGGGGCTGGGTGAAAAAGGTGCAGGAATTAAGCAAAAATAAAAATAAAAACTTCATAGACACAGACAACAGTATGGTGATTACCAGAGGGAAAGGGGTGGGGGAGGTAGAAGAAGGTAAAGTGGGGATAAATGTTGATGGAAGGAGACTTGACTTTGGGTGGTGACATACAATACAATATACAGATGATATATTATAGAATTGTACACCTGAGACCTGTATAATTTTCTTAATCACTGTCACACCAATAAATTCAATAAAAAATTTTAAGTACTGCAATGAATTAAACATCGCATGAATCAATTGTCAGATGGAAACCACATATCCATCTGCACAGTTCTGTGACTCAGATATTCACAGAAACCTCCAGTCAACTCTGTACTATGAAGAGATGGGGATGTCCCAGTGATTCAATCAATGAATAAAAGTGATACTCTGTACGTGCGAATCTAGATACATTTCTTTACTATTTTCCTTGGGGTATTTAGAAATCGACTGAATGTTTGACTCCAGGTCCGTTGTTATGGCAATACCTTAAACAGCAGCTTTGACCACTGGCTAGAGAGCAGGTTGCCAGCTTAAATCATGTGTTTAACTACCAATGTCTGCTGCTGATTTCTAGAAGCTGACAGTATTTACCACATGATATACATCTGCCTCAGAAATGACTGATGAGTGACCCAAGTTTCTCCAGAGCTTTTAGCTGGATACCAAGAGAGATGAATCCAAAATTCCAAGAACCTGTAGCAAATATGAGAAAAGGCTGCTCCTACACTTTTTCCTGGATCATTTCTATCAGATGCCTAGTCTCTTAACCTCTAACAACTTCCATTCTGCAACTCAAAACACAGTTTCCGAAGGTCAGCCTCGTGGGTCCAGGGACTGCCCACGGTGTTCTGTTCTGTATGGAATCTCATACACCAACTCAAACAAATTGTTTTTCTTTTTTTTTTTAAATTATTTTTGTCCATAGGCCTAGCACTTTCTCAACATCAATTGTTCTCTTCCCTATAGAGATTGACATTGTCCTTAAATATCTGTTCTCTTAATGACCCATAGAAATAGAACCTCTGAACTTTATCTTGACAAATGACTGCCCAGAATAAGTTCTCCGACTTGAAGTTAAATGTGAACAGAAGTGTCATGTAGCAGCTTCCAGGAGTGTTTCTTAAAATGTCTTTTCCCCTTTCTTTTTGTATTTCCCCTTATCCTGCTGATTGGAACATAGATGTGATTACTGGTGCTCTAATCACCTTTTTGCACCATGAGGATGCAGGCTACACCCTTGGGGTGGCAGAGCCTGGAAGTCTCAGGACTTCATGGAACTGAGCTACCCTAGGTCTGCATCACCTACCTCCAGATTTTTGTGTGAGACAACACTTTCAGTGTGCCTGCATTTTGGGGCTGCAAGAGGAAGGTTTCATGGTGGTTCAAAGTGCCATGCTACCGCAGAGTGCACCTGGGGCTCTCTGGGGCTCAGGCGAAGCATGGAGAGGAAGTGGGCCGAGAACAGTTCTAGAAACCAAGGGGTGAAAGATGGCTGTCAATTGCATTCAAACAGTCCATGCTGGGTACATGCTAAATACAGTGAATTTTACAGAACATTGAAATTTGGGCCTTGAATTTATTATTTTCTCTTTTATGTTTTTTTTTTTCTTTGGTATTTAAAATTCCTTGGCACGCATTGACTCTGTTTATTCAAACATGCTTATTACATGCAGCCCCCTTGTCAATGCATCGTTAGTTCTATCTTTGGGGTCTGAAGCTTTCAAGTTAGCCCTTGGTCTTTTTATTGCCATGAACTCTTTTCAAAGTCAAATGAAAAGAAATCAGTTAACCAAACTGTCTTTTTTATGGAACTTGCATTTGATGTATGGGATCTTTCCAGATGAATGGGAACGTTTTGTTTTATTAGTGATTAGCTTTCACTACTGTTTTCAGAGAACTTTCCTTCTTCTTTCCTCAGAGCTTGCTTTTAAATTGGCCCCAGAGACTTCAAACTCCGAGACTCTTAGCAAAGGGCATGTGAAACAGTGTCTGTGCCGCTGTCGCCAGAATGACGGCTCCTTTTGATGTTAACTTGTTACTGGATGAGCACATCAAAGCTCCCCCAAGGGCTGCCGCCTAGGACAACGGAGCAGAATCATCTTATGAGAAACAGAGTAACCACTCCTGGTTAAAACATGGACAACAAAATCTCCTTCACAGACCAACGGCGTCTGTTATCTGTACTCCTGAAGACTTGTTCTATCTTCACATTCATTCTTCTTGACAACACCGCCCGACTTCCACTGTGGTTGCAATATTTTTGTTTTTACAATGTCAGAAAGAAAAGCCAGAGAAAGTGTGCTCTGATATTTTTAACCATTTCATAGTTAAGAAATGGAATTGGTTTTGCTGAAAGGTTGGAGGACAGTGTGGAGACACTAAATTTTGTATTGAGATCGTCATGAGTGGAGGTTTGACAAAACATTGTCTTGTGTGCATCAACACCTACTGTGCCAAGGGCCAGTGTTAGGGTTCCCACAGAATGCTTTCTAAATTAAAATACTTTCTGATTAACTTCCTGGAAGTCTAGAGCTGGAGTCATGGTGACTCACCTTACCGAGTCCCTCACTATGCAGACAGGAACTGCCCTTCTTCCTGTTCAGGTGGCCATTCTGTCCAGTGCCCAGCTTGGGCCCCAGGCAGTGTCTTCCAGAATCTGTCATCTGATACACAAACCCAAACCTTCAGACACATCATAAGGAACACAAATCGGGCCATAGTTAAAGGGGGTTTGCCCCCTCTTGGGCTCCTCAGAGAGTCAGCTCTGATTTTAACAGCAGTGCTAGTCAAAGCAGGGCAAGTTATGCTCAATAAATCAGTCCTTTACTATTTGCATCTTATTTTACTTTATTTTCTTTACTTTTTTGTTTATTTTCTTTCATTTTGTTTTAATCAGCAATGGAGACCCCTCCCAGCACAGGCACACAAAGGGTCCAATTTCCATGGGATGCAAGGGCAGGGCTTCGCCTCCCACCAGGAGAGTCACTCAGCTGAACAGGAGGACTAGTGTTTCACAGGAGAGAATGTCCTCTCGTTAAAATGACCACAGAATCAATCAGGCCAAAAACCAAAGAGAAAACCTGCCTCTTCATGGAAAAGAAACCATTGTGATGATGTGTTTCCCCCCTGGATCTGCTGAGGGTGACAGACCTGGCTCCTAGGTGCGGTGAGGGTGACATGTGGCAGTGTGGGACACCTGCAGCTCTCCTGAACTGGGTACAACAGGGCGCAGCTGTGCATGGGGCTGGTGGCAGCCAAGTGGGCCTCAGCTACTGTCCAGCTGCTGAAGGGGCAGCAGGGCCAGACAAGCAGGAGCCAGGGGTAATGGGTAGGAGCGGCAGGTGGCAGGACCCGGGACCGGGAGGCATCAGAGAGGGTAGTGCATGAAGCTCCCATTCCAGCCCAGAGGAGCCCATGCAGAGCCCCAGGCAGGCAGGAATGAGGCTGCAGTCCTCAGACCCAATGCTTATTGGAGTGTGGACTATTTTTATAGAAGTATTTTTGCTGTAAGCTGACCTGTTATGTTTTCCCCTTTGACCAAATGTTGAAAAATGGAGAAAGATGAACATCCAAAGCACTGAGTCTGGCTGGCGAGATTTAAATCCCACCTCTGATGCTGGAGAATCATGCTCCTGGGAGACCTGGCTCCTCGAAGCCTCGGGTTCCTCACCTGCATATTCTGGTTAACAACAGAGCCACCTCGCAGGATGGTGGTCAGCATTAAATGGGGTAACACAGGAAGTGCTGGGGACATAGCAAGTGTTCACTAAATAATTGTTACACATGTGCCAAGAGATTATAGACAGATGTGTGTGCCTGAGTATGAGAAAAGAAGGAAATTAACTGGGAAGAAGCAATTCATTGAGGATATTCACTGATTGACTGTCAACAGTAATATGAATCCCAAATAAAAACTGAGGTGTTTTGAGATTTTTTTCCCCTCATTTCAAAGACAGAAAACAGGCCAGACACATGTTCAGGATGTCCGAGCTGTCACCACTGCATTTGCAGCTGTGAAAGACAGTTTTGGGTGACCAGGAGCTTCTCCATGAGAAGGTGGGGGAGGAGGAGGAGCAGGCCTGGTGATGAGCAACGTATAGAAAAGGCCTGTTCCAGAGCAGGCATGCATGAAGAACAGGTGAGCAGCAGTCTGGACGAAGCTGGGCAGGTAAGTAATGACTTCAGAGGAGGTTGAACTCATCTTCAAAGGGAGAAGTTAGACTCAGCTGTGCTCTGCAGAGATATGTTTATAGTTATGATTCTATTCACTGATTTTTGATCTGCACCTATCCTATCTAATAATAGACAAACATGGTAATTGACCGTACCTTCGCTATGCCTCCCATTGGCTAATCAGCGAGATATGCAAATTAACTGCCAACAAAGATGGCGGTTAATTTGCATATGTAGGTGCGAAGCGGCGGAGCGAAGACTGAAGGTGGCTCCGGCCGGAGCTAAGGCCTGGGTCCCGGGTGCCGAAGGAAAGCCGGTGTCAACAGCCAGGGGAAGGGAAGACCTATTGCAAGAATCTTTTCGTGCAACAGGCCTCTAGTTTCATATAAATCTCTGTCATTCACCATCATGTGGCCCTCACTGTGCTTTGGTTCTTTCAATATTTGGAGGCCTCTACACCCTACCCTTGGGCTCTAGTTTAGCAGGATCATCCACGGAAATCAACCCCACATGAGGCAATGGACTTCATCCTACTTATAAGAACAGAGAACTTTTTAAAGTTTTCTTCTTGGCAATTAAAGTGCCTCAAAGCAAATGACTTTTTCCAAGTTCTCCAGAAGCCAGAACAATCTCACTTTTTATAGAAAAGGAGACTCATGGACCCTTCTCAAAAGTAAGAGCTACCTCAATGCAACACCACATTAACCAAGTGCCTAGCTCTCACCTTGGCCAACCCATGTGGTCTGCCTGGGATCACAGGTTTGCATGTGTGTCATAACAAACACCACAAGCAAGGAATCGGGCTCCCTCATCCTCTGTCCTGTGTGGACACCACTCATCCCTTATCACCTGTAGAGATGGCCCACAGAAGTCTGCTCCTGAGTGCTCTGGGCCTTGGGCTTCATGGGCACAGCCTGACCCTGCTGGTATCCTATGACCAGATTTACCAGGAGGACATCACCCAGGCTGCTCTGTGAGCCATCACTGTATCTTCTTTGCTACTACACCCCCAACCAGAGATGTTGGCTTAATAAACATTTACCTCACTCAATAAATATGTATTGGGTACCCTGTCTGCCTGGGAGCAGGAATGCAACTTGGAGACAATAGAAACTCTCCAGGCTCTTACAAAATTTACATTTTAATCAAATTTACTCTCTAGTTAACTAAGCAAGCGAGTAATCTCAGATACATTATGGAGAAAAATGCCCAATGATGTAAGAGATGGAGATGGGAGGACAGCCGGGGCAGGTGGGAGCTGATTCAGATTGAGTTTTAGGGGACTATTTTTCTTGAGACCTGAGCAGCAAGAAGGAACCAGCCACATAAGAGACAAAGCAGGGCTCCTCTCCCAGCAGAGGGGCATCCTAAAGGAGTGGGCTCGGGATGCTCCAGGAACAGGAAGGTATTAGTCTCACTTGATTGAGTTTGAGAGCTTGAATGAAGGTCTCCTGGTCTGTTCGTGCTGCTACAACAAAGCTTATAAACAACAGGCATTCATTTCTTAGAGCTCTGGAGCCTGGAAGTCCAAGATCAAGGCGCTGGTAGATTCTGTGTCCGGTGTGGATGTACCTGCTTCATGGAGAGTGTCTTTTCGCTGCATCTGAGGAAGGGGTGAGAGGACTCTCTGGGGTCTCTAGTATAAGGGCACTGGTCCCATTTGGGGGGGCTCCACCCTCATCACCTCCCAGAGGCGCCACCTTGTAACACCATCACCTGGGAACTTAAGTGAACATTTGGGGGACTAGAATTTGTTCTACAACAGGGAATGGAGGAAGGTAATGAGTTTATACATAGAAGAAGCAGTGCCCGCTGGATCTTGGGGGTCCCAGTAGACGTGTGGTATCACTTCAAGGAAAAGAGAAACTATGGTTATAAACAGGGGAAGAAGTGACCTCCTTCATGTTTTACAAAGAACTCACTGGAAACATCATGTTAGGAAAGAGAGTATTGACTTGAATGGATATTGGTGAACCAATTTTAAAATAAAATGTTTGATTCTTTCCTATGCACTGTGATGGATGACAGTGAACACAGCCACCTGTGTCTTGAAATTTTCAGCCCCCCCCCCCCACACACACACACTCCCTCCTTGTAGGAGGTTAAAAGGGGAGCAGAGGCTCTGGAAGAGCCACCATGTAACAATAAGCAGTCACTTCAAATTGAGCATGGAGCTGCTCGGCAGTGATGGCAAAGGAAATACATAAAACGCCTAAATGGGCCTAATGGGATTTTAGTAATCAAATATCAAGATTTGTATATTTTCCACATTATGGTGAGAACACTTCGAGCCAGCCTCTTTCCCCTCCTGTTCCTGTTAGAATTTTATTCTAGAGTAAACTTACAGCAGTCCCACTTGCGGCCCTATCCAGGTCCTGTCCGCACTTTCATTATAAACCATGTTTACCAAAGGTTTACAACTTGGCTGCAAAACCCAGCTGGCACCGAAACTGGAAACTTGGCATGAATAGTTTGGCATAAACATTGCCCGGAAGCAGTTTTTCTATCTGAATCTGAGAAAAACAGGCTAGGTCATTTTCCAGTTATTTGTGTTATTCATGCATAAATAAAATGAAGCCTGACAGCTTTGCACAGTTGTTTGCTTTTGCACTTCTCAAAAATAGATTCCATCCAAGAAAAGTAACATTTGGTAAACAAATACTCCATGACGGACTATAAAAAGTGAAAGAAAAAAAAAGAAGTAGACTGGAGTACATTAAATAGAAAGGGAAAAGGGAAGTGTTTCAAGTCACTTTGTGTCAGAAAGTAGGAGCTGGGAGAGGTGTTATCAGTCAGTTATGCAGATTCCAGAGGCATATTTAGTGGTTCCCGTGGATTCTAAATTAAATGTGTAGACACAGACTTTCAAATAAAATATTCCATTAAAATACGAGGCACAGCTCATCCCCACACACTATATCTATAATGTTCAACCAAGAAAGAAACAAAGGATTTTTAAATGAGTTCTCCAGGATCAGTGGGCTGTAAAAAAAAGGAGGGGGAGAGGGGATGGAAGATGAAGAAAAGAAGATATGAATGGTACATTAAATGTGTTGATTAACAAAAAAAATGAATGTCAGTATCTGAGGTCCTCTCGCCCATCTCTGTGGTGTATTAAAAGTTTAGAAATGCATTTTGTGGGCTTTGAATTCCAGCTAGCACTGGCTCTCTAAAACGGGAATGTGACGGTCTAGACCTCTCTCCAAAGAAAGCCTTTCTGGCATATTTAAAAGTCAGCCTTGACGTCAAGCGACTCTTGACAACACTCTGCTTTGAGTTCTGTGGGATGTGGGCAGAATGGACTTTCACTCTTGCAACCCTATCAGTGAGTGAGTAAAGAGAGTGTTTAAGGCAAAATAGAGCCAACCCAATTCAAACAGAAAGTAAAAATAAGTCAGAGAGGAAAGAATACAGTACAGAGAAGACAACAGCAAGCTATGTCCCGGTCTATCACAACAGGACCTCATCTGTGACAAGCGCTCTTTCTGGTTTCTTTTTTAGGAAGGAATTGTTTTCACAGGTTTGTGTTTAGCAGATGTGCTTTTCAAATGGCTTTTTAGCTGCTGTAACCACTCAGATCAGATGCAGGAAAAGCCATCATGGTTGTTCTTGGTAAAAAAAAAAAAAAAAAAAAATTATTGCTTTTAGGCAGACTCTAAGCAACACAATAGTATTCTATCTTTGTAAGTGGAAGACTTTGCCAGCTGATTATTTTACCTTAAGGACACCCTTTGACCGTCACCTGTCCCATATAATTGGTGTAGGTCAATCCCACGTGGTATTTCAAGCTAAAATCACCCCTGGGACACATCTCAAAGCTGTTTTTCTCCCTAGAACCATCAACTCAACCAGACTCTCTAAGCTCCACCTCACTTTCTCCTAGGGTAGACATTCTGGTGTTCTCTGCTTCAGAGAAAGCCTATGCAATCATTTGTTTGCCCTAATGCCTAGATCGTTACCATAGCAATGACGTGGCATTTAGGACTGTCACTCATTACATGATTTATAAACAAGTTTTTACACCATAGGGAGCTCACCTTCGTCATTGAGGAATATTAATAAATGCATGAGTAAACACACAGAATCCCCCAGTTGAGAAGACTTTCGATATGAAGACGTAAGCCCTAGGGTCCCAAACACTCAGTAGTTAGATAGACTTCACTGAAACTAGCTGGGGAGCCTCTAGGTGTTTTCTCAGAGCTTGTGATTATTTCCATGTTCTTTAAAAGTGTACGGTTAGACCCGGCCGGTGTGACTCAGCAGTGGAGCGTTGACCCTGGAACCAAGAGGACCCAATTCAATTCCTGGTCAAGGTAAATGTCTGGATTTTGGGCTTGATCCCCAGTGGGGGACATGCAAGAGGCAGCTATCGATGATGTTCCTCTCTCACTGATGTGTCTCTAAGTATCAATAAAAAAAAATATTCAAAAAAAAATAAATAAATTTAAAAAGTGCACATTTAGCCTAATCTGACTAGTTCTCTAAGTTAATTCTTTAAGACTTGAAAAGCACTTCATTTCTATATTCTCAGTTTCTAGTACAGTTTCTGACACCAGAGTGTCAATAAACATCTGTTGAGTGAATGAACAATCAGCATGGGATGGATGCTATGACACTGGTGAGTATCTATGTTTGTAGACAAAGAAAGTGGTCTTTTGTTTTTGTTTTAAGACTGGAGGAAAAAGAAATTTGTACTGATCAGTGTAAATGCATGAGTTGTGTGTTTTTTACTTATTTTTAATTACAGTTGACAAAAGATATTAATTTCAGGTGTAGAGCATAGTGATTAGATATTTACTAGTATATAACTTACAAAGTGATCACCCCCAACAAGTCTAATACCCATCTAGCACCATGCATAGTATTACAAAATTATTGACTATATTCATTACGCTGTACTTTACATCCCCATGACTGGTTTATTACAGGTAATTTGTACTTCTTAATCCCTTTCACCATTTTTTGCCTATCCACCCAATCCTCCATCTGGCAACCACCAATTTGTCCTTTATGTTTCTATTTTGTTTGTTTGTTTTTTAGATTCCCCAGATAAGTAAAATCACATGGCATTTGTCTTTCTCTGTCTGACTTATTTCACTGAGCATATCACCCTCTGGGTTTATCCATGTTTTCACAAATGGCAAGATTTTATTCTTTTTATGACTGAACTAGTGGCACGGTGCACAAAATTCGTGCACGGGTGATGTGGAGGGGGTTTCCCTCAGCCCAGCCTGCACACTCTCCAATTAGGGACCCCTTGGGGGATTTCTGACTGCCAGTTTAATCAGCAGCCAGATATTGTTCCCACAATCTGGGACCACTAGCTCCTAACCACTCACCTGCCTGTCTGCCTTATTACCCCTAACTGCCTCTGCCTGACTGCTTGATCGCCCCTAACTGCCTCTGCCTGCCTACCTGATCACCTGTAACTGCCCTCCTCTGCCAGCCTGATCTCTCTCCCAATGGCCCTCCCCTGCTGGCCTGATCTCGCCCCCAAATGCCCTCTCTGCCTTGGCCCCCACCACTATGGCTTTTTCCAGAAGGAAGTCAGACATCCAGAAGATGGCCGGTAGACCTGGTCAAATTAGCATATTACCCTTTTATTAGTATAGATCATATTCCATCTTACTAATAAAAGCCTAGGTGGTCCTCACGCCATCACACTGTAATGCCCTCAAGCTGTCACAAGATGGCTGCACACACAGCAGAGGCGGGGCCCAACGGCTGCTCCGCGCAGCTTCCACTGGGGTTCCCCCAGCCCTGCCATGCCGCAGAGATGGGACCCCTGGCTCTGGCCTACCTCTTTGGGGCAATCCATCAAGGAGCCCCGGATGGGTGTGCGGGGCCTACCTTTTGGGGTGATCAATCGTGGCGTTCCTGCACTTTGAGAGGGCACAGGCCAGGCTGGGAGGACCCCCCCCCTCCAAGTGCACGAATTTCGTGCACTGGGCCTCTAGTTGTATATATCTACCACATCTTCTTTATCCATTTGTCTAAAAATGGACACTTAGATTGCTTCCATATCTTGGCTATTATAAATAATGCTGTGGGGAATGCATATATCTTTTCAAATTACTATTTGGGGTTTCTTCGAATAAATACCCTAAAGTGGAATTTTTATATCCTATTTTCAATTTTTTGAGGAACCTCCATACTGTTTTCTATAGTGGCTGCATCAATTTATATTCCCACCAACAGTACACAAGGGTTCCCTTTTCTCCACATCCTTGCCAGCACTTGTTGTTTGTTGATAGGGGTTAATATTCAAAATATGTAAGGAATGCATGAGTTGTTTTGAAATGTGCATGTCCCATATCTACATGAGGCCTTTGCCAAATGAAGAGAAACTGTTTGCAGACCACATACAGAGAGAACTGATGATTTCTAGAACAATATGCTCTTCACTTAAATAATATAAACCTTTGGCTAACAAAGGAGACCTCAGTTTTGGGAAGAGTAACAGGCTGTTAAATGATTAGTGATGGAAATTCCAGGGAAGTAATTGTAAGGGTGGAAGTATACCTTGTAAACAAGAGTCCATATTTTACTGTACAATTTATAACTGGGGGGGAAAGCACAATATTATTTTTTATCCAACTAGAAAAAGTAAAGATGTAAAGTTTAACAAAATCTTATAGTCAAATGGGATCTATGTCCTTTCACCTACAAAGCAAACAGATTAGGGCTGAAGGGCAACATCCATGAAAATAGCTTGTAAGGTTTCAGCTGGTCACTTTCCACACCAGGTGTCAGCACACAGTCATTGCCACTTCACTGTCTTATAAATGTGCATTTGCTGTATTGAAATCAGATTGTGAAAAACACACAATTTGACAGAGAATGAACCCAGCTCAGTATCCATGTCCCCAAGGGAAGTTGAGATTCCCTTCTTAATGTTTCTTAGGAAATGAAAGAGAAAGCTAAGTGCCACTCTCAAGTCTTGGCACCGAAATGACAATAAGAGAAGTGGCCCAGGAGAAAGAGCTTAAGTTTCACATTCAGAAAGAACTGGGTTCCTTTTCTACTGCTGTATTTGCAAGATTTGTGACATTTGGTAAGTTACTTAACCCATTCGAACCTCAACCATCTTGGTTATAAAACAAGGCCATCCTCACCTACTTCCAGACCATGCAAAAAAGATGATATGTAGGAAGCCATTCATGCGATGACAGAGCCTGAAGGAAATTGGACACGATTTAGGGGCTCCACCTCCAAATTTATCCTGACTCTGGCCTGCACTGTTCCCTTCCTCTTCCACATCACAGTCAGGCCTTGCCTGGACCACACCCATGAGCTCTCACTGAGCTCCCTACTTCTCTCTCACTTCCCATAACCCATTCCCCATAGCGTGAGTGTGATCCTGCATCATCCTTGTCACTTTCCTCTTTGCACACCTTCCATTGCCTAGCTCTTCCTAGTTTCCAGTTGTCATGTAAGATGTCACCTCTTTAGATAAATCTTGATTTTTCAAACTAAAGGAGCCTCCTCACTCTCCACTCTAAACTCTCTATTAGCTTTCTCTGCAGCACCCACCTGAATTCTGCTGTTCACTCACATGTTCATTTCTGTCTCAGACATATAGCTCTAACAAAACCACAGACTGGGAGATTCATCAACAACAGGCATGTGTTTCTCACAGTTCTGGAGGCTGGAAGTCTGTGACCAAGATGCTGACAGATTCAGTGTCTGGTGAGGCCCCTCTTCCTAGTTTGTAGACCATATCTTCTTGCTGTGTCCTTACATTTTGGGAAGGTGAAGGAGCTCTCTGGGTCTCTTTCATAAGGGCACTGGTCCCATTCATGAGGGCTCCACTGTCATGATCTCATCACCTCCCAAAGGTCCCCACTTCCTAATACCATCATCAACACATGAATTTTGAGGAACACAAACATTCATTTATAGCAGTATGTCTATGCCAATCCCCCCAGAATGTAAATGCTGAGGAGCGCAGGACCACAGCACAACTTCAGAGGGCGCTATTCCCTGCAAGTCCTGGAGGTGTGCACAGCCTGAACTATACAGCACACATCAGCCTGCTGAGCCCTAAGTCCTTACCCCCTGGTGTAGTCTGGAGACATTGAAGCCACTGACTATATTTGAGGATTGAATTTATTATAAAATAATCACATTCCTATACTATAAAATTAAAATAGTATGCTAGCTGTGAGAGAACACAGAGCTTTATGAGAAGTTAAATAGTGGGCTATCCAGTTTGGCAGTGGCTCACCTCATGTACACACAGAAACAAGTGACAGGGATTTATGGGTTTCAGCAAGTGCTCTGGCTGGATCATATTTTAACGGCTTTATAAATTACTTTATTCTTTTTTGTAAGAGCATTAATGATGTGAAGAGGTCAGTTACATTTTCATTTATGCTTTATTGCATGTTAGGAGAAAATTATACATTACAGTCGAATTTGCAAAGTTGGGTGTTTTCGAAGGTCATGGAATGTGTGACTCACACATATGAAGGCAACACTAGGAAACAGATGCTTTACTCGCTGTTTCCTATTATACACGTTCAATTTAATCCTGAGACTTCACAGCCTGTCAGCTGCACTTTCTCTGACTGCACACCCGCCCTGTGGGCAGAGGTAGCGGAGATGGATGCACAAATCATGTCATCTCAGCCACAAGGCACTCTGGAACCTCACAGCCAGCCAATGGTGACAGCAAGGAGCAGGAAGGGTCAGGAGAGGCTACAAGAACGACCCAAAGGCAGTGACTGCATCTTCACATCACAAAATATAAGAGAGGGAAGAGGCATGAGCTGGGCTAGCCCCGCTTCCAAAGGAACATTCTAGTGAAAGTAGAATGCCTTGGGTCTCATTTCTTGGCAAAATGGTCAAATCTAATTTTTATAGAGTATCTAACATGTAACTGTCACAAATTCTCCTGCCAGACACTTCATATTACACACAGGAATCCTCCCAAAAGTCTACGAGGACATTATTTCTCTTTCAAAGAACAGTGTTGTGGAGCGCGAGCGACAGAATGACCAGAACTCCAGACTGATTAAAATGTAGAGAGCCTTTATTGACTGGCCAGTGTCCACTCCTCCACTCGGGAAGCCCAAGAGAGAAGCGGCCACGACCATCTGCAGAGTCCAGTATTTAAAGGGACAACTACATCCGTGCTCAGGTTCCCATAGCAAGCAAAGCCAAGTTACAAAAGCTCATTGCGTAGTTTTAGCCAAGCTATTCATCATCCTCCTGTTATTCATTTCTGGGTAACTTAAAGGTCAGGACTATTCTTAATTTTGATCTGTCTGTTCTTTGTAGGCCGTTGCTTGCTCAGGTTTGATCTGTTTGTTTTTTGTAGGTCCTTGCTCAGGTGTGTGAGCTCAGTTCCTAGAAACTTTGCACAGGCTGTCAAGCTGCTGAGGTGGCTAGGTAATTAAGCAGGCCTAAAAAATTTTTCTACTCTGTAACAAACAGAAATCTCCAAATCACAGCAAGAAGTAACCCACCAATTACCAGAAGGGAAAGGGGATAGAGGAGGATAAGAGAGAGAAGGAGGACAAACATATGGTGATGGAGGGAACTGACTTTGGATGCTGATGCATTATAGAATTGTACACCTGAAACTTACATAATGTTATTAACCAATGTCAATCCAATAAATTTAATTTTTTGGGGCCCTGCCAGCAGGCGAGGGGATCCCAAGGCAATTGCTGGGCGTGGAGGCCACAGGGGCATAGGCTACCAAGGAGACAGAACTGTACCTCACATCACCCTGCTTGGCCCCGGAGGATGGCTGGTTAGTCAAAGACGGGTAAGATTCCTCTGGGAGGAACAACCTAAGACAGGCACAGTCGCAAAGGGGCCAGCAGACGAGAACTTGGGGGTCTACAGAGGTGGGACACAGATCCTCACCCCCCCAACCATGCAGGGGCTTGAACACTTGCCCCTTCTGAGGGAGGTCTCCTGCCCCCATGGCTGCTTCTTGCTTCCCATGCCCAGCCCAGATCGGGACCCAGGTAACAAAAAGAGACTTGGCCCAGCTGAGATCGGTACCCAGAAAACAGAGACTTGGCTGACAACAGCTACCCTATATCTACATCCAGCCTAACACCAGGAATGCTCAGGGCCTTCTCAAGGATGCAAAAATAATCCTTTCCATTAATATTTACAGTGTAAACTAAGATTGTTTTTAAAGTATTAAATTTGACAGTAAAATAGCAGTCAGGTTTTCAGATTAAAATTGGCTCAAGAAGTATTAACCAAAATTTTCATTTCATGGTAAATTTGCTTAACATGCAATGATCCTAAAGCAGTCATATTTTTGTGCAAAAAAATTAAAAAAATTTAGAGTTACCTAGACTGCATTGTAACTTTTCCAAAAAATCCTCCTAATAATTAAATCAAAAAAAGGGGGGATAGTGGAAAAATACCATGTAAGGAAAAATATCCTGTAACTAAATTACATCTAGAAAAATTTTTTCATTTATGCTAACAGCAAGACACCCAGGAAAACACACATGGTCTCAAAATAAGCCAAAGGAAAATCATTTGGGCAAATATAAAAAAGACCCCAAGTAAAATTCCCTTTATTAACCTTCGGTCGAGAATATGTTTGTATATTTTCAGAAAACAACTCCAAGACCATGTGGATTCCTGCAACAGAGAGGAATTATCAGGAATGCTCCAGCCATGAAGACAAGAGGAAAAACAATCCAGAGATGAAGGACGCTGACGTCACTTTGCCATGCTAGCAGTCAGCAGCTGTGCGTCGCTGCAGGTTGCCCAGGATCAAACCAGAGAGGGTCGGACCTGCATTGCCACCATTTGTCCACCATCCAGAACTGAAATATCATTGCTGACACCTACACATAAGGAACTGTCGGACATTGAAACTTGGACTCAGAACTCTTGGACATTGAAATTGGGACTTAAAACACTTTTTGTTCTTGAAATGTTATGCTCAAGTTTTAAAATGTTTTAGGTTAAAAAAAAATAGAAGCAGGGGCATAGAAAGGGAATGGACTGATAATTCTTGGGGGGAAGGAGGTGTGGGGGGTGTGGGAAGAGACTGGACAAAAATCTTACACCTATGGATGAGGACAGTGGTAGGGGGTAAGGGCATGGGGTGGGGTGGGAACCTGGTGGAGGGGAGATATGGTGGAAAAAAGAGGAACATCTGTAATAATCTGAACAATAAAAGATTTATTAATTTAAAAAATAAAAAAATAAATAAAAAAAAAATAAAAAAAAAAAGTAAACCAGCCAGGCCAGTGTGAGTCAGTGGTCAAGCATCGATTTGTGAACCAGGAGGTCACGGTTTGATTCCCGGTCAGGACACATCCTTTGGTTGCAGGCTCAATCCCCAGTGTGGGGCATGTAGGTGGTAGGCGATCAATGATTCTTTCTCATTATTAATGTTTCTATCTCTATCTCCCTCTCCCTTTCTCTCTGAAATTAATAAAAATAAAATTGAAATTAAAAAAAGAAGTAGCACAGCTGGTAAGCAGTAATGACAAGACTCACACCAAGCTGGTAATCATCTGTGAAATAATGATGGTGAGGGTGATGATGAACATTTATTGAGCACTTGGTGTATACATGTGAAACATAAATTGGGAAAACAACAGCTCTATGAGGTATCAGAATTATTATCTCTATTGTCCAAGTGAGAAACTGGAGCTCAGGAGGCCCAGAAGCACAGTGCTAGAAAGCTGTGGTGTCTGATTGAAGTCCACTCCACAGCAGCCCCTGGGAGCAGAACAACGGTGTTGCCCCCACAATCACCACCAAGGCCCGGACTCTCAGCAGATTTAGAAACACCAAAGTTCCCTGGGGAGCATAGCTAGGACCTCTCTATACTGGCATCAGGTTTTCTGTGCATCCAATGCTTGTGCACAAGGGGAGTCCAGGACAGCTCCCTCTCACAACTAGAGTGGGGATGCAGGGGCAGGAAACCAGCTCATCCTTCCTCTTACTGACGGCCAAGAGAACATGGAACAGAGAGGAATAAATAAGTTTGATGGGAGAACTCACCCCCAGTGAAGCATGGGAAATGGGTTCAGGGCTGGGCTCTCGCCCACGGTCCTTGGCTGGGAGGCATTGTGTCTGTTTCTTCACCTGTAAGGTGGGACTGTGAGTGTCTCCTGTGGTGGAGCCCCCAAAGAAGAGAAGGTGGAGGACAAGAAGCAATTTGGTCTGACCACTCTGTCCCCTGGGAAAAGAGGAGGATCTCTCATCTCATCAAATAAGGCAAGGAGTCCTAAGGGAGCCCTGGGATTCTGGAAGCCAGTCCAGAGAATATTAGATCAGGTGGGATTGGATTAGCATCTCAATCCAATGAAGATCAGGGATTTCTGCTTTCCTTGTGCCTATATCAAGGGTGAGTGCATAGCCTGAGCTCTTAGACACCAGAGGCCAGGAGAGCAGGGCCATCCTGGCACCCAGGATACGTGGGGCAGCGTGAGCCTGAGGGCCACAGTGCTGAGCTGGTTTTCTCCAGGGCATCTGCAAGTTCTGAAGACAGAGCTAAGTACATCCTGCCCAGCCCCAACCCTGGAGCCCCTGCCTCTATGCCATTGGCTCCCACCACCCAGGAGGTGTATCACCTGAGGGTGCATCAGGCTCAGAGGGAGTCAGCCAACTACTGGCCAATGTCCTCCACTAGCAGCTGGCCAAAAAGCCGTCCTCCATCCACATCTCAGTTCCCGGTGAGAAGAGAAGGATCGCCCACACCCCCAGTCCCTGCCTGGCTGCAGGTGCCAAGAGAACCCTCCTGGACAGCAGCAGCCAGCTCCTGAAAATGCACATGCTGTCAGGCATGGCGTCCAAGACCACCAGCACTCTTCCTCCTAAATGCATGGCACACAGCCCATCTTTACAGAGTTTAAAGAAGTCTATTATCCCCAAAGATTTCAGGGGCGAAATCCCCATGGTCACCTGCCAACGATATTTCAACCTGTTCATTGAGGAGTGCCTCAAGTTCTGCTCCTCCAACCAGGAAGCCACCAAGAAGGCACTTGGATGGAGAGAAGGTGGCCAATGACCGCAGGCCAAGCAGGAACATCCACCTGAACATGGCTGTGAATACTCGCAAGAAGCTGCGGGGCCTGGTCCCCAGCACTGTGCCTGGTCTCAGAAAAACCAGTGGCCAGAGAGTTGTGTCCCATGAGGTGGTGCTGAGGGACAAGTTAGCTACCAAAACCAGCTTCTCACTCAATTGCTTGAGCAACCTGGATGTGGAGGATCTGAAAAAGGCCACCCTGTACCACCACCTCAAAAAATGCCTGCTCACCAAGGACCAGCTTAAGGAGAACGGCTACCCCTTCCTGCGTTCCCAAGCAGCCAGGGGGCACTGTCATCTTCACTGCTGAGGAGAAGCTGCCCAAAGACTCCTCCTGCAGGGTCTGCTGCTGCTGTGGCACTGAGTATCTTGTGTGCCCCTCGTGTGCCCCTCAGGCCGCTGAGTGAGCAATGAAGAATATTACTCACTGGTAACATTTAGGGACTGGTGGCTGGGAGACTCAGTACATGTGCTGCTCGGCCACCATTGGCTCCACTGGCTGCCAGGTTGCCAAGCAACACCTGCAAGATGGCCGAAAGGAAAATCTTGAGGGGTTCATGAAGACTTTTGATAAAAAACTTTCAGAAGATGTTCACCCAAGAGTCTATGCCCTTGACTGTGAAATGTCCTACACCACATATGGCCTGGAGCTGGCATGCATCACTGTGGTAGACACTGACATGCAGGTTGGTTAAAACGCCTTCATCAAGCTGGACAATGAGATTGTCGACGACAACACAAGGTTTTTGGGAGTGACTGAGTCTGACCTTGCCGACATAAGCAACTCGCTCCAGTACCTCCAGGATGTCCAGACCATCTTGCTGAGTATGTTCAATGCTGATACTATCCTCATTGGACACAGCCTGGAGAGCAGCAACCTGCTGGCCTTGAGGTTCATCCATAGCACTGTGGTGGACACACCTGTGCTCTTCCCACACCTCCTGGGCCTCCCCTACAAGCGCTCCCTTGGGAACCTCATGACTTACTACCTCAGACAGATCATTCAGGACAATATGGATGGACACAGCTCCAGCGATGCCAGAGCTTGCATGCACCTGGTGATCTGGAATATTTAAGAAGATGCCAAGACCAAGTGGTGACCACCGCCTGCCCCCTGCCCTCCTATCTCCTGCCTCCCACTGCCCCTGGCACATCCTCTAGCCCCAGGCTGTTTCCAAAACAGTGCAATAAATCTCGAGAGCTAATCCTGTCCACATCATCAAGATACAGACACAGAGAGCACAGGAGGAGCTGCATGGCATCCAGGACCCAGGTCTAAACCTACCTGGAGCCCCAGCCCCTGTGTAACTTCTTGTGCCCTCCTGCCTCTGCCCCAGGTTGCTGTTTTCTGGAGACTGCTGCGGCTGACAGTGGAGGCTGGGACCACCTGTCCAGGCCCTGCTTGAGTCCCCAGGAGTGACCCTTTTAGGCTGACCACCTGTTCTTACCCCTCACCTGCCAGAATGTTCAGTGGACCAGGCAGGCTTGTCATGGATTTGTTTGGACAGGGGTTGTCTGTGTGTGTGTGTGTGTGTGTGTGTGTGTGTGTGTGTGTGTGTGTGTGTATTGCGATTTTTATTATTTTTAATTTAAACCTGATGACTTGCATGGTTGTCTTCCCCCACCAGGAGCAAGACACTGATGCTGCCTTCCTTCCTGGGGGATGGAGGTTGGGGTGGGGAGGGCAAGATCAATCAGCTGGTGTTCCCATAGCCACCGGGACCCAAGTCCAGCCTGGCCTTGGCCCGGTTGGGTGGGAACTTGTTGCCCTTAGCCCACTGGACCTCCAGGAACTAAGCCAGCCCCCAGGGCCCTGGAATCTCAACACTTCCCATCTGAGACCTGCCCTCACCCAGGAGCTGTTTGTCAAGGCCCATGACCCAACCCTTCCCCAACCCCAGTGTCTCAACCCCTAGGCAGGGACAGAATAAATATTTGTATGGAAAAATAAATAAATAAATAAGCAAACAAGCTTGGTGGTGTAACTGAATGTTCTCAGTGGGCATTGAAGGGTGTCCATAGCTGAACACCTCCATATCTGCTTTGTTGCCCAGAACCCCACAGCAAATGCAGCACCCAAGGGCCCTATTCCCACCTCAGTCTCGTTGTTGCCTCCCTTTGAGTTGTGGCATCTTTCCTGGGCTGTTGTAGGTGTCTTTAATTCCCCTGGATTGTGGGTCCCAAGGCGCTCATCTCGAGGGAAAAGTCTTCCTCTCCAGGACCAAGCAAATACATCTTTTCTGCCCCAAGAAGGAAGTATGTTTCTAAAACTCTTTCAATGAGTTAATCAAATTATAATCAGAGTGAAAATAATTCTTCCTGGAATTACATCAGAGCCTCACTTTAGAATCTAGCAGGCACGGTTGTCACCAGGACCCTGAAGCCTAAGGACAAGCAACCTACCATGAACAGAAAATTTATCCACACTAAGTTTTTAAAAGTACACCTTCTACTCTCTCTGACTCCCTTTCTCCTGCTCACAGCTTCCTCCCATCCAGCAACTTCACATACTACCTGCAACCCTACCTTGTAAAGTCATTTTGAAGGAAGCAGGGTTTTTTATATTTATTTAGAAACATACAGGCTACAAAAAGCCTTCATGGCTAGCTAAGCATCTTCCATATTTATAGTGTATGGTTTTTATTTTTCTGCCAGTATTCTTTCTCTACTTCTAAAATCTTTGAGAACTCAGATGTCTTATCTTTGCATCATCCTGAGTGACTATAAGTCAATAAATGTATAAATTGCATTCATAGATTTACAATGTCTCTGTGATAGATCTTTTCTAGATGTAAACAATACATAAGCTGCATACAGAATCCAGTTACAGTCAAGTTTACAGTTTATCATGGAAATAATTGAAGTATTAAAAGATGTAAATATGTACTTAGAAATCCTTTTTTAAGTTGTTGTTTGCTTTGGTTTTCTCTTAGATGTGCTTTTATACATAACTGCTTTAGTCTCAGCTTGATAGTTTTGTATTTTTATCATGAGTCTGACTGTATACTCATTAAATACCACAAAGGAATCAGGGCTAAAGTCAGAATTCTACTAAACTGCAAATATGTGGATAATAGGAACCCAAAACCAAAGTGCAACTTATAAATTATTGGGCCCATAGTTAATGAACCCTAGGCAGGACATGCATGGGCTGGGCCAAGAACTAGGTGTTCTAGGATGGGTGATAGTAATCAGGCATCGCTGATTTAAAATACATGGAGTGTGTATATGCATATGTGCACCAGTGTGTGTGGCATTTATTTTTCTGGAAAGATAATCAACATAAAGACAAAATAGCTATTACTTCTTTTGGCTACAGAAAATTAAATAAAGAGAAGAGTTTATTTTATTTTATAGCTGCCCATTCTTCTTTAATGTCCCCTGTGAAGGTCATTTATTTCTCATTGTTAAAAATGTCAACAGAAGTTATCTTGGTGATATGTTTTTCTTTACAAGTCTTTATATTTTAAAAAAAAAGCAAGTTATTGTGTAGATCTTGGACAATAGATGAATACATCAGTGTAGAGTTTACTTTGATCTAACATATTCTTCATATTTCTAAAAGTTTAAACCAGTATTTTAATACCTGGCTTATATTTCCTAGGATGGCATCACTATTTCCATGAACTGGAAACATTCTGGTCAACGATCAACAGTGCCTGGCCTCTGGAGGCCAATGCCAACCTCCACTTCTTTTCACCACTTAATGTCATGGTGTGCCCCAAACCAGGGAAATCTGTCTACAGAAAATATAACTGCAGGAGGAAAGCAGGTTTTGTTGGCTTGTGGTTTCCTAGGCTCTTAGGATGTAAAATACAGCCTCTGCATTGGCAGTTGAAGGACCTGAAAGAAACCACGAGGTTGGAATTGGTTAGTTCCTGTTGGTCCTCCTCTTCTGCCAATATCAATACCTGTATATTGATAAATAGATCCATGAACATACTGCAAACACAAGGTCCTTGACAGCACGCGATAGCAATGTGCCTTGACCCACAGAAATGAATTGTACCAAATTGGAGGGGACTGGTTGAGGGGGGTTGGGAATACATTCTGTCCTGTGAACACACTTCCTTTATGATGTTTGGAGTTGGAGGCAGATGGCCTGGCATGCTGGTCACAATAACACGGTGGGGTTCCGGGACATGCTCTGAGTGACTGGTTGGGTCCCACTGACTGCGGGAAATCTCAGTGAGGAAAATCACTTTAATAGGTTTCTGGTACCTTTATTACCCAGTAATTTTACAGTTTGTGTGCTAAAGGCACTGAAGCTTATAATCACCTCTGCTGTCGTTGCTCTCACGACCGCTTTATAGATGAGGGTAGAAAGTGGGGGCCAGTGCACGGCCGGCCCAGGGGCCTCTGCCAACCACCCTCAGTAGCTCGGCAGCTTTCCCAGCTCAGCCTTCTTCTCCCACAATCATTTTAACAAGGTGAAGACTGGGAGATACTCAAAGGGGGAAATAAAGTTTTTTTGACATAATTTCAAGGTTTTAATGAGGAATTAATCTTGTTGAGAAACAGCTACCTTCTGGGCCCTTATCTATGCTCCCAGCACTGAACAATCTGAGAGTTTTCTTCTGTTTCCAATTCCCCAAACGTATCACATCACATTATGTCTGTTCTCAAAATGAAGGTCCATGCATGGGAATAACTAGGACAATGCAATGCAAGGAGGGAGAGATAGTTGGGAGTTTACCTGTTTTGATAACATGTTATTTCTTTGAAAAAATAATATGATGTTTGAAGCAATTATAGCAATGTTTTGATATTTTTAATCTCATGAGTTTTAATCAAGCTAGTTTGCTAATGGTGCATGTGACTCACTTGGATTCCACCTTCTAGAAGATGGAGTTTCTTCCTATTTCTGTCTCAGCTCTACACCCAGATACTTATACATTTTTAAAAAATCTTTATTGTTAAAAATATTACAGATGTCCCCTAATTTTCCCCATTGACCCCTTCTAGCCTGTCTCAGCCCCTGCCCCAGGCCTTCACTGCACTATTTTCTGTGTCCATTGGTTATGCATATAGTAGTATGCATACAAGTTCTTTAGTTGACCTCTTCTTATCCACCCACCCATTCTCACCTTCCCTCTGAGATTTGACATTCTGTTCCATGCTTCTGTGTCTCTGGATCCATTTTGTTTATCAGTTTATTTTGTTCATTAGATTCCACATATGAGTGAGATCATGTAATACTTGTCTTTCTCTGACTGGCTTACTGAGATACCTACACTTTTTCTGCCCCACTGTTCCCTGTGATCCCGATTTATATTGGGCCCTTCAAAGGTCCTGGGAAGACTTTCTACCAGACTCTGAAGCTTTTGGCCATTTGCACATGCAACACAGATAAGCTCTGAAGGTGTCACACCAGACAATACCACCACTGGAGCACATCTGTGCAGGATAATCCCACAGGGACAAAGCCACAGAGATGAGACCATCCATCTAATTTTACATCAAGTACTTAGTATTTAATTTATACCCCAGGGGAAATACTATATATTCCCAACAGTACTTTAGTCTGATATTCAACATTATGAATTCAAAGTATTAGAATTCTGTCGTAAAGAGGGGCCTAGGAACCTACATACCATTTATAACTGAAATCTGGGAAGCTTTTTTAGTATAATCCATCAGTACATTGGGAACTGATTCTACAAGTTTCTTTTTACTCTGACCCATGAGTCAGAAGGGACAGTGTGACCCCCAAACGCAGGCTATTGGACAGCTTTTTCAGCCAGCCAGAGCGGCTGAGACATGGCTTTTGCAAACAGCCAACAGGGCTAACTCATGTTTGAGACACATATGCTTTCTGCCGTCATTGTTCCCCACTTTAGTTCCTTCATCCTTTGCCCGAGTCAGGGTCTGTTAGTGGCCCCATCCAAACTCCAGAACTAAGTCCTCTCTCTCACTACTTTTCTGCCTCACAAGGAGGAAAAATCATGACATTGAAGGATTAAGAAAGAGATGTAATTAGAGATTGGATGATAATAGGGATTGAACCTTTGGACAGAGGATACTAATCCACCTCTACTGGGCAAATGTTCTTTTCTCTTCTTGTGGTAACCTTTCAATGTTAGGTCATTGTACCCACAGACCAAGAATAAAATATGGGTCTAGGGAGGAGATGCCAAGTAGACTTTGCACATCCCAACACAGCTCAGCAAGAGGAGTGCATTGGATCTAAGTGCAAAGTTCTAAGTAGAAATAAAAAAAAAATTATGAAAGAGCCTCTCTCCTTCCCTCGAGAACCAACAGCAGATGATCAAGAAGTCAGATATTCTGGGTTCTGGCCAATTTTCTCAGCTTCTCTCTTTCTACTTTAGATAAGACTAAAACATCCTAACATGGCAGTACCCACTGTAAAATCCTTAATAAACAATATCTCTCATGAACAAGGAGGAGAACTAAGATTTACACTAAGGTCTGTGATCTCCAAAGTGCCAGGGAGTGTGGTGCAGCATCAGGCATCAAGTCCTGCCAGTGACCACATCTGCTCTTTGGCCTTACATTTCTTCATCTTCAGAAGCAAGGATCAGTGTGCATGAGGTGGCTTCTCACCTGTTTACTACAGTTTGAGCAACGACAGCTTCTCTCAGCCATCAGAAAAAGCCTATGATCTAAGATGGCTATTCAAGACACACGTATATGTCCTCAAGTCAGCATACAAACCTCAATGAGCCAATATAAGCCCTAAGACAAGCCATGTTGCTAATCTGGAAATCTCTCTCTCTCTCTCTCTCTCTCTCTCTCTCTCTCTCTCAATTTCTCTGGAATCCTGGAACTGTAAGGAGTTTGTCTTTTCTACAAGATGTAGAAAGCATGTCTAAAACAAATCAAACATTATATGAAGCAGAATTGCAAGATAAAAATAGGGAAACAGAGTTCCATAATATTATTGATCTCCTGGATTTGGCTGGACCTAAGGATGAGTCACTCTGGCGCATCCAAGTCACATGAGCTCGCGTTTCTCTTTTGTTTTATCCAGTCTGAGCTGCATTTCTGCTTCTTAGAACTCCAAGATTCCTGGCTGGTGCCCTATGAATTTTTTCAAGCAGTGTGTTGTAGAAATCACATAAAAACAAAAACTGCAGATTATTTTCAGAAAGGGTCAATATCAACCATACAAACTCTCCATTTATTATGTGTTAAATTCATAATGCAAAAAAATTAATACCCTATTTTTTGGAATAATTTGGAGTTCTTGTAGGGGTCGTCTAATTAAATCATTATTTCATTTGATTGAAACACCAGAAGCACATTGATTTGTCAAGAAGTTAATGGGCATTGTTACGGCATTACTTTTTTTAATCAGATTGATAATCTGGACAGTCTGCCTTTTTAAAAGCTAAAATAGCAGATGAGGTTCCTGCATTTCTAGAATGAAGCTACATAGTGACTCTTAATTACAGCTGGCATCTACCTACCTGGACTCATGATTTCTGAATTTTGAGGTGCCTAGGTCAAGTGGTGCTGCATCCCCACACAGAGATGAGCAAGTTGGCACTACAGAGTACAGGGAATTTTCTACTCAGCCCCAACGTTTTCCTTGAGCAGTGCAGAGATTATATCAATCTGGAGGCTGTCAGGAAACATCCTTCTGGTGGAGGGGTTTGTAGACAAAAACAGAAGAGCTCTCACAGGGCAGCTGAAGAAACGGGAAGTGTGGGCACAGAAGCAGAGAATTATGTTAGTAAAGAAAAGGAAGTCTTATCTAAATAAGAGGGGAAGATCGAGGGAAGAAACATTTGATAGTGCTAGTTAAAAATAAAACTAAAAAGAATTAGAGGTAGATTTCCTCTATGAACTCACTTGAACATTTTGTCCATCCAGGCACAATCACTCCAAGAGATCATCTCATACTTGTTACTACAGCTACGACACAGATGCCAACGGGGAAAGGTGTATTTCGGGGGGGCAATGTGTTTATGTGTAAAATATAGCTGATGCGTACAGTGAACTATTCAATACAAAAGAAAAAAAAGGGAAGAGAATGTATAATAATCTCATTAACTTAATTGTATCCATAATCTCAGATGACATTTTTTTAATGCTTTAGTGATTTTGTTATTAAGATGAAGAAAAACATTGCTACATGCAATTCTGTTTCAGTGGGAATAAGCTTTACTTTATTTAGAACCAAGTTTATTATCCCAAGTCCTGCACTCGGGCCCTCCTTGAGATGAGAAGCCATCCATGAAAGTTGCTTAGAGCAGTGATGGCGAACCTTTTGAGCTCGGCGTGTCAGCATTTTGAAAAACCCTAACTTAACTCTGGTGCCGTGTCACATAGAAATTTTTTGATATTTGCAACCATAGTAAAACAAAGACTTATATTTTTGATATTTATTTTATATATTTAAATGCCATTTAACAAAGAAAAATCAACCAAAAAAATGAGTCCGTGTGTCACCTCTGACACACATGTCATAGGTTCGCCATCACTGACTTAGAGCTAAATGGGAGCCATCAACCAACTTCCTGTCTTCTGGCCATGCCAGCTAGTCTGTGACAACAGTATTTCTTTTAAACAAAATATAAAATGGATTCACTCTTACACATGTAGGTCTTAAAGATTTGAGAATTGCATGATTTATGCACTGCATTTCAAAAGAAAAACTTCAATAGCACTTTTAATTAATAAACATTTTGCTTTTTCCTAACACATTAATCGTAGAGGGACTGACTTATGAATCATTTCCCAAATGTTTTCTCCTGTCTATTTATACCGATGTAGGAGACCACATCTATTTAGAAAGTTCCTCTTTTGCATTTATGCAGAGCAGATAGAACAGAGTTACTACAAATGCTATTTGCATAGGCCATGTGTAGCTCCTTTCTGGCAACCTAATAACAGCAGAGTTTCAGAAGCTTAGGTGTATTCTTGGAGTGACCCAATTCACTCAATCACTCCCCAGACACAATGCAAGGCTATTGAAGGGTCTGGGACTCTGGCAGATTTGAAGCCTTTGTCCTTATTTCAGGATGTCTTTGTTCCCATAACAATAGGTGACATCCCACATAATACAATGCCATTGGTACCACTGCCTGCTGAAACTTCCTGTTTCCAGTGCGGCAGAGAGATTTCTGAAAAGCCTGAATAGGTCAGTGAGAAAAGAGTCCAGCAATACCGGATTTCCAGGATTTTCTCTTGACAATGAAACCTAATGTGTGGGGGTCGAGGGAAATGATGGTATTGTAGAGGTGCAACCAAATGGTGAGGACTGAGGTTACACAGCTGTAAACTCACCAAAACTGTTAAAATTATAGTTATGCATTCCAATGCAAGCAAGCCGAAATGGTTCTTACAGCGCCCACAGCAACACCAGCTTATTTTCTGAGACTTGCTGGTAGGCACAGATTTGGTCCTTTCCCGAAGACCATTATTTATGAAAATAGAAGAGAAGGTTCCCTCATGCAAGTATTTTTTTGCAGTTTAAGTTATGTTGGGTATTTAAAACCTGTCAAGTAATGAAAAGAAAGCAATATATCTTCTTAACAAAATGTCACTAAAGAACAATGCAACTTTCTGGGATTTGCTAATGAGACTTAGATCTTTCATACACACTCATCCTGCTCATTGCCTATAGCATTTAGGCAACAGGAGGCATTGCATCAGGAGTCCAGGCGCCAGCATCCACTGCAAGTGGCCTGAAGTGCCAGCTCTTTCATTGCTCTGTAGCCTTGAGATCTTCAGCAAAATCTTTCGCCTCCCTGAGCCTCTCCTTCCTCACTGGAGGTAATAATGGTGCCTTACATTTGGTTTGTGGAAAGGATCAAATCTGCAGAGCATGTCTGGCTTCTTGACTGAAAATGCATAGAAGAGATGTTTTTCCACAATCAAGGCTGATTCTCTCTGGACCAGTGATTGTCAACTGATGTACTGCAAGAATTTTTAAAACATCCAATACCTGACTATTTAGTCAGGAGCACTGACCTTTTTCCCCATAGATTGTCAAATTTAAAATTCCATCTGGTCTGAATGAATCAAAATTATACCTATTTTTGTCAGATCAGCAAAAAATATATATATATGGGTGTGCTGCAGAATTTTAGTGATTATGTGTGCCATGAGATGAAAAAGTTGAAAGTTGCTGCTTAGGTTCTTGAACCAGGTTAAAGTGACAATCCCATAGCGTCGGAGCATGTCCAACAAAGCTTTCCAAAAGAGCTATCCAACAGACCTAAATCCTTCTGAATGGTGACATTTATACAACAGTAGTATTTGTCTCTGGGCTTTACATGGAAAGAGAATAAGCCTTATTTTTGGTTTGTTGATGCAATACAAAAAGAACATTTTTATTTGGCAACTTCTTTTTATTTTTTATTGATTTCAGAGAGGAGGGGAGAGGGAGAGACAGAAACATCAATAATGAGAAAGAATCACTAATCAGTATTGCAGAGGTATGACCAAATGGTGAGGATCCCTGCACACCCTACATTGGGGATCGAGTCCGCAACCCAGGCACATGCGCTGACCCAGAATCAAACTATGACCTCCTGGTTTATAGGTCTACGCTCAACCACTGAACCATGCCAACCAGGCAGCAACTTCTTTTAAGGATATTATGCAGTTAGAATCAGAGCCCAAGGACATGCTTAAGGTACAAAATATACTTCCTTGTTTGCTAATGATAATAGCTTACATTTATTGAGCAACTGGTATGAGACAGACACTTCTACTCGTTTTATACTAGTATGTAATATCGTTCGTCATTCCTCAGAGACAGAAGCCATTATTATCTTCATGTACAAATGAGGAAACTGAGGCTGTGAAGAGGCTGAGGAGCTTTCCCAAAGCCACTCAGCTGGTAGGTGGAAAATCAGTATTTGAACCCAAACAGTATCTCTAACCACTTTCATACCTACCGGTTGTTGCCTATCAAGAATGGGGCATGGAGAAGATAACATTTATGCTCCCTGGAGTGGAGAAGGGAGAGGAGGCGAGTTCAGTGGAGGGACGGGGCACTGAAATGGGGAGATCTTACCTGTAACTCTAGCTCTTCCAGAAACTCATACAGCTTGCTATGAGGAGATGAGGAGGCTTCATCAGGCAGTTGGGCTTTGGCTCCTGATAGACTTCTCATGAAACAGGGAGAGCTTGTGCAGCCGTAGTGGCCAGAAACAGAGGTAACCAAGAGAAAGCAAGCCCTCAGGATTGACAGAACTCTGGAATTTCATAGACCAGGGAACAAATCACATAGTTTCCCTAGTGGGGAAAGAAGGCCCCTGGGGCATCCAGGTTTTATAATAAGCCCATGAACCCAGGTGTATCAGGATGATTCTATCTACTGAACTAGTGTCACAGCTCCCAAGGGAACCCAAGCTTCATTTTAACCAGCCATGCAGACACCCATGTTACCCACCCTTTCTGAATCTTACCATCTCAGCTATAAAATGAGAATGAGAATGTAAAATGAGAATGATACAATATTAAAAGTTGGAATAGTAATACATCACTCCTAGAGTTCTGGTGAACACTAGAGGACATCCACACAAAGTGTTTAACACAGAGACTGATAGTTAAAAAAGTGTTTTACAGTGTTTTTATTCTTGGAAATTCTGTATCTTTATCACCTCCTAAGTCCTTCCAGCTTGCTGGTCTTGGACAAGTTCCCCTCATCACTTTGCCTAAATCTGTTAGCTTAATAGTCGTAACTACAAAAAGAAAATAACTGGATTTCCAGTGTTTCTCCTTGGATATAGTTTCCCAAATGAGTGGTAGGGACACCTCATGTATTTGCCTCACACAGCCTCACATATCCGTGGACCACTGTCACATGACAACTCATGTTGATTCCACATAAAACAAGCCATCATGCCTTGCTCCTGACCCCTCTACTGACCTCCTCTTGGTTCTTGACATCCATCTCAACTTAGAGGGCTTTTTCTTACTATAGTTCATGCCTGTATATCCATCTCTGCCAGAATTCACACCACTGCTGCTTTATCGACACCTAAACTAGTCTTGCACTAATGCTTCATGGGAGCACTCACGTGGTGATTCAGATCCACTCTTGACTTCTATCTCTAACGTCTCTCCAGCCAGTGGAAAAATGTTGTCCCCTTCTAGATTTCTGCTACTGGAGGATAGGCTTATGGGTTATTCCCCACAGCTTGGGTGACTCTAAGTTACCAGCTTAGGAAAGTCCCCATTTGCAAGCAAGGATGTTCCAGTATCCTATCTAGTTAGCACCCCACTTTGTTCTCAAAAGTGTTCCTCTTTGAACATTGGTTATGCTAAAAGTATCATGTTATTAGGACTTAGTGCAAAACTTCTTTTCCCATAGACTTTTCCTCATAATGATGCATACAATCTCTAGGGGGTTGGTTAAAATGCAATTTAGTCACATATTGTTTCTGGGACTACTGCTACCTTCCACTCAAATCATGGTCCATGAGAGCCTGCTTGGAGCAGCTTATAAGCATGGACTGTTATATATTTGGGGAGTATGCAATGCTAGATTGAAATTGGCCATAAAGAGAGCATTTGCACCTCAGAAACTGGCCAACATTACAAATCAGAGCTTTTTTTTCAGAGTTGGTTGACCAGTTCACAATTTTCTCTACTTCTTTTAACAAAGACCACCTCCACCAGTTCATCCAGCCATTTATGTATAAATGTATCTATTGAGGTTACACCATTCTTGGACTTGGGAACCAAGCAGTAAACAAGACAGGGAGGCTTCCCTCCACAGGGCTTACATTTCAGTGGAAGATGACAAATCATAACCAGTAAATCAATGAACATGACAACTTCAAACTGTAATAAGAGGTTAAAAGGAAATGAAGAAATAGCGGAGTGTAACTTGGGGATCAAAGGTAATTTTGTAGGGCAGGTTGATAAGGGAGAGCCGCTTTGGGGAGGTGATGCCTGAGTGAGTATAGGAAAACATGAAGCAGCCAGGTGAAGGGAGTGCTGTGCACAAAGACTCAGAGGGAGAAGGAATGAGTCCCAGCCTGGACCTGCAGTCAAGGTGCTAAAGCAAGTGAACACAGGATGGCTGCATGATGAGGCTGGCGAGACAAGACTGAAACCAGAGCCATATCTGGTGTATCTGGACCCTTGGTCTGACCTTCTAGAACCCTCACTCTAGTCTTATCTATTCTATAAATTCCAGGACCAACACAGGCATTTCTTCCAGTCAAAACACCAAAAGAGGGGAGACCAAATAATAACAAATTTTAGAGGGGAGGGGGAGGGGGTTGGAGAGAGATTAGGGAATTTATATGCATATATGCATAGCCCATGGACAACAGTATGGTGAAGGCCTGGGAGGGGCCACTGTGGGGTCAATGAGGAAAAAAAACAACAGCAAAGGGAACATCTGTACTACTTTCAACAGTAAAGAGAAATTTAAAGAAAAAGTCACTATACTTTAAACTTTCAGTTTTCCAATGGACTCTTTGTTTACAACAGCCCATTCCAAGTCCAAAAAGAGAATTCCTCTCTTTAGTTTCCCTAGATTTACATGTGGTTTGCTATTAGACCTTATATCATGAATTGCATTTCTTTGTTGTTCCCAAAGAGCCCCAAATAAATTTTGCTGGAGAAGTAAAAAAACAAAAAGTGCAATCAAATGAGCTAGTAGATACTTGATCTTGGGCAAGAGAGAAGTTTGGATCTGCTACCAATGGGCACTATGATGAAATATTTTGATTATGAAGCTATATAATACTTATTTCACTATTTTCACCCGTAAGGAGTGAGACACTTTGAGTGAATACATTTAAGAGCTACACTAAGTGGATAGGTTGATTCGAACCCAGCTCTGTCAAATGATTTGTGGCAAGCTTTTATTTGTGTTACTCCTATTGTCATTATGCCTGTTTGAGAACCCTATGGAATACCTACAACAATCCACTGGAAGTGTGACCTAGGGCAAGATGTTTAACCTTGCTATTCATCTGTAAAATGGGATAGCAATAATAATAGCCCACACTGTAGTGAGCATTACAAGAACTAGACTAACTGAGTCAGTGGTTTTAAAGCTCTGAGACCAGTGCCTGGCACATACTAAGTACTCAGTAAATGTCTGGTCATATATTGATTATGAATTATCACTCCTTTATCTGTTCTGTGTGGCAACCTCATCTAAGGCAAACAATCACTGAATTGAAGACTTGAAGTAAATGGTGAATTATTGTTTAATCCACTCTCCTGCCCTTCAGGAATTAGCTGGCTACTCTCTCCAGTGCAGAACTTACCAATTTCTTCCAGAAATTCTCTAAGAAATCCTTTCTTATGCTCCTTTCCTGCTTTATATTCTTCTTATTTCCTCCTGCTCAGTGCTCTATAGAGAGGGGAGACAGATGATTGAAACAGGGCAGACAGATCTCTAGCCGCCTGACCCTAACTCTCCTGGACTATTATGGCTCAGCCTGTATTTTTTCCACTTTCTCTGGAAAAACCGGGATTCCTCGTCTCTCTCTTCCAGTATTTGCACCTAATAAATTCTTTCTCTTCTTGGATTCTGGCTGCTTGAATTTCATCCAGAGCACACGTGTATTCATTCCATCGATAAAAATTATATTTTGCCCTGTACCCAATTCTCACTCCCTTCCCCACCAAAGAACAGGTGTCCTCTAAACACTAAATAGCAATCAGCGTGCTGGGGCTGGACACACAAAGGTAATAAGACAAAACCCTTACATTTGTAGTTTTCCCTGTTCAGTAGGAGAAACAGACACTTTTAAACAGTAGAAATGAAGAAAGCCGTATGGAGTACAAATGAAAGTCCAGGAAGCACAGAGTGGGAGACATTGGCAACCTCTGACCCCCACCCCTTACTGATGCTGGGGATGGGGTGGTATAATGCTACTGATATGCGGAGGAAATACTTCTTGTTGCTGCTTCCTTCTAAGAACTCTGTGCCTGGGGCAGTCAGTTTGACCCTGAAAAAACTGGAAGAGAATGAATCCTTCTCTCCCTCCTCTTAAAAGTAGGTTCAAAACACAGTTTCCCATGGGAAAAGGTGATGGAAGGGCTCAGAGCAGGAGTCTTCTTGCTGTTGGGAGCGCCTTGAGAAACCCCCAGCAGTAGTTTTGCAGCTGTGACCCCTCTCGGTGAAGGTAAAGAATTTAGGAGTCAAGACTGAATATCTCAGCCAAGAAAAACCCGCCCAGCAGGTCTTCTGTCCCTCCGTCCACAGGTCACACCCCCAATCTCTGGACACATCTGTGAATGGAGCGATTGCACCACTGAAAGTCCTGCTCAGATTGCCATCTGCAGCTACCTCATCAGAAGGCATGCAAGTCAGGAGGAAGCAGAGAAGACAATAAAGGTCCCGCCTATAGGAGGACGTGCATTGTCAGGGGCAGGGATGTGTAAGGCCTTGCTATATCTTATCTCCTAAAATTTCAAATAGTTCTCATAGTTGGCTGAGAGAGAAACCAACAACCCATAATATCGTCTATCAAACCTGAGCCCTCCACTCCCTCTGCTCTTCCTCCTTGACTAACCCTCCAAGAATAAACAGAGGTGGAGGTAACAGTGAGCTATGTGGTTTTAAGAAGGGGGCGACAACTGGGGAACTAATGTTCCCCAAAACACAAAGAATTAGATCTTCACAGTCAGGAGTTCATTTTGAATACAAGCATATAGGTTTAAGTTCATAGAACACAAGAAAAATCGAATGCCTGATTTAAAAGTGGGCCAGGTGAGAAAATATTGAGGTAGATGGACTTAGTGGTTGCCCATAGTCCTCTGAGCTTGTCAATAGGAGCTTCAATTGCCTGAGCTTTGAAACAACTTGTTTTGGATTCTGAATGACTCACAGCCTCATGATGGCTTGAGGGTGCCTCTCCGTCCCTCCCCAGATAAACCCTGCCGGGACCATCCATGCGAGATTTCATCAGCAAGTGAAGAGCATGTGATAAAAAGCATGTCCACAAGGGAAAAATTATCTTTTCCTGGCAATCTGAGAACACTGCTGAAGAAATGTTCTTCTGTGATCAAATTATTAATGCTTTCACATCAAACAAAAATCTCTTGTCTAACCCTGGATGAATATTGGATGTCATTTTTTCTCCTGCTGGGTATTTTGATATAACTATGCAATAATGACCAAATAATTCCATGTTTACACACGCCAGTTGACAAGCTGCATATGTGGAATTATGGCATTCCGTAGGGGATATTAGAAGTGTCTAATGCATAATGAAAATTGTATATTGAAGCATAATTTTTCTTCTACAGTTTTATATGTACTTGACTAAAAAAGCAGGCAGAAGAAATTCTTCTCATAGTAGAAGCCCCCCTGAGTCCAATTCTCCCATAACAATTCTCTTATCATAGATGAAATCAAAGATGAAACAAGAAATCACTAGAGGATTATCTAAAGGAAGAGTAATTACAAAATTATTGCATTAATGCTGTGGAAATCATTTCTGTGAGTGTAAAAATCATATTAACACTTCTATCTGAATATACATCGAACTACAATTGATTGTAAGTAAGTTGATATTTCAAAGACAAACTACTTACCATTTTGAACAAAAATATAGAATCTGCCATAGGGCATAATGTGAGTTTGGCCTTTGTCAAAGAGGGCAAATGGGCTTGAACAATTAGTTAATTGAATCTGCTCAATATAGCACATTTAGACCTAAAAGAACTGTTTGCTAAGTAGCAGAGTTTCGTCTTAAAATTATCTCAGTAATTGCTTCAGATCTCCAAGTTACTTTACGATTAATCTACACCTAAATAAACATCTAAGTAAACAAAACACATGCAGATTTGGTTGGTTAACTCTCTTCTTCAACAAGTTTAACTTAGAAGTATTTATTGAGTACCTATTGTGTGCCAGGCACTAAAGGAAGTTCTTAGATAATGAGTCTTTCCAGATAAAAATTTAAGATTGTTGTTGTTGTTAATCCTCACCTGAGGATTTTTTTTCCCCATTGATTTTTAGGAAAAGTGGAAGAGAGAGGGAAAGACAGGCATGCGCCCGATCAAGGCCCTGGCTGGAGCCTGAAACCAAGATATGTGCCCTTAACAGGAATCAAACCCAGCACCCTTTTGTCCACAGGCCAACACTCTATCCAGTGAGCCAAACCAGGTAGGGCAAAAATTTAAGATTTTTGAAGCAGTATGCCAAGCCTTCTGCAGCTTGGGTTCACTTTTCCAGTTACCCTCTTTGTCCAATTAAACTCCAGCACAACCCAGCTCTCTAACCCTCTTACCCATATCAAGCTCATTACACCTTGGACTGCTATTTCTGCTTTCTACAAAGCTGCATGTGCAAAACTCCTTCAAGGCTCAGATGAAATGCCACCTCTTTACATGGACTTCCCTGATAGAATTCATCTATGCTTAATCTGTCAAAGCAATTTAAAAGAATGTGTTACATTCTTTTAAACTGCTCAAAATACATTAGATTTCAAAGAAATCAGTAGAAGCGTGTGCAGGTTCTTTTTTACACTTTGCTGCCCAGATCTGTCCTCTGAGCTTCCTGTCATGGGCAGCCCTGGAAGGTGCTAGCTGATTTAGTTCCATCAAGGGAAGACACAAGAGATGGCTGAGAGGAAGGAGAGAGACAGGGGGTGTTACCTCCCTCTCTGACATGGGCCCATGGCAAGGGCTGCGTTCCTGCTGAGTTAGTTGATTTCAGTGACATTTCCTCCACAGTCCCACCTTTCATGGCTCCTTCAATAAACCAATTACTTAATCTTGTCCCTTTTGTTGGGGGTAGAATGGCTTTCCCTGGGGGCATCTCACCTGGGGGCATCTCATGTGCCTCAATCCCTGCAGCACCAGGAGTCATAGGACCCAGTTTTGGCTTTTGAGCTTTTTAAAAAAGTAGTTTAAATGATATTTCATGACTTCTATCCTTTCTTGGAGGTCTCCCAAAACACAAAAATAAAATATGTTTTTGAAAATCGAATGGTAGTTATTTTAACTACCATATGGGTACATTGGATTCTGGTATAAATTCAAAGTTCATTATGGGATCTTAATGATCTTTTTTTTTCTCTATCTTAAAATGTTTGTCTAGTTCATAATCCTAGAGATTACATCATCATCACTCATCTTTATTCACCAATTTTTCCCAACAATGCTAAAAAAAGAAAGCAATGAGAAGTGGAGGAATGATGAAGGCCCTAGAAGATGAGGCAATTGTGAGATACAACATCATCCTCCAGTTTTCTTACTGCTCTACCCAAATGATTAACAAACTCCAAAAGATGTAGGAGACTGGGGACCCATCTTTGGCAATCAATCATTGACCATGGCTACGAATTCAGAACTTTTCACTTTCTGTCCCTAATGCAAAGAAGAAAATTGCCACAGGAAAACCATTTGCACTTATTAACCCGGACATGAATGAAAAGACAGAGATTAGCTCTCTAAAATGGACATGTAAGTGAAACCTGAGGTTATAAACCTTCAGCTGATATTCTAGATGAATTTTCTTAAACTCATGAATCACTGAATGATGGTTACCAGGGTCTGGGGAAAGGGACAGGAGGAAATTTTGGCAGGGTGATGTAAATATACTATAAGTTGATTGTGAATATACTTATACTACTTGCACCTTTAAACATGATTACACACTTAAAATTGGTGTTTTATTATATCTGAAGTATGCCCTAGTAAAACTGAAATTATTATCTACTGATGCATAACAAATATCCCAAAACGTATTGGCTTAGAACAACACACATTTCTAAGTTCATAGTTTCTTTGAAGTAGTTCAGCAGGCCCTCCCACCATGGAGTCTCTTCACTTAGGAAGCTCAGCCAGGGAAGTGGCCACTTCCAAATGGTTGTTGGCATAATTCAGTTTCTCATAGGCAGTAGCAGGATGCCTCCCCAGGTCCTTGCCAAGTGGGCCTCTCCATCATGGCAGCTGGCCTCTTCAAAGCATCAACAGCAGGCAAGAGAGCCAGGAAGACTTGTGGCCTAATCATGTAGACAAGACCCCAACACCTTTGCTGTGTCCTGTGGGTTAAAGTCCATCACTAGGGTCAGCTCACCCTGCAGGGGATGGGATTACACAGGAGCATGAATAGCTGGCAGAGGAAAGATAGTTATTTATGGCTCTTTAGAAGTCTGCCCTCTACATATATACTCCCCCCAGTTTTACTGAGGTATTATTTACATATAACAGGTGTAAGTTTAAGATGTAAATGTAATGACTTGATATATATATACTAGTATTACAAAGTGAATATCACAAGAAAGTAAGCTAACACCCTCATCCCCTTACATAATTAACTTTTTTTCCCCTTTTGGTGGTAATAACATTCAAGATCTACCCTCTTAACAACTTTCAAGGACAAACAGGAAAGATGGTATTTTGGGATGAAAGTTCTCTCATTTTGGTAAAAAGATGTCTGACAGACTTCTTTAATCTTTTATAATGTTTTTGTGCCATGGAATTTCCTTCATACACAGAGTTTTTCTTTGTTAAGATTCATCTTGTGATTTATACTTTTCACGATGCCTTTATTCCTACTCCTGTAAATTACTTGCCCTGGCTGGCATTACTCAATGGTTAGAGTGTCGGTCCAGCAAACCAGAGTCCAGGTTCGATTCTGATTAAGGGCACATATCTGGGTTGCAGGTTGATCTCCAGCCCTGGTTGGCGCGCATGTGGGAGGCAACCAATTGATTTGTCTCTCTCACATTGATGTTTCTCTCTCTCTCTCTCTCTCTCTCTCTCTCTCTCCATTCCACTCTCTCTAAAAAAATCAATGGGAAAAATATTCTCAGGTGAGGATTAACAAAAAATTTTTAATACTTAAAATAAATAAATATGAATGATCTATGACCCCAGAGAGCCAGTAGTGATGATCGTTTTTCCAGATGTGTGGAGGGTTAACTCTGTTCACACTTCTGTGAGTTTTTTCTCAGTAAGATCTCTTCATTTGTAATAATCCAGCCTGAATTTTGTTTTCTTCAAAGACTCTGATTGATATAAATACTACATAGAGTATGAACACCTTTGTGTTTAAAAAAGAAAAAAAAACAAAACAAAACAAAAACACAGCCCTAGAGTTTGGAAACTAAGGAAAAGAAAGAGAACTTGCAGTAAAACCCTGTCCTACCACTGAAGCCACACAGGAGACCTGGAAAGGACACATGTTCAGGAAACAGCATCTCTGTATCTTTAATATGCAGATGCCTTAAGAGAATCACTTAAGAGACTTAAGATTTTCTTCTGCAATGGTGCTTCTGTTGCTATTCATTCATTTGTTTCCAAATGAAAATCGTGAAAAATGAACACACATTTTGGTGATCAGAAGTTGTGTAGAAACAAAGAATCCACAACCTCTCTGGAAATGGGATCTCTTCCAAACAATGCTGGTTTGTTGTCTCACATCCACTCCTCCAGCTATCAAGGGAAGGTGTTCTTGCATAAAAGCCAAGCTTGATCTGCGAAGCACTCTGGTTTCTAAAATTCCATCTCCTGCCCACAGGGCCAGACCCTTCCTTTCTCTCTCTTGGACTGGAATAGAGCACTGTCATTGTCATGATTCATACATTTCTGAGCGTATTGTTATCCATAACTTTAAGATAGGTAGAAAGAAAGGAGCCTGGACCTAGAATAATTTACCTTCAGCTCTGGGTTCATGAATCATTGTGGAACTCCCAGTGTAAAATCCTGTTAGATCTCTGAGTGCTAAGGTAAGTAATATCGTTCTTCAAATATGGAAGAGATTATTAAACAAAGAAGTGCATTCCACGGGATGATCCAAAGGGAAGAAGTAGGTCAACATTAAGCCTAGCTTGATCCTAGGATATCTATGTAGAGATGACTTTTTAACTGTTATCTGAGGTGGTTTCTGCCCTCCTCCCCTGTCACTACTGAGCTTTGTGCTTGGACACGTTCCTGACCTCTGTGTTGGTTCTTGTCTAAGCCCCTGCAGTAGCTACTTCAAAGATTTTTGTAAATAATAAACTAGAGAAGAAATCACTGGGGCCTGTTGACTGCTTTTGTTTTTCTCCCTCTTCCCCAGCCCCCCCTACTCTTGCCCAAGAGAATTACATTCATTAAAGAATATTTAAAAGGAAATTATCCTATCGTGGCCACTTTGGTCAAAGCAGAAAGACTATACGGTTATAAAGTGCTCCTAACAATTTCTATTTTCAAGGTAAGTGGTTGTGGAATCTCGTCCTTACAGGACAATCACCACTTTGCTAATTTTATACATCAATAAACTAAAGAGAGAAAAGGACTGGAAATTTGAAGACATAACTGTCAGTGCAAAATTGAATCTCTGTGCTTAAAAGTTAACTGTGCATTGATGCTTAAGCTAAAAAGAAAAGATAGAAAAGAAGAGAAAGGAAAGAGGAAATGAAAAGATTCAAGGGTAGCTGAAAAGTGGGTGTCATGCGTAAAAAAGTTCTGTCAACAAGCTTGAAAAAAATAAGAAAATTATGTTCCCCTTTCTTTAAGGTTCTCAGGGGAACAATTTATTTCAGAGAATCTCTAACCTAAACTATGTTGTGATATCATCATAATTTTCTTTATCTAATGATATGGACTAATCACAGAAACAAATGATAGCAACTTCATTTTATATTCACCTGAATCCCCAGAACATCCTTGATTCAACCCAACTACCTAGAGGACTGGAGTTTTTTCTTCTCACCAGATTCAAATATGGGAGAGACTACTAAAAATTCAACTCAGTCCTTCCCCTGCCCCCCACCACCCACTACACACACACACACACACACACACACACACACACAAGGCATTTCCTCCTCTGGGCCATCAACAACTCTTTAAAGATACAGAACCTCTCAGTGTTGAAGCACATTATGTACTAACAATCCAGGTGGAAAAATCAGGCCATCATTTCCAATGTTTTACACACAGTGGCCCTCTTTTCTTTTCAATTTTCTAAACAATGTGATCATGGGATGTTTTTCATTACATGCAGAAAAATCCTAAGGCCTCTTCTGACATCAAAGTTCTCAGAGATTTGTCCCCATGTCCCTCTCCCCTACTACAGACCCTCATCAACCTGTATTCTTTCTAATCCAGGCACCCTTCAGGAAGCTGGTCCCCAAGCTGCACTGTTTCTAAAGTGATTTATTCATTTGAAAAAACCATATCCTTGACAACACCTGTAAAAACTCAACCCAGTCCTTCATGCTTGTCCCAAATCCTCAGGAGGTCTTTTCCAATCATACAGCCTCTCAGTTGCCTACACTAATAGAACTTGACTTACTTTTATAGAATGGATCATCGTATCAGAGTTGTATCAGACTTGTTTTCATAGGCACCTCTCCCAGAATGGTTTGCTTGGGTTACCTAATTAGTCCGCATGGTACCTAGGACAATACATTGGATATGGCAGAAAACTAATAAACATTTCTTCACCATACTTTCTTCTTATGACTCTGAATATATCACACCTAACCTCAATTTTTGGTCTGAGTTCTGGTCCATTCATCACCTGTGTCTAATTTTTACCCAACACTCACCATGCTTTATTTACTTGTATCCAGATGCCTGCATGTCATCTTTGCTTGGATATTGAATAGGAGTTAAAATATCACATGTCCATAATTAGACCCTTGATATCTACAAAAAATGCTACTTCTTCCATCTTCCCCAACTCAGCAAATAGCACACCTTCACCCAGTTGCTCAGGGCAGACAATAAGTCACCTTTGACCAGTTATTAGGACAGCTGTGGTCCAGCTGACATGTCTCAGTGGTTGAACATCAACCTATGAACCAGGAGGTCACAGTTCGATTCCTGGTCAGGACACATGCCCAGGTTGCAGGCTCAATCCCCACTGTGGGGTGTGCAGGAGGCAGCCAATCAATAATTCTTTCATCATTTCCATCTTTCTCCCTTTCCCTCTCCGAAATCGATAAAAATAAATTTTTTAAAAGAACTGTCAATGCTCTCTTTAAATAGATCCCAAATCTGACCTCTTCTCACTATCCTCCTGCCACCAAGGAGACAAGCCTCCACCTAGTCACTGCAACAGCAACCCCTAACTGGCATACCTGCTTCCATTCAAACTTCTACAATTACTCAGCAGCCATTGAGTCCCTTGAAATATAAACAGAGCAACTCCCTTGCTAAAAGAGGCGGTCCTGTCTTCTATCTAAGCATGCTCACTCTGCCTCACTCTGTATCCTATTTACTTTTAGTGTTTCCAGCAATAAGTTGCTTCCAATATGGTATCTGCCTTGCTCACCACTGCATTCCCAGTAGCCGTCTCAAAGTCATCACTTAAATATTTATTGAATTAATAAATGGATGTGTAACTCCCTCTAAACTGGGTTCATCTTTGTGACCCACCAATCTCAGCCCCTCCCAGCACCAACACAAACCCTGACACACCAATTACCAGACCATCCACAAATGCCAGCAGCTCATCCTGTCAGTGTGGTTTACGCACATGTGTACTTTCTTTCACCTGATAGGCTTTTTCTCTTCTCTCTAGAAATACAATTTCTCTCCCATCCCTCCAACACAGCTACAATTCTACTCTATAGAAAAACCCTTTCCTGATAGCATCTGTCAAAGCGATTTCTTCCTTCTCTGACATATATTCTATTTATTAAAATGTCTTTATTTCTGCCCATGAATCACGTGCTATTTGATCTCAATGTTCCTTACAAATTATTTTTTACTAAGTTTGAATTGTCGGTAAAAGATGAATGAGAGGCTAGAGCCCATACATCTGTTGCTAAGAAATCCTAGAGAAAAATATTTACTGTGAAGAAAAAATATTTATTGTAAATTAGTAGCAAGCTATGCCCTACCTTTTAAATACTCAGAAGTTAACTGGTGACACATGGTTGGCATTTAAATATTTCTTTCTTCTTCTGTTTTTCTATGAAAAGTAAAAGACAGAGGAGAATCAAGGGAAATAAGCAGAGAAGGGACTTTTCATAAAGAAGGTTTTCAGGAAAGTCTCAGAGTGGCCCTCCCCGCCTTGCCTGATAACCCCTAATAGCCCCTGACTTTCATCAACATTGGCTGGAAACTATGTGGAAACCTCACTGAAGACACGTATGGTTTGTTAAATAGACTTGTGCTTATAATTATTTTATACTATACAGATTCCTGCCCTGGCTGGTATGGCTAAGTTGGTTGAGCACCCAAAGGTGGTCCATTCAATTTCTGGTCAGGGCACATGCCCAGGTTGCGGGTTCAATCTCTGATCTAAATAGATGTTCCTTCCTCTCTCTCTAAAATCATATATATATGATTATATATATATATATCCAGAGAAAAGGTTTCACTATTCTCAACTTATCCTGGAAATATCTTAATACATTCCCAAATTAAAAAGAAAGAAACAACACAATAATGAAAATAAGACCAGTACCTATTGGTATAAATTAATTCCAAAACAGTGTAGATTTCGAATGAACATTTTATTCAAGATTTAGATGCCCATCCAACTCAAGAGTAGTCAATAAACCACAAAATTCAAATTAAGGTAGCACTTGGCAGCAGCATACATGACTTCAGTGTCCCTGGCAGCACCGTAAACTACAGCTGTAGTGGTCAGCTTGCAGATCCAAGAGCACACATGAGAGCTGACAGCCCATTTTACAAATATAGATTGACATGCATTAATGTTGACGGGTTAATTCATCAAGGGAAAATATATATTTTTCATATAATTTTTAATTATTTTAATGATTTTGAACGTATAGTCGATGGTTAGCTTTCATAGGGGAGGAATCTATGATGTCTATTCCTTTGATTCTCAGCACAACAACTAACACACTATTAAGACTATAATGAGACCTCAAAATATACTTGTTGATTAACTAATGATTCCCATCTATTGGTGTTCATGCCCTTGTACAATACCCTCTCCTTGAGTGTGGGCTGGATTTATTGACTTACTTTTAATAAATAGAAGTTTTGGAAGGCCACTCCTGAGACTAAGTTACACAAAAACTATGGTTTTCATCTTGGACTCTCTCATTCTCTTGCTTATTGCCTCTGAGAACAAAACAGCTCCATAGAACTCAGGGTGGCCTCTGGACAAAGCCATCAAGAAACAGGTCCTCTGCCCACCAATCTGTGAGCATCTAAATGCTGCCAGCGAACCACAGGAGGGAACTTGGGAGCACATCCTCCCAGGTGAGCCTTGAGATGAGATTGTAGCTTGGTAGACACCCTCACTGGGAACTCAGGAAAGACTCTGTGCCACAGGCATCAGATAATACAAACTTAGATCATTGTCCTGCAGAAACTATGACGCATCAATCTTGCTGGTTCTAAGTTTGGGGAAATTTGTTACAAAACAATAGATAAAGATAACTATCACAGGACATAAAACTATAGGTGAAAGGTCAGGAGGCCATTGCAATAAGGCAGGCAAAAGTGTTCATGGCTTAGACCAAGGTAGTAGCAGAGATAATGATGGAATTTGGCATCTATTTTGAATGTAAAGTCAACTGGGTTAACTCATGAAGTGAATGTTGGATGGAAAGTGAATATTGGATGAATCCAATCTATATATAAAAAAGCCTAAGCAACCATTACAACTGAATGACCAGAACAACCAGAACTACCGGTTGACCAGTTGCTATGATGCGCACTGACCACCAGGGGGCAGACGCTCAACGCAGGAGCTGCCCCCTGGTGGTCAGTGCGCTCCCACAGCCAATTTCCCATGGCCCCTCCCCCCAGCAGGCCAACCTACTGTGGTCCCTCCCCCTGGCCAGCCAGCCCCCAATAGGCCTCAATCATCGGCCAGGATGAGGGAACCCATCCCTGCATGAATTCATGCACCAGGCCTCTAGTTCAGCAATTCTCAACCTGTGGGTCGCAACCCCTTTGGTGGTCGAACGACCCTTTCACAGGGGTCGCCTAAGACCATCCTGCATATCAGATATTTACATTACAATTCATAACAGTAGCAACATTACAGTTACGAAGTAGCAACAAAAATAATTTTATGGTTGGGTCACAACATGAGGACCTGTATTTAAAGGGCCAGAAGGTTGAGAACCACTGCTCTAGTCTGAAATAATGGAGGTGACTAGGTCAGGGGAGACATCTTTGAGAAGAGCAGTTGGGTGAGATGAAACCAGGAGTTTGTTTTTGGCCTGTAAAGCTTAAGTTGATAGGTTGCTGGATGTGCAACTCTGGAATTCAGGGGAGACTTGAATAGTAACAAAAATTGAGGGATTATCAATATTATAGGTATTTGGCACCATCAGGAGTAAAAGCAGAGTGAGAGGAAAATGAGAAGATTGACCTGGAAGACAAGTGAAGATAGCAATTCAAGAGGAGGAAAAGGTGATCTGTGTCACTGTTACAGCAGTCAAGAAAATCTGAGGGTGATGGGAATAAAAGTTGTGCAATAATCTAGCTCTAATAGTCCTTTTTAAAAATGTATCTTTATTGTTGAAAGTATAAATGTCCCCTACTTTCCCCCATTGACTCACTCCACCCTGCTCCTGCCCTCTAGTTGCCCTTTGAATATAAATAATGTCCATATTCCTTAACTAAGCCTCTTTTTTCCCCATAATGTACTTGAGCAAATGGCCGAAAACAGTTCAACTGTTTCAAGACAAATAGTTTCACTGTTAGAACACTCTTGATCATACAGAGACCTATTGGTTAGTTCCCATCCAAAATGAGAACTGAACTCACATAGTAATAGCCACAATCTTATTTAGGAATTTGTACCCTGATCCTACCCAAAGAGATGACTGCCTACAAAAATCACTATAAATCTCACTACTTTTTCCCCACCAAATTAAATTCCTTGCTAAGGAAAAATGCTCTTTACAAAAACCTAGGCTTCCAAAATCTGTGGCTCATGGCCTCAAACTGATGGCTGCTTAGTAGATAGAGAGGCGGAGCAAACGGCATGTTCCTTGACTTGAGTTCTTCGCCAGTGCTATTTGCTATGCAGCTGAATTCATGTTCAAGTTCTCATAATAGATGCATTGTTTTAAACACATGTCAACTCAATTTCCATGTGTTACATTTGCTTCTTTCTTCCTGGATCACTAACTAAAAGAAATTTAGTCAACACTAATAAAAAATGAAAATCTCCCTTAGAAGAGAGATAAAAGACTTTTCACACAGGTTCACATTAAAATTCATAATCAATTAACCAGAGACTTTGTAGTGATGTGAAATCTCTCAGGTTTGTGTATATTAGACAATGCACTGAAAATACAGACATCAGAGATCTGAAGTAAGGCAAACAAGTGAAATAGTTCCATGAGTGACAGATCGAGAATTTGGGGGGCCTGATGCTTATATGGTTTAGGTGGTTTCACTTTATGAATAAGAATACAAAATTCAAATATAAAAGTCAAAATGCATTAGAAAGGAGAAATTTAAAAAATGACAAATGTTATAAATCTGGCAAATTCACTAACATCACAAATTCCTGAAGAACCTATCATATTATATTAATTATCTGCATAATGTATCTAATACCACCTTTACACATTTTTTTACTTACCTATTCTTTGATTGCCTCTTTATGGCAATGATTTATTGTCATCCTTTTCTGGAGACAGTAGAAAGAAAATTCAGTCTTCCCTCTGGTACAACAAAACTAGTTTTTTTAATTAGTCATAGCTTAGAAGACTTCCTTTCAGCTTCACAACCCCTTGTTAATAAAATCAGTGACTGTTTTAGATTTTCTGTCAAATTTGAGAAAAGTCTATCAACTTCTTTCATCGTTAATCTGTGAAAAATTCAGGCATCTTGTTTTCTTGTAGAGTAACTAATTGTAAGTTACCATTCAATATTTCTATTAGAAACTCACTTATTTTAATAAATTACTGTTTCAATATGATATGAAAAAATTTTTACAACTTCTCAATGTGAAAATAGCTATTTTTGATGTCTCTGCTCATATTTATTGTTTTTGTTTCAGATCCTATTGATTTTTATCTGAATTTCCCCTCCAAGGTCATTTGCAAATAAGTTGAAAGATGACTAGAAAAGGTACCATTAAATTCCAAAATCAAAAGTCTGAAACTTCTCATTTTATTGAAACATTCAACAATAGCTTTCATATTGCTATTAAAATGGCATATTCCCAACTTAACTTCCCCTGGAACTTCCACCACCAGCTGATACCGCCGAGCTAACACATATCTTAACCAGTGTGGTTATGTCCCTTTTGAAAAATATTCGCAATGTATGCCCTCATGGACTCATTGTAAAGCCCAAAGTTTCTCTAGCTCCATGGAAAATCCACCTCTGCATAGGTTGCTTTTCACAAAACACTGGAAAATTTAAATCATAATTATTGAATTCTGCTGCCTAGTGATGAAGAAGGCTAGGAAAAAATGCCACAAAACTTTCCAATATAATTCCAGACCCTTAGAGCTTAATTTTTAAACCTACGGCAAATCAAGCAGACCTGCCACATTATTCATCAGAAAAGGATTATTTACACGGTATATAAGCAGTTTTAGAAGCATCTTGCCTCCAACACTTTCCAAATTTGCATTATTTGTAGTTTAAAGCAAGTGCATAATTCACTTGTTCACTGATTCACCCATTTTTTCATTCTGTATGAAGCACTAGGTTCTGGCAGATGGAAACAAATTCAGGACATGTCCTCTTCCCTGAGGGTCACACTCTAGCCCAAGTGACAGGAGAGCCAACAGTGGACAACGACAAGTCAGAATAAGTGCTTGGAGAAATGAGTGCAGCACAAGTCACAAGAAGTGAGGCCTCTGGGGAAAGGTCCCACTCCTGAGACAGTCACTCAACAGTAAGGTGTCTGAGCCCTGTGTTAGCAGACACATTAAGGCTGAGATAGTAAAAAACAAAACAAAACAAACAAACAAAAAAAACAGTGTGCAAGGGCAGGAGAGGGACAATAATAGCTGAAAACCTTATAGGAGGAGCAGCAACATTAATAGCCAGCATTTATTAAATAACAATTTATTGGGTAATTTGCCTATTGTCACATGCTAGTGAACCATACAGCCAGGATAAAAACCAGACGGGCTGGAGAGTAATTTTACTGCCTCTCAGAAATAATGGTAACAACACTGATAGCAGGAGTAATAATAATAATACAGCTGTAGGTACACAAAGATCCATGTAAACAGGGTGTTAACATAGAATACTCCTTCCTCTATAACACGCATCCCAAATTTTGTTTTTCATTCCGTTTCCTTCTGGAGTTATCAACCTAAGTACTTCTATTCCTCTCCATTTTTCTTCCATAAAAATTTTAAAATACTGCTGTATGACCCAATAATTTTTACTTTTCTCAGAGGTACCTTATTCATTTGATGTAAATTATGACAATACCTTATTCATTTGAAGTAAATTATGACAAGCTGTTAAGAATATATAGCAATTAGTTTCTTGATTTAAGAAATGCTTAAAATGCTTATGAATAAGAAATAAAGTGAAATTAAAATTTTAAAAATATGTGAAAGAGAGAAACTAAGAAAGAAAAAAGAGAGAGAAAAAAGGAAAGAGTTAAATACTTATAAATAAGAAATAAAACACATGGGGAGACGAGTATCCTGTGCCAAGTCATATGAGGAAACCCACGCCAGGTCCTCATGTCTCTTGATTCTTAGTCAATTCATCAAACTCATTGTCTGATTATCCATTTCTGTGTAACAAATTACCCCAGTGCTCAGGGGCTAAAAGTAACCATTTTACTTTGTTCACATGCTTTGGGGGTCAGAAGTTTGAAAAGGGCTCAGTTGGTCATTTCTAGCTTAAATTCCCTCATGTGGCTGCAGTCGGAGGATGGAGTTGGGACAGCTGGTGGAGCACATATGCACTGGTTAGACATGTCCCCTGCCCCAGTCTCTCTCTCTCCACTTCTCTCCATCTCTCTCTCCCCTCTCCTACCTCTTCTTCATGTATCCCAGGGCCTCTCCCTGTGATTTTTCAATATGTGCTAGTTTGGGCTTCCTCACAATATGGTGGCATCAGGGCAGTGGGATCATTTACTGACTGTTCAGCATTCTTGCTTATGTATTCCAGAAAGCACAGTAGGAACTGCCTTATTTTTTCTGTCAGAGCCTCCAATGCCAGGTAGCATCATTTACACCATCTTTTATTAGTTACAAATAATACAGAAACCCTCCCGGATTCCACAGGGTTGTGGCCCCCACCTGCCCACTCCCCCCAACTCTAGTTTACCCCCCTCTCTGGGTTCCATCTCTGGCAGTTTCCTCAATCCTACATGAGTACTTATGGCTTTAAAGAAGAGGAGAAGAGAAAACAAGGGAGGAAATGATAGAAGATAAGAAATGAGATAAAACAAAGGGAAAAGCAGGAATAGAGACATGGGTCTGGGGTCCAAATGAAGTGATTTACACTGAGAAGGTTAAACAACAGCTAACAAACATCCCCCTGGGGACACCAACTCTGGACTATTTGATTTCATTTTCATTTGTCTTTAGAAGGTCAGGTTGCAACAACAAATTATATAACTCATTTATTTCCCTTTTAGAATTTCTGTTCTGGTTGATACTCCTGAATGTAGTTTCAGTGGTGAACAAAAGTCAACAGACTGTTTGTTTTTTAATTAAAATGTTCTTTTTGTCTAATTCAATGCAATTGTAAAAAGTCTCAGTCCATGAATCACTCCCCATTTAGTCTAATCTGAATATCAGTACATATGACATACGGCCAACTATTCCCCATGTTTTCAAAGAGTCCTATGATAATTCTTTACACAATTATGTTTTTAAGGACAACAGTGTCCCAATGGAAAGCCGGTGGGTGGGGGATAGAGGGCAGTGCTTGGCATGGGCAAAGGAATGGGACGAGTTGATTCCTAAATTGGAATTACATTCAGTTGCTGGAATGTATGATCAGATTGAGTGAATCCCAGTGTTTTTCAGGATTCTTGCAAGAGCATGACTTTTCTTTGAAGTATTGAGATATAAATCAAAAGGAAAGTTCAAAAGGATGACTTGCCCTCTTTTGTAGGATAATTGGTTGGTATAAATTCAGTTTTCAGGAAGAAATAGGTAAGCATTGATTAAACTCCCTGCTTTTATGATTCTATCAAAACCCATTGTCCAGAAATGAATTAGGTCACAAATTGAGGAAGAATCACTGTCCCCCTTCTTCTAAGTAAGTTTTTTAAAATATTAATTTTAAATATTTGAAACTCATCAATATATGTATATATCCTATTCTAAAGAAATCCCTATAAAGACCTTGAGAGCACTGTTGTTCTCTTTGTGGAGTCTTACAGATTTCATCTTCATGTGAGGAGAGAAAGTCCTCCAACATTTATGTGAAAGTCTATTAGGGAAAGCAAGAATTGTAAATTGCTTTAGCAAAAATGACAATATCAGTTAGCATATTGACTGGCATTTTTGAAATGTCAAAAAGAGGGAAAATGGCTCCACTACATGCAGTTGAGAAATAACACAACAGAGCAGAGGGTCTTGGCAGGAAATGGTCCATGTGGAAGCCACTGAGCCATCCCAAGATGAAGGGCCTGGGTGTCACTGAATGATTGAAGCACAACAGACCTGCTCTACCAGAGTGAGGGGTAGAGGGAGGTGGTGCTGGAGAGTGAGACTAAGAGAGCTGGCAAGGGGAAGGCAGGCTGATGTTCTTTCTCATCGAAGTCCTTGACTTAGCACAATAGAAAACAAGCATGTGAGAATGAATTAACAGAAGTTGCCTTTCCTAAGACACCTTAAACCTTAATGCAGATAAAAAGTTATGGCCAATTCAGATAAGCATACACAGGGATTCAACATTGCAACAGCTAGTTCTTTATCAATATTTTAAACTGGCTAAAGAAAGGCAGTAATATGAAATCTGTTTATTTTCACTACCTGTTAGCAACCAAACATAGAGCTAACTGGAAAAAGATACTGAAATAACAACTTCTATGACCCATTCCAAACCTAAAAACTGGAAATCCACCTCTATCTCATACCATCAAATAATGATTTGCCAATGAAAATATGCAGGATGATATACTAAAGTAAGTAAAATGAATATAGTATAGATTATATTAAAATTCAGTCAGTGAGTAGAAAACTCACAATCATCTCCAAACCCAGTAACCACTCACCATAGTAATTGTTCTCTCTGCTTTGTTTGTAAATACTACTCTGTCTTTGACTTTAAACATATCCAGCTACAAAATTATAGTGGTTGCTATAGATCTGCTTGTTTGTTTATTTGACTTGACAATAATATAAAGAGATTTCAAGCTGTAAAGCTCAGAATTTACCAAGAAGGTAGCATCTTACTGTGGAAAGAGGGTGAGCTTGGAATCCAGGAGCCCTGGGCTACATTTGGGCTTCATCACTTACTCTGAGGCCTTGGAAAAATGACTACCGTGTGAGTTTCCCTTCTGTAAACTAGAGATGATAAAATCTCCCTTTCAGGGTTATCCAGAGATTTAAATAAGTTCATACATGTGAAAATTCCCCTATGAAATATGAAGTCCCATATAAATGTCACCTGCCTGACATAGACAGAATGACTTCTATGAACACATCCTCTCTCAGGTGTGAAAGAGTATGTCAGTGACACATTTACCAGTTTGCTCTTAGGAAAAGGCAGGATAAGGAATTATATTTAACTGAGACAGGGGTTGAGGGAAATTAATAAAATATGATCAGTATTTATTTGGATTATCTCTACCAAAACTCCCAAAGATAACATTTTATGAATAAAACTAGAGGCCTGGTGCACAAATTTGTGAACCAGTGGGTTCCCTCAGCCTGGCCTGTGGGATCAGGCTGAAACCAGCTCTCTGACATCCCGTGAGGGGTTTTGGATTGCGAGAGGGCACAGGCCAAGCCTAAGGTCCCCACCGGTACATGATCAGGGTTGGGGAGGAATGTGGAATGTTGGCCAGCCAGGGAGGGACCACAAGAGGGCTCCAGGGCATATCTGGCCCATCTCACTCAGTTCTGATGGGCCCGACCCCAGCAGCAAGCTAACCTACAGGTCAGAGTATCTGCCCCCTGGTGATCAGTGCATGTCATAGTGAGCAGTTGAGCAGCCTTAGTATATCATTAGCATATTATGCTTTCATTGGTTGAACGGCTGACCAGTCGACCAGACACTTAGCATATTAGGCTTTTATTATATAGGATGCTATGTGGGATAGAGATTGCCAACTCAAATGCTTACATAGACAATGAAAGTTATATAAAGAGTAATGTAGGCTGGAAGTAAGAAAAAAAAATAGACATAAGCACCATCATGCTTAGTAAGAGACACGGCCTCATCAGGGGACAACTATAGGAAGTGCTAGAGACTGCAGAAAAGCAAAGTGCTCAGGTATCCTCTAAAGAAGATAGCAGATACTCAACTCTGGCCAATTGTGGCAACCAGAAAATTTAGATCTAGTCTTGGTAGGTTGCCAATATTTTCAAGAGAAGAATGGAAATGTGGATATACATATAAAATCTTCCTTTTGTAAATGTTGGCTTATATCTCCATTCCCCCCAAAAAACAAACAAACAAACAAAAAACACCACATATAACAAAATCAGGGCCCAGGAAACGCTTGTTCCATTGGGACTTTTTACTGGTTTGCACACTCTGAAGTGAGAAGACAGGAAGCAGAAAATAGAGGAGCTAGAGGGTGAATAGATATCTTACTGATGTCAAGACTCATTATAATTGTTGATTAGCTAATGTGGAATAGGATGCTATAAAAAGGCAGTCATAAGAAAAGTGAAAGCTGAAGTCAGAGCCAGGTCATTTGTGGGAAGTGACTACTGAGATGTCTGGCCTCATGTGAAACTGACCTTTTCTTTTTTTTCTCTTGAGCTAAACATTGCTGAGGCCAATGTGCACGGATATGAAACCGAACCATCCCCCTCTGTCCAAAGAGCCCTTGATAACAAAAGGGGTGGCATGACTATGGCCCAAGGACAAGGTTGGCTGGTGGTGGAAGCTTATCCCAACTGGATCAGCTGAGCCCAGGAAATTGCACTGTCCTTCAGAACAGAGACTTCTAGAGAAATATGAAAGAGAAAGTATAATTTGGTCCTGCAGTTGTCACAGCAATGTTTTTATGATATCTTAGCTAAAAACACAAAAAGAACAATATTGTGCAAAAATAATAAATACCAGCCTTTAAACAAAAAGCACCCTCCTGGAAATAAAGACTGGCTTTGCTATAGGAAGGAAATTCTCATCTGTTTGTTCATTTGATGAACATCTCATTCCTTAAGACTCATTCTAGTAGCTCTCAAATAACCAAAAAATCTAGAACTGAATAAAATGGCAGAAAATTGAGTTTATGAATCTGTTTTAATCTGTTTTACCAAGACTAGATCTAAATTTTCTGTTAAAATTGTACATAGGATTGGTGTGTGTGTGTGTGTGTGTGTGTGTGTGTGTTGCAAAAAAGGCTGTTATTCCCAACTTTTAAGTACATAATTTTTAATATTTCTGAGTTTCCCAATAAAAAAACATATATTTTGCTTTAAAATAACTGATTTAATTGAGACCACTAGTAAGGTGATGATTTTCTTCTTACACAGCTTCCGTGATATCGGCTATATATGTAGCAATAAAAAGGGAAATTGAATATTTATTCCTGATGTCCAAAGAAACCCCATATTCCAGGTTGCCAACATATATTTAAAGATATAATTGTAAGGTATGTATATTTTTTTTCCACCCACATTTCCCTAGACTTCATCCCATTGTCCATCCCCAACTCGTGACCACCGTGCTGATTTATGGATGTCATAGTGCACGTGAAGTATCTTAAAACCTTTGGTGTCCTATCAGGGAACTCCTGCCAGGAGATAAGTGCCCTGGAAAATAGCTCTTTATCTTGTAGCTCCAATTCCTTCGCTTATTTAAGTCACGTATTTACAGAGGTCAATGTGCCAGGGGCAATGATAAGCACAAAGCCTGCAAGGCAGGGTGTCCATGACCTTGCCTGCTGGGAGCTGTCTCCCAACCTGGCCACCTGACTGTTTGTAAGAAGCTACTTATTTTGTTAGTTCCTTGGAGGATTGACCCTGAAGTCAAGGATGTTGATTTTTATGGCTGTCTCCTTAGCTACTAGCAGATGCCTGTGTTCACCATGCATATTAGATGAGTAAATGAGCTAGTCGCACCAAGAACAGGGTGGAGGAGAGCTGGAAACATGTTGACGAGTTTGGGGGGACATGTTTGTGTCTGGGGCAACCTTAAGACGTGGAGGTTCACGGGGGTTCATCCAACCCAGCCCCAGGACTGCCATGGTAATAACTGACCCCAGACTTTAACCTGTGAGGCTTGATTTTGCCAGGAAATTCTCCTTCATGACAAGGATGGATTTGTTTCAATTTACTACTTTCCCCATCTACCCTGAATCCACAGGGGTGTGAGCAAATGTCTGGAAATTTGAGACAATAGATAAAATAAAGTGAGAAACCTTGTAGACCCCTTCGAGAATGTGATCATCGTCTGGTAGTAATGGCTATCAGCAGGTATGCAGGATCTTTTACATCTGTCTGGTTTATCCAGGTAGATTTGAGAATAAGAACACCCTGTAATGAGGTTAGGCATCCTGGAATGTATCGATAAGCAGAGGGGGCTGAGTCCCTGCACCCCATAGAAATCTTTATACACTAACTAGTAAAGAAGACTCAATTCATTCCCTAATTCTATGGCTCTAGAAGGAACTTTATGATTTATTCATATTCCTCATCTGTTGCTGGAACCTGTCATTAAAATGAGTTAACCTCACTTATATTTT
>NW_005361351.1:2163920-2182289 GCF_000412655.1 Myotis brandtii
GAAAAAAAGAAAGTCTAAGAAGCCTTTCCCTCAGAGTTGATGTTTAAAAGGATGAAAACAACTGAACTTCCATGTCTAGTCCAGGAAGCACAGGTTCTCCTATGGGTTGGGCGGGTCTCCCAGGTAACCTGGAAGCACAGTCCCCTGCCACTGTGGCACTAAGTCACTGCCTCTTCCTTTCCTCACCACAGTAAAAGCAGAGGTCACACTTCCTCCTGAGTGAAGAAAAATTAGTGGTAAAGAAATAGGGCTTAAAGTCAGCCATAAGAGCCCTAACCGGTTTGGCTCAATGGATAGAGCGTCAGCCTGTGGACTGAAGGGTCCCAGGTTCGATTCCAGTCAAGCTCATGTACCTTGTTTGTGGGCATATCCCCAGTAGGGAGTGTGCAGGAGGCAGCTGATTGATGTTTCTAACTCTCTATCCCTCTCCTTTCCTCTCTGTAAAAAAATAAATAAAATGTATTTTTTTTAAAGTCAGCCATAGGGGTTGGAGGGGAGTGGGGGGAGATCATGTTCTGTTCTCAATGAGGTGGCATGAAAATCCTGAACAGTCCCCAGGGAATTGGGATGGGGGAGGAGGAACTAGTCCCTGTAGGTAACACAGAAGAGGCCTGTGTTTACCTTGACAAGGGGAAATGTGGGCATGTTGGGCTCCAAGGGAAGAAGGAAGAAAGGGGAGTGACAACAGGGAGTGGACAGTAGACAGTCTCACTGTATGATCTTGTTTCTCACCCTGTGGGTAGAGGATGAATGCACGGAAAGACAGGAACAGTTAGGATCGAGGATTGATTCTGAGAAAAAGACTGAGTGGAGCCATCAAAACCAAGAAAGAAAGCAACAAGCAAAACTGAGCTAGTGGAGTCTCCCCACTGTCAATCATCACAAAGACTCACACAAGCAAAATGTGGCTTAGTAGCAAATCAGAAAGAAATAAAATAAAAATGTAGGTTTTGACATTCAAAGTTATCTGACAGAAGAGCAGACCCATATCACTGACAGTCTACCCAGAGGCTCCATCTGCCTTAAGGTAGGACCCCAGACTGGGAGAAAGTCTCCCTGGGGACATGAAGCCACAAAGGATGGGACTTGAGGAAGGGCATTGGGATGGTGATGCCCTTGGTGTCATTCTGAAATTATAGGATGCCTATGAAAGAAGCAAACCTAAGGGTCGGTGCTATCGACTGAATGTTTGTCTGCTCAAAATGTATTTGTCAAAGCCCAGCCTTTAATATGATGCTATTTAGAGATGGGGTCTTTATGGAAGTAATTATATCTAAATCAGGTAAGGCCCTGAACCAATAGGGTTAGTGTGCTTATAAGAAGGGGAAAATAGACCAACAAGCTCTCTCGCTCTCTCAGAGCATGCACAGAAAAAAGGCCATATGAGGACCTACCAAGAAGATAGCCATCTACAAGCAAGGAAGCAGGGGCCTCATCTGACACTGAATCTGCCAGCACCTTGATCTTGGACTTCCAGCCTCAGAACTGTGAGAAAGTAAATCTGTTGTTCAAGCTACTGGGTCTGTGGTACTTTGTTATAGCAGCCAGCATTGACTAAAACAATTGGTTCCAGTGGTTCTCAACCTTCCTAATGTCGCGACCCTTTAATACAGTTCCTCATGGTGTGGTGACCCCCAATTTCATTGTTACAAATTGAACATAATTAAAGCATAGTGATTAATCACAAAAACAATATGTAATTATATATGTGTTTTCCGATGGTCTTAGGCGACCCCTGTGAAAGAGTCGTTCGACCCCCAAAGGGGTCGCGACCCACAGATTGAGAACCACTGGATTAAATGGTTACTATCAAAATTCTGCTAACAGAGTTAAACCCAGAGTTTAAGAATTATTTAATTTCTAAGCCATCTGGACTTTATCTTCAAATTCCTAAACTTCAGAGTCCTTTCTGAACTGACTGATTACTAAGTTCTCTCTAGAATCTCCGATCTTCATAAGAATTTGAAGCTTGAGGGTGGCTAAATGTTTGCAAGATTACAGAATCAGTCATAATAAGTTTACAATCAGCCCTGGCCACTGTGGCTCAGTTGGTGGGCATCCTCCCGTGCACTGAAAGGCCACTGGTTCAGTTCTGGGTCAAGGCATATACCTGGAGGCAGGCTAGAACTCTGATATGGGGAGTGCAGGAGGCGGCCAATTGATGTTTCACTCTCACGTTGCTGTTTTTCTCTCACCCTCTCCCACTCCCTTCCTCTCTCTCTAAAAATAAATAAATATATATATTAAATTCATAATCAGCTTTTTCATAATAGGAAGCAACTCATAAAACTATAATATATGACCAATGACCTTAATTGCAGTTACAGGAAACATTATCCATTTTCTGATAATCACTAACACATATTTATAATCACTTTGTATACATTATATTTATTCTTACAATACTTTTTGACATTAATTAGGTGTCATTACATCCCTATTACAAACACAAGTAAATAATCTGAGGCACAGAGAAGTTAGGGAACCTCCTCAAAGTCAAACAGTTCACAAAGAGTTGAGACTGGATTTGAACTGGGGTGTCTAATAGGAGAGTTTGTGCCCTCAATCATTTGCTTAGGATACCTCTACAATAAGTCATTAGGTTATTCTTCCACTGCTATTGTGTATTTTTAGCAAACCTGATATTTATCATAAAGTATTTTTACAAGGAACATACTATGAACTTCACCTTGCATAAATAAACTGTGGAAAAGCCCCACAAAATAGTGGGAATTTCCTTGTGCATGCCCCCTCATGTTTGCACAGAACAAACATAATAGAGTGGTTTCATCTCAATAAGGGAAACTGCCCACTGACTGAATGCCTGGCTTTGGTGATTTGGAATAGTAGATGGACTTCACGAAACCTGCTATTTGCTCAGGTTCCTCTTTTCTTTGTTCTGTGAAAACATTACATTAGTGTTGGAGCTATAGCACAACTCCTGATATGACTGGGTAAGATTAATTTTTAATCAGTGCAACTAGGAGAAAAATATGCATGCATTTCTCTTAGAAATATATACACTCATCTGTATGTGTGTTACAAGCACAGAGTCATTTTTCCCCATTGAGATACTCTACTCTTCTTCTACTTAAAGAACTGTTTCTTTATAAATAGTAATCCTTTATATGCCATTTTATGAACAGAGTATGGTAATCTGTTTGAACTGGACATTCAAATTACAGTAATTATAAGCTTTCAGGGAATATATGCATTATTTCCTTCTACTGTCTCAGATTTTTCCACAACTAACTGAGACCATCACCTATATAACTGAGACCATCACACATTCATAGAGCTGGGAGAGATTTTGCTACTGCAGTCTTGCTTGTTGTAAATACTGAGATAAGATTTAATACAATGAGATGAGAGTCAGGAATAATAGCAATATAGAATATTTACTGAACATTTGGTATGTTCCAGCTACTATTCTAAGTGTTTAATTTTCATGAATGCATGTGCTTTTTACCATGTGAGCATGTCCTATTTTTATCCACATTTCTGTGTTTATTTATGTGCATTTTTTCATTGACAATTGGGGTATTTTCCATGGCAAACAAGCCATTACTAGGAAACTGGCTGTCTCCTTTTCCAAAGGGAATTGATTTTGTTACAACTTTATTGTTCCTTTTGAGAAGGGCAGATAGGCTCATCATGATTCATTATGAGATCGATGCCAGTTGAGTGGATATATTTAGCACGTGAATTTAAAAAATAATGTGTTTGCATATATTTATTAGAAATCATTATCTTTTGATTCTTAGAAGTTTATACAATGCTGGACTATGATTTAATAAACAAGAAAAACCCAATTCACAAAATCCCCTAGAAAAGCCCTGGATTTTTCTTTAGATCTTTCAAAGATAATTTTCTTTTAAAATATTTCCCTCTTCCAGAAGAGAGTGAATTGCCATGAAAAGGTTTCCATGCAAAAAACATTGCTATTAAGATACAACAATTAAAATGCCAATAGGGTTCTGAAGAACAAGAAACCAAACATAATATTGCTTAAGAAAATTTAACTGGATTTGTTACACTGTCAACATAACAACAACAAATGAGAGCATGCATTCTTAGATCATTCTGAAACATTAATTACATTGCAATTTTTGATGATTCATGAGACAACCAGCTCCTAAACTCATTTGTAGATGAGTCACTGAGTTTATGATTGGGATATTAAACTATTTCTGATAATCAATTATAATCCTAAATTATAGGATTTAATGCAGCAACCTTCTCCCCTGCATTTTTCCTAAAACAATTGCATCATGTTGATCCTAAAGCTCCAGAGTGCAGATTTGCCTAGCTGAGCAGAATTTGGTTAATGGTGATTTGAATGGATACAATTTTGCATCTTCCCGGAGTTGTCATATGTCAAGAAGGAAGTGTGACACATTTGTTGTTGAAAAGGACCCAAGAGACTCCAGCCGGCCCAATTTCTCTATCTTACAAGGAGGCCAAGTTCAATTAAACTGGATGGTTTGAAGCTTGTTCTAGAAATGATACCCATGAAAGCAGTTTGGGGACTCAATGTTATGGCAACTGGCCCCTAACTAGGGTCTTAACAAATTTGAGGAACTATCTGATTTGAGGACTTTAGATCCTTCCCATTCCAGGTGACATCCTTGGAAACTTTGGTGTCACCTGAAAGCTTGTCAGCCAGGCAGAAACTCAGTCCCCACCCAGACCTGCTGAACCCAAATCTGCATTTCAACAGGTTCCCAGATGATTGTTTACTGGGCACATAGAAGATTGAGAAACTTGGTGAGATGCAGGAAAAGGATGGAGGTCAGGAAAGGACCTTTGTTCTCTGGCGCTTCCCGTACTCCCTTCAGCAAGTGTTACCAGGCTGGTGACTTACATCTCAAATCTCCCAACAACACTGCAGAGGAGGTGGTGTTTTCCCAACCTTCTAGATGAGGAAACTGAGGCTCACAGGAGCCCATTAATACAGGTAGAAAGAAACACCTGACCATCCCTAGGCTGCAGGGCGTGGTGAGTCCAAAGTTTGACATCAACTTTCATTCATTAGTGACTCCCCGCTCCCCAAGCAGAACAAACTATTTCCCTTTTACAAGTTATTATACTAGACCCCCATATAATCTCTTTTTGTGCTAAAATTGGGAGGGGAAACATTTAAGTGTGATCTTAAGGGAAGATACACTAAAGAGAAGTGGAAAAGCTGGCTTCTGAAATGTCTTGGTAAAGGAGACAGTGCAGATTTGCCTGGCTGAGCAGGCCTCTGCAGACATCTGACAGGAGCAGCAGTACTATGGGACTGTCAGTAGGCCTCCTCCCACTTCTGTTAAATAAGAGTAATTAATATTCACTTCCTCTACCCCTCACGCCAGCGACCTTCTCCCCTGCATGCCCTAAGGAGTCAAATATAATCAATTACATAAAACTGTGCTGGGAGCTGAGGGGTGAGGCATTGTCCCATTTCTGAACAAGTCCACAAGATGTGCTCTGAAGAGAAGAAATTCAAGGTGATGATAAGCAAATTTAAAGACAAAAATTATTTTTTATTTTCAAGAAAATGGAAGTAGTAAAGTTCCCTTGAAGTCTACTCCATAGCTATTCCTTCGGGGACTGTAAAATAAAAGGCAAAATGGGCAGAAATTACTTAAAATACAGAAATGACAAAGGGAAATACTGCTGTGGGTAGGTTATAAATGACTTTAGAGATTTGGGGAAGCTAAATCATCCAGGCCAACTGAAAAACCAGTCATTTTAATCTAAAGACAGTAAACCTCTCCCTGTATATTGCTAGGTACTGGAATACACTCTTATTAAATTATAGTGTTTTATAACTAGTGAATAAAATTGGTATCATGTTTACTATGCAAAATCTCACTATTTTTCAAGTTGATATGTATTTTAATATGAAATTGAAATTTAATATCATAAGCACCAAGCAATAAAACCAACCCACCTAGTTTCAAATGCTGTTTAAATTATTTTTTGAATTTTGTATCTAATAACATAGTACAATAACACTGAAACAAGATTAACACTGTGATACTCTTTGTTTAGGAAACCAAGAGTGTTGCTATGGAAACAGAAATACTGCATAACTATGGAAACGGTGACAGTGTTGTAAATAATGGTACTGAAAGGAGGAACCAAGCAAACTTAACATATGAATTCTAAGAAAAAGAATAGAGAATATGGAGGTGGGGAGAGGGAGGTTATATTTTTTGTAAAAAGCATACTTATATATTTTGTCTCCTGATAGGACTTTTAAGTTTTGTTTTCAAAACCTTGATTATATCTTTTATAATCCTCTGTTAGTTTCTCTCTTCTCATTAACTCTCCAAATTGTAATCTATTTTATTTGATTTTGTATAATCTACTTAATGGGGAAAATTCATTGATGACTGTTTTTGACTGAACTTTACCTTGATAGCCTTCTATAGGACAAATTATTTTTCCTAAAAATACTAAAATAGAAAAAAATGCAGAAAGCATATGTTTAACTTATTACATTTTGAGGTTCTAAAATTATGTTTTTTAAAGCTCTGTACAGTATTTACCAAACACAAGTTTAAGTCAGACTATTAAAAGAAAATTCATTTTATTTATTTAATGTTATGACCATTGGAAACAATAATTGGAATACACATTATTTCTTGTTGATTTGTAACTCTGATTCCCTGGCTACGTCTAGTTGGCCTGGAAGGTAATGGTCATGTTTTATTCACCTTCAAAATTCCCCTGATAGCAACGAGACTGTTACACGGCCAGGAAACATTCACACATTGTGGAACAAATGGACATATAAAATTATACATGCAATGGAATATAATAAAAACAATATAAGGCACTAAACACAACAGAATGGCAATGATTACATGAGTTTGCTCTGTTGTGAATATGAGAACACTGACCTCATTCTCATTTAAAAGGCAAGTGATGATGAGAACACAAACACTGTGGAAGGAGTGAAGCAACTTCTAGAAAGAGAAGGAAGCTGGAGGTTGGCCATGAAAAGCAGGTGAAAGGTTCCAGGCCTATTTCCGGGCCTCCCTGGGGTTTCATTATCTTATGTGTCCCTGGTTATGAAAGGGCAGAGAGAGATGAACACAGATGCCATTTGGAGCCAAGGGCCCAGTTTGCTCCTAACTTGCTAGTTCCCAATTCTTAAGGAGACTTTGGCAAGTGACTAGTTCACGTGTAAACACTACTATGTATCTTGGCACTTTAAAAACGCTGAGCTAATGCTTTTTAAAAAATGTGTAATTCTGGTTTTTTTAAGATCCTTTAAGAGGGCATCACATAAATAAACACTCTAAATGAAGAGCTGGTAGCAGATCATTGGTTTTCAAATTATGTTTCTGGGAGGGGAAGGAGTGAGGATTGCCTGCCCCACCCCCACCCTGCCCCCCTCAGAAGAAAGTCCAGCTCCCTCACCTAAGAAAATGCCTCCTTCAAAAAATTTTCTTGAAAAATTGGCTCCACTGTTTATAAACACACACACACACACACACACACACACACACACACACACACGCACCAGATAAGAAATTCCTTCCAGCTTTATACTTCTGTGATTCTCTGGTTACTTTTCCATGAATATAGAATTATGAAATAATCCTAAGAAAATGTTTTTGTTTGTTTGTTGTGTTTTTATTGTTTAAAGTATTACATGTCTCCTTTTTTCCCCCATCAACCCCTCCACGGCAAATCTTATTCCCCAGGACAAGCCCCCACCACCCTAGTGCCCTAGTCCATGGATTACGCTAATATGCATGCATACAAGTCTTTGGTTGATCTCTTACTCCCCTACTCCCACCCTCCCCTGCCTTCCCTCTGAGGTTTGACGGTCTGTTCGTGTTTCTCTGTCTCTCAACCTATTTTTGTTCATAAGTTTATGTTGTCATTATATGCCACAAATGAGTGAGAACATGTGATATTTATCTTTCTCTGACTGGCTTATTTCGCTTAGCATAATGCTCTCCAGGTCCATCCACATTGTTGCAAATGGTAAGAGTTAATTCCTTTTTACTGCAGCATAGTATTCCATTGTGTAGCTGTACCACAGTTCTTTAATCCACTCATCTGCTGATGGGCACTTAGGCTGTTTCCAAATCTTAGCTATGGTGAATTGTGCTGCTATGCACATAGGGGTGCATATGATCAGAAGGCCTTTGGAACCTCTTTGACGTAAAGCTGAGAGTCAGTAACATATCACAGCACACTGAACGACACGAGGCCTCTACTAAAGCTCTCATGTGCCAAGAGTGCTTCTTGGTGGGGCAGACAATGGTGAGCAAGGCCACGTGAGCACACCGTGAACCCCAGGATCTGTGGAGAGGCAGGGCAGCTTGTGGGCGAGCGGTCTGTGACGTTGAAGGGGCCACACTCAGGCGGTTCCATGCTTGCTGCTCTGTAGTCTTGAATTCTTGTTTTATCATTGAGCTTGTGTTTTTTAAGGGAAGTTTGATGGCTGCTGGAGCATAAGCACCAGAACAGTAGGTACAGGATGGGAGACAGATGCAGGGGGAGCTCCATGCACAAAAATATTGTATTAGCTCACGCTGCTATAACAAAATACACAGACTGAGGGCTTAAACAGCAGACATTTATTTCTCCTTGTTCTAGAGGCTGAAATACACATGCTATGTGGTACATGATATAATATATGCAGTATAAAATATATAATGTACAATATACAATAGATTATGTATAATATACAATATATGTGCACACACATATCCCATTTGTTTATTCCGAGACTCCTGTCTAATATAACCACCTTTACCATAATTGTTTTTTCTATAAGGAAAACACTTTATGTGGAAGATAGTTCTCCATGGGCGACGAGAGGCACTGACTGCCTTGTTCTGGATTATCTTCCCAGAGAGGATCCAGGGTGAGCAGCCCTGGAAGACTGTGCCTCCAGTGAGTCCCTTGGAGGAAAGGGCAGAGGAACTTACTCTGCATATAAGAGCCTGCCTCCTGCTCGCTGCGTTCAGTGCACCTTCTGAGATGCCATGGGGGTCCTGGGGGATGTCCCTGGCCCCCTCTGAGTCACATCTCTGGGAGTGGGGGAACTGAAACTGCTGACATCTGGCTATTGGCATTGCCTGAGTCACTGAGCCCTTGTGCTCTGACCAGAAGGATGCTTTTCTCAGCATCCACGAGGCTGTGGCCAGCCAACTGGGCAGCTTACAAACAGGGTAAAGTACCAAACCCTTCCCAGTTCTGACAGAGTTTACATAAAAAAATTTTAAAGATTCTACAGTCAGAATCCTCTCAAATACACTGTGTGGTGGTTTGAAGATCCGCCTCCAAATCCTTTGACAAGAGTCTCAAAGGAGGAGTCTGCCCCACAGGAGTGGGCTGGACTTGGCGACTTGCTGCTAACAAATACAATGTGGCAGAACTGACAGCCTGTGACTTCTGAGACTAGGCTTAAAGGCCCAAGGGCATCCTCTCCTCTCACTCTGGAGTCTCTGAGGGAAGCTGGCTGCCACATTGTAGGACACTCAGTCACAAGAGAACCCTCCAGCCCCAATCAGGCCCCCAGAGGACTGCAGCCTCAACAGATACGCCACTGCAGCCTGAGAGAGCTGTGCCACAACCACACTGTAAGCCACACCCACATTCCTGAGCCACAGAATCCGTGAGATAATAAACATGTATTGTAAGCTGCTACATTTTGGGGGTGATGGCACACACAAATGAAAACTAATACAGATTGCGAAAAGCGTAACACTGGGATAAAGGCATTCTTCCACAGGGTCTCGGAAATGTAATCATCATGAACCCATCATCACCCAGACAACAAAAATAAAAAAATAATTCGCTTTAAGGCATGTTTTGAGGTTATTTGGCCCATAATTATAACACTCACTTTACTCTTACCACCAGAATCACAAAGGATATAATGAGCAATTCCAGGGATTTGGCCAAATAAACTACATCTACCACCATCATCCATATGATGTGATAATACTCATTGAGTAGCCCAATTTACAGTGATAGAAGTAAAAAAAATTTTTTTTTTAAATCTGAAAATTTAGCCAAGGAATTAGAAAGACCTCTTCTGCCTTTTACTAGGTATGACCACGGCCAAGTTGTAAAACCTCTTTAATCCTTAGGTGACTTATTTATAAACAATGAGAATATTGATTCCTAGTTGTCTGGGTAATTTTGTTGATTACATGAGAAACATAATAATAGCTTTTCCTATGTACCAACCATTAGGTAAAGGCTTTAGAGCCATAATCTATATTTAACTCACCTAGAACTATGCTCAGCATGTGATAGGCAATCAATAAACCTTAGTCTCTACCTATCCCAACCCAGCAGGTTTATGCATGAGCATGGGTCCATGTTTATGTGCCCTAATATAAAATCAATAATGTCCCCTCTCTGTTCTTATGGTAAACGTCTTCTTGTAGCTGTGCTCTACCTGGAAAAAATAATTCATGCTTTGTGACTACCATGCAATAAATATTCAAATGAATCCTATTCATGAATATTTTAAAGTTACCATTATCTAGTGTGGCTTTACTCAGGTGATGAAGGAAACCTTCTCACTTCGCTGGAGTCATAAAGAGGGGAAGGGCCACTTCCTTCTCTCCCTGTGCACTTCACTGAAGCCCTCTGGCCTCACATTAACTTGGGATCTCAAATGTGGGGCACACATACCACAAAGGCTGCATGAAATGATGCACTGGAATACAAAGAATAACTGTTATATCTTCTACATGAATTCTGAACTGATTTGTGTTATGTTCCATGTATTTTTATAATGTACAAAATATAATGGAAGACTTCCATATCTATAACTTACAAGTCAATAAATACTAATGTCTTTGGCTGTTCATGATTGAAAACTTTTTGCTGATGAGGAGCACCTTCCCAAAAGGTTTAGAAACCACTGCTTAGATTGTCATTAAAATTAGAGTTTGCAACTAATATTTAGCATGTATATGAACTGAGACTAATTATGTTACCCAATTTACAACAGACTTGTTTCACAAAAATACAAATCAGAAAATGTGTAGACTTAGAACTATTTCAGAAGTAAAGGTAAGGCCACTGCTTGCTTCCTTTCAGATAAGATGTTCCTATGTACCAGTAAATAGTCATAAGGTGTGAAGGGCAGGGAGCAATAACCAAGAGAAACTGCTCCTGAAGCGAAGACAGATACTGAGAACATTATTTGCACTATGGTTTAAAATGTGTCCTATCTTTGCTGTTCATTGAGAAGAGAGCTTTGAGTTCTCTGACAGAGCTCTAAAATAGGCAGGAGTCGCAATCCTTCGTCTTTAAAACATGTCATGATATGACACCAAAAGCACAGGCAACAAAAGCAAAACTAAACAAGAGGGACTACATTAAACTAAAAAGCTTCTGGACAGCAAAGAAAACCATCAACATAATGAAAAGACAGACTATGGAATGGGAGAAAAAGTTTTCAAATTACATGCTTCATAAGGCATTAATGTTCAAGTTATAAATGGAAAGGAATCTGAATAGACTTTTTTTTCCCCAAAGAAGATGCAAATGGACAACAGGTACATGAAAAGGTGCTCAACATCACTAATGATCAGGAAAAATGCAAATCAAAGCTTGCATTTTCACCTTATACCTGTTAGAATGGCTATTATAAAAAATATACAAGACAACAAGTGTTGACAAAGATATGGAGACAAGGTGGCCCTCTGTTAATGGGAATAAAAATTGGTAAAACCATTATGGAAAACAGTATGGAAATTTCTCAAAAAAATTAAAAGTCAAACTATATCCTGTGATCCAGCAATCTCACTTCCGGATATGTATCCAGAGGAGCTAAAATCACTATCTTAAAGACATAACTATACTTCCATGTTCATTGCAGCATATCCGCAATAGTCAAGACACGAAAACAACCTAAGGATTCATTGACAGAGGAGTGGGTAAGGAAAATGTGTTATATCTTTACAATGGAGTATTACTTTGGCCACAAAAAAATAAGGAAATCTTACAGTTGACAACATGGATGGACCTTGAAGGTATTATGCTAAGTGAAATAAGCCAGACACAGAAAAACAGATTCTGTATGATCTCACTTATGTTACCAGAAAGGAGTCCTGGCCCTGAGTGGGTCTGCCTAGGGCCAGCCGGTAGTGTGTGGGTTCTTGACTTCATGAAGGAAAAATGTGACAATATGAGTCCAGGTGACTAAAGCTGGAAACAAGAAAGAGCTTAGCATAGAAGAAGCAAAAGGAGAGCCTAGGCTGAGCTGTCTTAGCTCTCTGGGAAGTCAGAGAAAAAGGGGCGTTGGGGACAGGGCCAAGAGATTAGCCTGGGTTGAATTTTCACTGCCCATTGCTCCTGACTGTAGGTCTAGTAGGGTCCCTTATAGTTTAGGAGATGCATACCTGTAGGGGAAGAGGAGGGGAAAGGGAATGGCGAGGGGATGCTCTCCAGAGATGAGCACACACTGGGTTCCATGTCTTGAGGTTTTTATCTCTTTCTTGCAGGCGGGCATCTTAGGGGATATCTCAGGGAAGGGTTTCAGGAGGGTACTCATCAGCTTCCTAAGTGTGCTCCTTCAGGTCATGGTCTCCACTGATTGGTCAGTGTCAGGGCAGGGGGGTCGTCAGTCGTTGCAGCAAGACCTGGTGTCGCCCACCTGGTCCTTGCTGCTTTTCTTGGTCTGGAGCTGAAATACAACTGAGGCCTAGATGTTATCTCTAAGAAGGTGACCTTCTGAATCTGCTGTAAATTATTCTGCCAGTTTTTTCAGCTGTCTGTCTCAGTTTCCCTATTCCACTTGTCCTGGCTTACTGGCCTGTCTCACTTATATGTCTAAAATAGTCAAACTCATAGAAGGAGAGAAGAGAATGGTGGTTCTGGGGATCTAATGTATAGTATGGTGACTATAGTAATTAATACTGTATTTTGTACTTGAAATATGCTAAGAGGGTAGATCTTAAGTGTTCTTAAAGCACAAAATGATAGTTATGTGAGGCAATGGATGTGTTAATTAGCTTGAGGTGGTAATCATTTCACAATGTATACATATATCAAACCATTATATTGTACATTTTATATACATACAATTTTTATTTCTCAATTATACTTCAAAAAAGCTTTAAAAATACAATAAAATACATCACATATTTCTGAGACAAATGGTGAACAATAGCTTGGTATGCACCATAAGAAACCATGTCTCTTTTTAATTTGTATCAAGACACACATTTTTACTGAACTACAGACAAGTGTTGATAGATTTGAGTTCCTATTACCAAAATGATGAACTACATATTGGGGGGGAAAACAATGATACTTTGCTGTCAGTCCTCTAAACAATACAGGGTATTTTATACTGCCAGTTATGTTGGTTTTATTAATTTGAAAATCTATAAACAAACTAAGTAGATTGTTATTTCATCAGCCTTCTATTCAATTACTCCAATGCCAATTATTAAATGTGACATTAACCTTTCTATCTATATTTTACTAACTGCAATATCATAATAGAATTACTCACTTATAATTTTTACTTCAGTTAGTGAAAGTATAAAATATATATCCTTAATAAGCACACATGGCCTAGATAAAGCTCCTTTATTCTTATTGATGCCGTGATATGTGTAAAAATTATTGTAAGTTCTGTTATTACTGCCTACCAGCCAGAGACTACCATTTCAGTGATTAGTTGGTCATAGCATACCAAGGAGTTTAAAGAATAGTGGGTATTTGCAGTGTGTTTCACAATTACAGAATATCCAAGAAGAAGTCTTGCCAAGCATTAGAAATGACTAATTATTTGAGTGTAGCACATTGCAACTTTTAAAGTTTTGGAGTGAGTCAAATTTCCATTGTGGTTTTACACTATTGCCTCATCTCACTAGCATTGATATTTAAATTTGCATCTAGAAAATCTCCTCAGAGGAACATAAAATTATGATGGTATTGTATTCTGCACAGTAAAAGTGGACCTGAATGAGCTCTTGAAAGGATGGGCCATAATATATCATAGCACATATGAGCAAGTGGTTATGTCCACTAATAAAACATTAACAGAAAAGGCTTTTTTGACCTGTTTTTGAACAGGTCAAAGCTATATTTTTAAAAATCTAAGTTTATTTTTAAATACAGAATGATGACTCTCAGAGGGAATGGGGAGCAGGAAGCGATTAACCAAAGAACTTATATGCATATATGCATAACCCTTGGACACAGACAATAGTGTGGTAGGCCTGGGGGGAGGGGTGTGGGATGGAGAGGGTCAATGGAGGGGGGGGGGGGATGGAACATCTGCAATACTTTCAACATTAAAAATCCCATGGGCACAGACAATAGTGGGTGAAGAAGGCCTGGAAGGAGTGCGTGCCAGATGGAGGGGATCAATGGGAAATAAAGTTGGGGACATCTGTAATACTTTCAACATTAAAAATAAAAATTTTAAAATAAAATAAATGAGTTTAGTAAGCTCTACAAGAGGCAATAAATGTTTCCATCTTTAAGAATAAATTCCAATTTTTTAAATTATTTTAAATGACAAATTCATGCCCTGGCTGGTTTGGCTCAGTGGATAGAGCATCAGCCTACGGACTGAAGGGTCCCAGGTTCGATTCCAATTCTTGGTTGTGGGCACATCCCCAGTGCGGGGTGTGCGGGAGGCAGCTGATCGATGTTTCTCTCTCATCGATGTTTCTAACTCTCTATCCCTCTCCCTTACTCTCTGTAAAGGATCAATAAAATATATTTTTTTAAAAAAATGACAAATTCATTATGTGCAATAAGGACATCCCCATGGGTATTTTACGCATGTTACTTTAACATTTTTTACACTGTGGACTAAAGGGGCCACATGCTGACCTGACAAGCTCAGGGGAGGCCTGCATGGCAGTCTTGCAAACTCAGAGACCTAAAGTAACCACAAATGATGGTCTGAAATTAAACTTTAACTAAAAGCAGTTATGGTGGGCAGTTACATCCTAGGCCAGTATCTTCACTGACAAGGTCAACCTTTACCTTAACTGAGCCTATCTGTCTTTTTGCATCTATGATAACATACCCTTGAAATGTCTGGGTAACTTGTAACTTCCCTTTTTCTGGACCCCCTGGGGCACAACCAAATGTGCTGGGCACCAGGACAGATACTACAAATTCCTTCATTATCATGTTAATTGATCCCGCACCCACCTAAGTATATGTCCATCATTTTACTTTTTATCCAATCCCAGGGGTTTCCCCTGCTTTGCTTTATCCTTCCTCCTTAATCTATCACCAATGAATTTCATGTAACCCACCTACGTCTCTCCTTTGATTGCAAATGTATAAATACAAATGTAACCCCGCCATTCTCCGGAGCATTATCTCAATTCCTTGAGATTCTGCTTCCCCGCATATGTCGACAGTGGCTCAAATAAACTCACACAAATTCTTTACAGGTTTCAATGGTTTTTATGTTAACGACACTAATTATACAGTTGTATGAAGATAACAAAATAAAATTTTGCATTTTTTGCATTTCTATTTTTGAAATTAGGTTATAACAAAGTAAATGCACATCCTTCTGGAAGCTTTGAACATGATAAATGGACTCCTTCTCCACAACAGATCAGCACTTTACCTTTCTTGGGGAGACCTTTCTGCCTAGCTTAAGTTGCTTTCCATCTAGAAACACCTGACGTGCTTTGCAAATGCAGAGGTGGGCACTCTGCTCTTGTCTCAACTTCCATCTCCAAAAACCATGAACTGTGTTTTCTTCCTCTTGATTCACACCTTTCCTTTGTTCTTTCAGGCTTTGCAAAGAGTGTGACTCTTTGGACGTCTCAGTCTCCTTTTCTCACCTGTTATCTGAGTTCTAATTGTTGGAATTCCTCTCGTGGCCTTCCGTGGATGACTTGCCTTCTAGACTATTGCTTGGTGTTCCAGGGGATGGCTCACTCCATTCACTGTAAGCCCTTGATGGGACTGGATGACACCTAACATGGTTATGCCTATATGCTAGTTTTCTGGGGCTGGCAAAATGAAAACCCACAAACTGGGAGGCATGAACAGAAATGTACTGCCTCACAGTTTCTGGAGAACAAAGGTCTGAGATCAGGGTGTTAAAAGGGTTGATTCCTTCTGAAGATTCTGAGGGAGAATCAGATCCAGCCTGTCTCCTGTTCTCGGTGGTCTCCTGGCAATCTTTGGTGTTTCTTGGCTCATAGTTGTATCACCCCGATCTCTGCCTCTACCTTCACGTGACCTCTTCCTCGGCATGTGTCCTTGTCCTAATCTCCCCTTCTTATAAAATCAGCAGTTATATTGCTTTAGGGCCCACTCTAATGACCTCACTTTAACTACTTTCCACTGTAAAGAAAGACCCTGTCTCCAAATAAGGTCACATTCTAAGGTAGTACGACTCGCACATATGAATTTGACACAATCCATCCCATTATACCTAGTAAAGCCTGTGTGCCTAGCATTTGTCCCCAAATCCTGAAAGTGACTGACTTCACACTCACAGAGCCTTCCTGGACCAGTTTAGACAGCAAAAGGGAAGAGGAAACATGTAACAAAGCTCAAGTTGTGTGAAAATCCTAGCCTGTTCCATGTTTTGTCTGTAAGGTTTAGGGATTAACAATCCTCTTTCTTGTTTCTCCACATTCCACCTCCCTCAGGGTGACAAAAGCAGAAATCAGGCCTTTGCTTCACATTCCTCTCTTGGACTCTGGTGATAGGAGTGTTTATCTGCTTCCACTTTTCAAGCTCATAGCTCAGCCTGTTTTAACAAGTCCATCTTGCAAACACAACACTGAATTCAAAGTCAAGAGACTTTACTTCTAGGTCTAGTTCTTCCTCAGAATCATCACTTTAGGCAGAATAAAATCGAGTAATTTTTAAAAGAAAATGCCAATGTATTTTATATAAGAGTTAATGAGTTCCCTGGATTTAAGGAGATTTGTAATGGATTTTTTAAATCGTTACTATTAAAAAAACAACAACCATTTACCATCGCACCAAAAATAAATAAATAAATGAATAAATAAATAAATAAATAAATAAGATACCCAGGAATAAACTTAACTAAGGAGGTAAAAGACCTGTACGTGGAAAACTACAGGACACTGAAAAAAGAGATAGAGGAGACATAAATAGATGAAAGAACATACCGTGTTCATGGATTGGTAGAATCAACGTCATTAAAATGTCCATACTACCCAAAGCAATCTATAGATTCAATGCACTCCCCATTAAAATACCAACAGCGTATTTCACAGGCCTAGAAAGAACTCTCCAAAAAATTCATCTGGAATTTAAAAAAGACCCCGAATAGCTGCAGCAATCCTGACAAAGAAGAACAAAGTAGGAGGAATCTCAATGCCAGATATCAAGCTGTATTACAAAGCCACTGTTCTCAAAACTGCCTGGTACTGGCACAAGAACAGACATATAGACCAATGGAATAGAATAGAGAGCCCAGAAATCAACCCAAACCACTGTGCTAAATTAATATTTAACAAATGAGACAAGAACATAAATGGAGTCAAGACAGTCTCTTCAATAAATGGTGTTGGAAAAAGTGGACAGATACATGCAAAAAAATGAAACTAGACCACCAACTTATACCATACACAAAAATAAACTCAAAATGGATAAAGGACTGGACTTAAACATAAGATGGGAAACCATAAAAATATTAGCAGAATCCACAGGCAGCAAAATCGCAGACATATGCCGAAACAATAACTTCACTGATACAGCTCCTATGGCAATGGAAACTAAAGAGAAAATAAACAAATGGGACTACATCAAAATAAAAAGCTTCTATACAGCAAAAGAAACCATCAACAAAACAACAACAAAGCCCACTGCATGGGAGAACATATTTGCCAATGTTCTCACCAATAAGGGTTTAATCTCCAACATTTACAGGGAACTCATACAACTTAACAAAAAGAAAGATAAACAATACAATCAAAACATGGGCAATGGACCTAAATAGATACTTTTTGAAAGAGGTCATAAGGAAACCCAAGAGACATATAAAAACATCCTCAAAGTCATTAATCATCCGAGAGATGCAAATCAAAAGAACAATGCAGTACCATCTCACACCTGTCAGAATGGCTATCATCAACAAAGTAACAAATGACAAGTGCTGGTGAGGATGTGGAGAAAAGGAACTCTTGTGCACTGCTGGTGGGAATGCAGACTGGTGCAGCCACTATGGAAGACAGTATAGAGATTCCTCAAAAAGTTAAAAATGGAACTGCCATTTGACCTAGTGATTCCACTTCTAGGAATATATCCCAAGAAACCAGAAACACCAATCAGAAAGGATATATGCATCCCTATGTTCATAGCAGCACAATTTACCATAGCTAAGATTTGGAAACAGCCTAAGTGCCCATCAGCAGATGA
>NW_005361351.1:2183243-2188086 GCF_000412655.1 Myotis brandtii
GGTGGGGGGACAATGGGGGGATAAGGGCACATATGTAATACCTTAATCAATAAAGAAAAATAAAATCTTGACTATTATTATTTTTATTATAGTGTTGCTTGTTTCTTCCAAAGCTAATAATGTCATTCAATATGCAAAATGAAGTGATGAGTACCATTTGGCTTTTAAAAAGTCCATTTTATAAGCAGTCCATTATGAAAATAATCTCAGGTTATAGCCAGCTCTCAAAAGACATGGGAAATAAGGTTTTAAAATCGAGGCCCTTACAGGTCATCACTAAATTGGTAAAACATACTAAAATCCCAACATAAGTGCTCCTTAGAAAAAAGTGACAAACTGTAGTAACAAAAAAAGCTAAAAAAAGATTCAGTTGAGGTTGAAATGACAACTGTCCAATGATATTAATGCAGCACGTGCAGTGCTGCTAGGAATTTTCAGGCTGGAGGGTACCCCATCCTTAAAGTGAGGGTCACCTGATGGCCATTTGCTGACATTCCTAACAAGTGGCAAAGTGCCAACTCATCACCTAGGGCTGCCCTCACAGTCCAGGGCAAGGACAGCAGGGGCTCTCCTTTTTGCAGAGAAAACAGCAGGCTCCAATTATTGGCAGTGGTCAGTGAGAAATCAGAAAAGGGCAGGAAGAAATCAGAAATCTGGACTGGAAACCTGTGCGAGTAATGGAAACAGAAGGCAGTGAAGCCTCCGGAGAGAGCTGAGGGGACCCTTGCGCAATGAAGGCTGTGGCAGGACTGGCTCCGCAGACAGGCAGCAGCGACTGTGCTGGGACAGAATGTTGACAGCTGAGCATGAGCAGCTTTGGCAGAAGGAAGAAATTTCTGGGCTTACTGTAAGTCCTGTGACACTATCATTTACCTCAATTAGCTCCAATGACGAGGACACAGATGAAGGAATAGAAAGTGATCTCTGGCCCACATTATGCCCAAAGTGCTCCTTTCCCATGCCAATGAGGAGAATTCCCCACTAAATGAACCTTAATGTCTACCAGCAGGTGTGGAAGTGTGCTAGGGCTACGGGAGTATATCGACGGGAAGGTGACAAGAACGTTGAAAAAATAAAATAACATAAAAGAAAAATTACAAAGCATGACTGTATTCAAAAGTGTTTTCTCCTGCAATAATATGAAGAAAGTCGTGTGTGTGTGTGTGTGTGTGTGTGTGTGTGTGTGTGTGTGTGTGATCTATCTGTATTAAACCCAAAATGTGCTTGTTTCATTTTCACCTTAATTTTTTCATTAAATAACTAATGTCACACAATTTAAAATTCAGAAGATCTAATGAAAAGGAGTTAGGAAATTCCTTTTTGGGAAATGTTCTCAGATTAAATTCATTACACAGGATGGTCAGGCTCATGATTTTAGAATCACTCTTCAGTTTTTTTGTTTGTCTTTACCAGAACCAACATCCCCCAGATTAATCACCAGGTACCACTGAGAATCATTCTTAAGATTGTGCCTCAAACAAAAGAAATTAATTCACAGACCCGACGGTTGGAATAACTTTGAAGGACATTCAGGAGGAGAGTTTCAAACTGTTTTGAATAAGAAGCACATCCCTGGCCCAGGGTTCACATTTTCGAGAATTTTCTAAACAAGCTTGAAGATTCAGGCAAAAGCTGTAATAAGATTTATAAATTTAGCCTTTGGCATAATCAATCATGTAATTAATTAAATTAACTGTGATTGGCATAGTATTATTCACTGAACTGCCAATTTTTGATGACTGTTTTGATTGCTGAAATAACAGTAAAAAACACACTGTGGCTTCTATGTGCTCAGGGGAAACAAAGTGCCAAGACAATAATTCAGACAGTTCATATCCAAATAGGATTTTGACCTGAACGGTTTGCTTTATTATGGCTTACAACAGTGGGCAATTGTGGCAAATAGCTACTTAAATTAATTTATGAAATTTTGCTCTTATTCATGTGTACTGTGACAAATATCTACTGGTCCTTTAGTTACATACACAGTCTGTCTTTCCTCTTCTCTGTGTTCAACAAAATCCCAATAAGGAAAAAAAAAATTCATTCCTAAGGATAATTTGGAAATGTGCTTTACCTAAGAACAAGAAATGTGTGCGTGTGTGTGTGTGTGTGTGTGTGTATTTTTTTAAACACAAAATCAGCTATTCATCGTCAGTGGCTTCTAGAAATGCTAAATACAAATGTATGAGTTTTTAATGCCTTAAAAAAGACTGTTACATGCACTAAAATACCATAATTTTTTAATAAATTCAATTTTATTTCTGCTATAAATTCTTGGCAGAACTAGGGAGAATTTTGAGGAGGAAATTTTGTTCCTGCTCTCTGAACTACATTATATTTTGCAACTTTTCAAAGAATAGAAGACTATGAGTGACTTCAAAGGCTACTTGTTCTCAACAACTTGTCTCTCCAGGTACTTGACTACTAGGCAGAACCTGGTTCAAATCCAGGCTCTGCTGCTTTGAGAATAACATTAGAAAGGGTTCTGAACCTCTCTGAGCTTCATTTTATTCATCAATAACATGAGATTAATAGTACCTACCTTAGTGTGAAGACTGGATTAAGTCAGGTAATAGGTTTACATGGGATAATGAGATTAAATGACAACAACCCCTACTTTAGATAATGACTATGAAGTTCTTAACCCATTGTCTAGTTTTCCTAGCTGCTAAAGAAGAAACAAATCACAAAATGTTACTAAAGGGAACTCTTGATGAATCGTGACTTGGTGGAGTTGGAGGTTCCTAACTGGCCACTTGTATCAGCCAGCATGAGCTAGGTTCTGCTACAGAAGCAAAGAACACTCAGGGCTACACACAATACAATTTTTATCTTTCACTCTCTCCATGCCCAACATTAAATGTTTCAGCCACAACCACCACAATGGAGAAAAGACAAAGAGAAGGTCACAAATCACATCCTGGGTCTTCAAGCCTCTGCTGGAAGTGGCACATTTCACATTTCATTGGTAAAGCAAGTGAGATGGGAACAGTATGGCCCTACCAGTACATGAAAGGAGAGAATGAGGAATATTTGGTGAATGGCACCAACATGTTCTACACAACTCCAGGTTTTCTGGTTATACAGACTCATTGAGCACCGGGTCTGGTTGCCTAGGGCTCTTTCGTGATAAGCTCCAGATCACAGAGTCCTGATTCTCCATCTCTTACTCCTATTATTTCTCATCACCTTCCATATTCTAACAGGAATGCTATGCCCACCAAATGATCACTGTGGTGCTGGAGTGGATAAAAGATCCCCATGGCCTGAGCTTCTTTGCCTCTCCTGTGAACTTTCCCAGGAAGCCCTGAGGGACTGAGGGAGTCATAGAAGTGCGCCCAGATCCCCTACCTCAGTGAGCATCACTGCCAACAGCCCCACCCCACCCCACACTAAAATCCATGGCTGTGTTCACCCCAAGGCTGCTCTTTCCATGATCTCCTCCTAGCCCGTGACTGAGTGGGCAGGGATACTGAGACGGGCCTGTTCCAGGAGAAATGCAACTCTTTTGAAGGGGGACCTCGACTCAGGAACATCCAATGGCTTTTTCAAACTTTGCTGGAAAATGCACTGTAGTCTGATGATTTCATCCAACTTTTCTCCCTTCCCTCTCCCTACATGCATTTTTCCTCCTACTTTCTTATGTCCCTTCTGCCCTCCCTTCTCTTTCTCCTTTCAAGATCACACCTATCTTGCCACCTGAGAGCTTTCCCATCCCTCCCAGGGCCCTCTTACTTCCTCTCTCAGGCATTTATTTCCCTTAATAAGTTTCTTGGAACCAGGCTAACACAGGCATGTTCCACCAACATGAGCCAATTAACTAAGAATAAAAACAGCTTGAAATCCTCAAAATAGAAATGAAACACATGAGCAAGGTAAAGGAGATCTCCATAATGATGGTGAAAGAAAATTCCAGAAGCAGCTGCTGTAGGAGGTCTGGAAGCATCCAGTACAGAGTGGAGTGTTGAGAGGTTCTGCCTGGGGGAGATGTCTCAGGAAGACGAACAATGATAGAATCGTTTATGTGTTCAATATTTCAAGAGAAGACATCGACTAGAGGAGAGCTTGAATGATAAATACATAAAAGGCCAAATAGAATAAATATATAATTATCAACTGCAGAGAACACAAGAGGTGAGCAGAGGGTGGATCACGGAACAGCCGCAATTCCTCATCTTCCACAGTGGGCTTTCAATAGATAATTCCTAGAATTGGGAAATCAAGAAATAGCCATATCAGCATGGTTTTAGAGCTAAGTTAGAAATACAGACCAAACAAACCAGTTAAAATATTTGAAAATCATTTCCTATGGGAAGGAGGAAACATTAGGCAGAGTCTGGGAACAGCTGTTTATTTGTAACAGACCTGGTAGAACAATTACTTGCTTTAGACTATATGCATGTAAAACTCTTATTAAATACTAGAGGCCCGGTGCACAAATTCATGCATGGGGGGATGAGGGGAAGTCCCCTCAGCCCAGCCTGCACCCTCTCCAATCCAGGACCTCTTGGGGGATGTCTAACTGCCGGTTTAGGCCTGATCTCGGGGATTGGACCTAAACTGGCAGTCGGACATCCCTCTCACAATCCTGGACTGCTGGTTCCTAATCACTCACCTGCCTGCCTGCCTGTTTGCCCTTAACTGCCCCCCCTGCCAGCCTGGTCATCCCTAACTGCCCCTCGCTGCCAGCCAGGTCACCCCCAACTGTCCCCTCCCTACCAGCCTGGTTGCTCCAAACTGCCCCCCCGACCAGTCTGGTCACCCCTTATTGCCCCCCTGCCAGCCTGGTCACTCCCAACTGCACACCCCCCACCAGCCTGGTTGCCCCTAACTGCCCCCC
>NW_005361351.1:2188159-2240812 GCF_000412655.1 Myotis brandtii
CTGCCGGCCTGGTCATAGGCAGCCATCTTATGAGGGTGTGAGGGTTAATTTGCATATTACCTCTTTATTATATAGGATAATTCATGTTAAATATATATGTATTATAGAATTGTATACCTGAAACCTATGTAATTTTATTAACCAATGTCACCCAAATAAATTTGATTAAAAATAATAATAAATAAATAAAAAGGAAAAAAAATAGATCCCCAAAAAAGAGTGAGTCTCACGTAGATTGAAATGCCTCGTTTCAAATCCCAGCTTCTTCACTTATCAGATCCATACTCACTAATTTTCTGGACCTCAGTGTCCTTCACTTTGCCCAGGATGACAGTAACACCGGCCTCATAGAATTGGGTAAGGATTTAGCGGGATGCCACATTCATGGCACATGATGAAACATGCAGACTCTGTTTACTCTCGTCCACCTCCTGGCCCTGTTGATGCTACAGTCCCTGTTGGGAGGAACTCATGCACACAGCACCCAGAGCAGCCCTGGAGCTCCCAGGGTAGATCCATGGCCTCTGGAACTTGACAACCTAGGTTTTAGTCCCTGACCTGCCGTTTCTCAGCTCTATGACCTTGAAGATTGACTTAACTTCTCTGCATCTAATTATGCTACCTATAAAGTTGGAACATAAGAGAACCTACCCCATATGGTTTGGGGAGGAATAAAATAAGTACCAAGTGTATAAAGCACTAGAATCAGTGCCTGGCACTTACTGACCACTGCACACATGCTGGCTACTTTCACTGTTTTTGCTTTAGAAAAGTAGGAACATCTTTTAATCATTCAAAGACCTATCTGCTAATACGTTCACTTAGAACCTTTTAGAATATAGGTCAGAGAACCCTTGTTACAGGGGTAACAATGAACACTTCCATCAAATTCATAATGATTTTTCTTAGAGGAGGATAAGTCCATTAATTTCTCCACCAACCTCTGTGCAAAGAAGAGTGTTGGCTCTGTTTATTTGTAACAGACCTGGTGCACAACTAGGTGCAACAGCATGGATGGAACTGGAGAGCATTATGTCAAATCCCAGCTCTGCTGCTGACCAGAGGGGCAGCATTGGACAGAGCAGGTCTCTCATTCTGTTTCCTAGTCTCTAAATGGAGGCTAAGATAAAACTGCCTCCTTGTAAGGCTACACTGAGGGTCAAATCTGAAATTGCCTCTAGAGCACTTACTGTCATGTCTGGAATACAATAAGTTCCCGACAAATGTCAAATATTAATAGTATTAATAGCATTCTCATTATTAAAATATTTCCCTTCAATCAATGCCTCGATCAAGAGACACATGTTAGGCGAAGCTGTCTCCAAATACCTATATTGAATCCTGATTCTTCGAATGTTCACTTACTTGATGTTTCATAGAGTTGGGTCCCTTATTATTTATTTACAGCCTGTGGTAATAAATGCATTGTTTCTTTATCTTAAATGTATTAGGATCTAATCCTCTTAAAGAAAAACTCCATAACGTAGGACATTAAACAGACTGAAGGTGCCAAGAAAGTATCTGTGGATTGTTTTTTCTAATTGACAAGCCTTTTTCATGGATCTGTGTTGTATATGGAAAATAACAACAACAACAATAATAAAAATAACAGGTACGTTTGAGTGCTTGCTGTGTGCCTGGGATCTCACAATCCTTTCAGTTCACTGAAGTTGGTATGTGTATCAGTTATATTTTTCTGCCTCAAAACTTAATGTCTTAAGCCAACAATACCTGATTTTTTAAAACCTATTTGGGAATTTATTGTTAAGACCAGAGTTAGCCTGGACTTATGCAAGCAGCTGCATTTAGCTTTCAGGTTGGTGAGGGGGTGGGCTCAGCCAGAAGAGCTAGGAGCTGTTTCTCTCTTTCCAGAAGGTCTTTCCTGACAAACTTCACAGAATGCACCACCCTCACCCCCTTGGACAAGCTTACATCATGCCTGTTGTATTCTGTTTGCTTATTTCATGTGTTTTGATGTCCGTTGGCCAAAGAAAGTTTGGGCAAAGCCTAGATTCAATATGGAAGAGGAATTCACCCAAAAGGAGTGATACATCAGGGTTACTCTTACAGAAATCTACCAAGTGCATAATCTCTTTTTTTACATAAAGGGAAACCACAGTGTATAGCATTTACTTGCCTGGTTCTTACAGCTAGTATGTGATAGCAGCAGGATTTTATCCCAACATAGTTCATTTCATTTTCTTCTTAGTTCTAGTAAGCTGGTAAAATCAATTAGGATTTTTTTTTCTGCAATAGTTCCCCATTATCCTAGGGCCGTGGTCGGCAAACTGCGGCTCGCGAGCCACATGCGGCTCTTTGGCCCCTTGAGTGTGGCTCTTCCTAAGCCTTAGGAGTACCCTAATTAAGTTAATAACAATGTACCTACCTATATAGTTTAAGGTGAAAAAATTTGGCTCTCAAAAGAAATTTCAATCATTGTACTGTTGATATTTGGCTGTTGACTAATGAGTTTGCCAACCACTGTTAGGGGGATATGTTCTAAGACCCTCAGTGGATGCCTGAAAATGCAGATAGTACCAAATGTTATATATGGTATGTTTCCATGTATGGTATGATATGATATGCACATATCTATGATAAATTTTAAATTAGGCACAGTGAGAGATTAACAACTAATAATAAAATATAATAATTATAATAGTATACTCAAATAAAAAGTTAGGTGAATGGCTTTGGGGTTATTATTGAGTAAGGGAAGAGTTACTTTAGCGCAAATACTGAGGTAACTGTGACAGTGGATCTGATCACCCAGACGGCTACTAAGTGACTAACGGGCGGGGAGCATCTACAGCACGTAGTAAGGAATGATTCACATCCCGGGCTGAACAGAGTGGGAATGTGAGAGATTTCATCACACTACTCAGAATGGTGCACAATTAAAAACCTATGAATTGCTTATTTCTGGAATTTTTTTATTTAATATTTTCAGACTGCAGTTGACCAGGGATCAACTAAATACAGGGGTAACAAACTGCAGAAAACAAAACAGCTGAAAAGGTGGAGTGAGGAGTGGGGGGCTACTGTATTAGAATTTTGGTTGGATGAAGTCAACAAAATTAGATAAACCCACAACTTGACTGTCCATTATGCCTCTTACATCACATATATGAAAATGGTTAGGGAGGGGCCGAGGGAATGTCAAGGGTGGGGGGGGGAAGGAGACATATGTAATACTCTTTGTAATACTTTAAGCAATAAAACAAAATTAAAAAAATAAAGAAAGAAAATGGTGTGGCACAGGTGGGGGGTTTGCTCCTCAAAGGCACTCAACTCACTGATGGGAAAGATAATTCTAAGCCTCCTTTGTAGCTGGGCATTGTCATGGGACAAAGTTCTGAATAGCTGAAAAGGTGGAGTGAGGAGTGGGGGGCTACTGTATTAGAATTTTGGTTGGGTGAAGTCAACAAAATTAGATAAACCCACAGTTTGACTGTCCATTATGCCTCTCACATCACATACATGAAAGATGGTGTGGCACAGGTGGTGGGTTTGCTCCTCAAAGGCACTCAACTCACTGATGGGAAAGATAATTCTAAGCCTCCTTTGTAGCTGGGCATTGTCATGGGACAAAGTTCTGAATTGTGAGAGGTAGGCAGATTTTCTTGGGAGGACTAGACTTTGCAAATATGTAAAAATAGGAGAGGGGGGGAGATTGATTCTGAGATTCTTCAGAAGAATGATATACAAAGAACTGTACAAAATTAATGTGTATAATTTGATGAGTTTGGACATATGAAAACACCCATGAAACCATCACTAAAATTAAGATAATAGACATAGCCACCTCCAAAAATGTTCTCATGCCCCCTTCCCTCCTTTCTCTTTCTTTTCTTCCTGTGTGGTTATAACAGTTAACGGGAGATCTACCTTCTTGATAGATTTTTAAGTGCATAATTCAGTACTATTAACTATGGACACAATGTTATTCAGCTTTCCTCCAGAACTCATTCATCTTGCACAACTGAAACTTTATACCCATTGAATAACAATCTTCCCCTTTTTTAAAACTTGAACATGGAGCTGCCTGCAGAGGCCGCAGGCATGCTCAAACCATGATAATAAAAACTGTAAAGCAGGGATTATGGATCAGAAAAGAGAGAAGGAAATTAGATCCTTAAAGATGTTCCTAAGAAGCTGCATTAGCCCCCAATCCTCCTCAGTACCTATTTTTATGTGAGCTAAATATAAGCTCAATCACAAATACCACTTTGCATTGCCCTTGCTGTACCTTGCAGCTGAATGTAACCCCAAATACAGTAAAGATACCGAGAGTCATTTCAAAAGAACGAAGTTGACATTCTGGAAGTTTTTCAAGCAATCTAATAAGTAAACAACCCAACAGTCTGAGCAAAACTTTTATAACGTCAACTGTCTTATTCATTTTGGCAATGCGGATTCTGTCTTGCTGAGGAAGGAGGCAGTTGCCAGAATTACTGAGATAATTAAGTCGCGGCTGTCCTCCCCTGTGGTTTTGAGACCGAGCCAATGGCATCGTCAGGTGGGGCTCAGGCACGTTACGTGGTCACGCTAGAGACGGATTTTTTCCATACTGTAATTTAATGAGATGGTGGCAGAACACTTTAAAATATATATGTGCAAGATTTATATAGAAACAGATAATATCATGAATAATAAATTTCTGAACATTACTATAGAATAATCAAAATGTCTCAAATTTATCATGTGAACTAAAAATGATTTTTACAATTTAATAGAAAGGGACTCATGATTCAATGACCTACATAAGTATGTTAAATTAAGCATGGGGTCATTGTAGGTTAGAGATTAAAATAAAAAATCATTTTGGGTTATTTTATAACATATATACTCTTTCTATAAGAACAATTTTTAAAAGTGTGATCTCATGCTTTTACTTTCTAATCAAGTCCAGGGCACAGCCATTAATTGAAAATTTTGCCATTACATTAAATTGTGTGGCCATAAGTGGAGAGTTCAGCTCCTTTTCTAAAAGTTATTTCATCCAGAGTAGGGGGGTGGGGGGCAGGGGGGAGGAAGAGGAACACTGTTAAAGTAGAAAGGAACCATTTCTGGTTCAATGATTATTTTCCCCTTTTTTACTAAGACGAGATTAAGTAATTACAAAGAAAGGGAACAGGTAAAGAAAGAGATGCACCCCAGTCAAGTATCAGGGAATTTAATGATATTTTAATTTTATTGATAAAACACCATCTGTTCAAGAGAGCTGAAGTGGGACTTTTGTAGACTGTGGAGTCCAGGACCCCATTTCATGTTTATGTGCAAGTTGGAGGGCAGAACCATCTGGATCATTCCAGGAGAAAATAAATGACACTCTCAGAACTCCAAGTAGCCAGAGTTTTGTGCAGATTATCTCACTATTTCTTTGCCAATCCTGAAACCAACATAAAAACAAATGGTTCAGCACATCAGGTACAACTTGGCTAATCATCTCTCAGGCTGGTTAATCAATCAACAAATATTACTTTTATGGTGTGAGAAATGTATTTGGCTAGAACAAATTATTATTGTACCATCCATTGCTGGAGTCTTAACAACATAACTTCTAATCAAGGCCGGCAGCTAGGACTCACACACTATATAAAAATCCAGGGCACCCCCAAGCAGAGGGCAGGTGGTAACAGCCTTATATAGATTGCGTAGCTCCTGGCTGGTGCACCATACATGGCAGCTACCACAATGACCCTCCTCGATGATGAGCAAAGACTGCTTTCCTCAGCATCCCGTCCGTCCGCAGAGGCTAGAGCTGTGCCTGGCACTTGGCTCACTTCAGCACAAATTAACTAAAATAACTGAGTCTGATGGAGACATGTAGACTGTAGCCACCAATAGGAAATCAAGGTAGAAAATGCCTCCAATACAGTTGGAAATATGAGTTCAAAATTTGAGACAGATCCTGCCCAAGGATGTTTACTTTGGGAATTATTCCTATAAAGTGGGGGTTCTGGGGCTTTGTTTTTAAAATAATACTTCCCAGGCTGGTAAGCCCTTAACAGCATTATCTCTTTTAAATTCAAATGAACTAGAGAGAGTTTCAGCAACTTGCTAAGGCCTCAGAGCACCTAGAGGAACAGGTGGGAGGGGTTGGGGGGAATGAAAGCTGGGGACAGAGGGAGATGCGAACGCCACTTGGGTATATGGGCACCAGGACAATGCTCTTGATCATAATCCAATCTATGCTGCTTTACAGACAGACCCTGAGAACCCAGAGGAAAAAACACTAGGACAACCGCTGGCTCCTGAGTATTACCTGGGCCCCTCCCTGACTTGTATTCTGAGGAACTGGCAAGGGTGCACCAGCCTCTTTCTGGGCTCTGCTTTGAAATTCCCTTATCAAGAAGTTTTAAATATGTTTATTTATCTCTTTGTGTTTGAATAAACTTTTATATGAAAGCAGATCAAAGTAGAGTTGTCTGATTTATCAATTAGATAAATGAGGGGTGGGGAAGTGGGAGGGGCAGTGTCCCACACACCCTGTTGTCATCTTCCCTGGGGACAACCTCTGCAAATTCTCAGGTTCCAGATACAGGACTGTAACATTGTGATTTGTTAGCAAGAAAGGAGAGAAATGCCATGTGACAAGTCTATTCTGGGCCCTGAACTATTTGAAATTGCCCCACTACCACCCCACAACATAGTATTTCAAAGTGAAGTTCACTGGCAGAATTAACTGCAAAGCATAGAAATCAGCTTCTAAATAAAAGTAGAGTGCCATGGATTTCCAGAGACTAAAAATTCCAACGGCCTTTTAGCAGGAAGGTGGGAGAAGGAAAGAGCCACTAATAAAAATTCTTGTTATGGACATTCTGCAACAAGATCTCTGTCCCATGGCAGACTTTCGGAGTTGCTTTTCCAGGAGTGGTGGCAGGCTTTGCTATGACCCAACAGGACACTTTTGCAAAGTGCTTGGCTGATGTTCTGGAATGTAGTTTGTGGCTGTTCAATGAATTCTTCCCTCTGAGCAAACAAACTGGTCTAGAGGTGATAGCACATGGCCACTTATCCCCTTTAGCAGCTCCAACCAAGCCAGCGGCCCGACTCAAACAGAAAAGGCTGAGTTATTTTTAAACGTGCTCAGCTTAACGTGTCACAATTTGTGATTTCCTAACAACAAAAAGAATTGTACAACAGTTAACACTACAGGGGAATTCAGAACAAGGCATACCAAGGAGGAAAGAGGCAATGGAGGGTAATGCATACATTACAAATGAATGCAAACAATGAAACCCTATTTATATGAAACCCTATTTAGAGTTTTGTCAAGTCCGAGTAAAATCTAGTTTGAGAAGAAAAGAATTCTGACTTTTGATGATGTTCAGAGGAAGAATGCACTGATGTAATTTTTTTCCCAACTGGCTTCTTGTATTTTTAAAAATAAGCATACTCCAAATTATATTTGAGAAATGTGTTTATAAGACAGCCTGATAGGAGATACCAGATTACAGCGAGTCAGGGAGGCAGAGGTTTCTCCATTTCCCATGATGGTAGTGCCTGCTGAGTCAGTTTAAGTCAACATGACATGGCTGGAAATCCCACAGCCCCACACAGCTGGGTCATCCATAGATATGGAGGGGTATCCGGCACTCCCCGCAGATGTCCCACACAGATGTAGAGCTAACAGCTACAGCCTCACTAGTAAAACTTTACACACTGATTCCACATTTCAATTAATTGGAAAATGTCCATCCTCTTTATACTTCATTATGCAACACAAGCTCCTACATCTGAATAGCATCTGAAATCAGCAATTCTCACATAGTTAAGGGGGGAAAAGGGGGGACCTGGCTTTTAAAGTCAGACATTATTTCATAATAAAATTTGCTTTTAAATAGATCTAGTAACTGACAAGTTAGTGTTACAGGTCGGCCTTGCTTTAAAAACACTCACCATTTATGACCTGAAGGAAACATTATTTACCTGTGAGTTAGTAATTTCTTGGACAATGCCTTTCATCTATAAATGAGGAAATGAGTCAGCTTTACTAATTGTTACTTCATCGTTGGCATTTTGTTTTTCAGCAGGAATAGGAACACATTTTGTTACTCATAGAAGCCTGGATTACCAAGCATACAGGTCACTCTGATACCTCTTCTTCAAACAACTACAGGTTCTGTTGTCAAAGATCTTAACAGTCTCTCTGACTGGAAAAGTGCCCAGCTGGTCACAAGATTGCATGACTCACTGCAACTGCTCACCTTTAGCTAAACACAGGCTAAAGGAACAAAATCAGCTCCATGACATCATCTCTTCTCTATGTATCTTTAACATAGTTTAGATACAGAGGTTGTTGAGTAAGAAGGACACGAGCTTTCCAATGAGAAGAATGTGTCTGAAATACTTAGGAAAGAAAACATTTCAGGGTTATGTTAGAATGCAAACACCAGACCTGCCCAAGGAATTCAGGGTGTGTGGTCTTTGCTGATACAAAGTATCCCAAATGGTTTTAAGACCTATAAACTAGTCACCAGGGTTAGTCAAAGTTTAACTCAGTTGAAATATTTTGGGCTTAAGTAACTATTAAGAATGTTGAGTTTCAGAACAGATTGAGGTTTCTCATCCACATTTGTTTAAACCTATGAAAACTATGTGCAAAGAGGTGGAAATTATCAGTCACTTCTTATCTTTTCATTCTTTTGCATTCATTTAATGATTATGTGCAAAGAGATCCTAAACGTTTTTCAAAATCAAGGGAAATATATTCAGTGTTTATACTTAAGAGGTGGAAATTATCAGTTACTTCTTATCTTTTCATTCTTTTGCATTCATTTAATGAGTAAGCATTGCTTTGATAGTGAAAAAAAATTAAGTGGAAAGTAATGTTTCAAATTTCCTCAGAGTTGGCTGCATATGATGAAAAACACAAAAGCCAAAGAACAGAGTAAGTACATTGACAGCTACCTCGAATCTGTGCTGATACCTTCCATTATAATGTCAGTAAAACTGCGTGACCCAAAATGAGATCACTGGTTACCCAACTACCTTATTGGTCCCAAGAGAGCAAGTGTGGAAGGGGTTCCCATATTCATCAGTTGTTGTAATGCTAGCAGCAATCACTTCTAAGAAGCTTAATCACTCATTTGGGTAAAGCCCAGCCAAGATGAAGAAAGTATTTTTTTAATTGAGCTGACAATACCACTTCCCCGGGATGGGATGACTTGAGTTGGAAAATTGGAAAATGGAGCAGAGTAGGGAACATGGCATTTAGAAACAGTTTGTTATGTGAGAAGTTATGTTTCTTTCAATTTTGGCAAATCATTGTTTAACTTCCCTTCTTCAACATTGCCTATTTGTTTCTGGAAGGTCCCAAGAAACATAGAAGTTTTATCAGACCCTAAAGAAGAAGTCAAGAATTTGTAATGACATGGCATACCCTGCTCTCTCACCCCCACTACATGTAGCTTGTTTTTGAAGAAATTTGCTTCTATATCCATTGTCTAACTTTGTTCCATAAAAGTTGTGGGACAAAAATCATGTATTTCTGTCAATTGAAATATCACCTAAGTGAAAACTCTTCAAACTCTCTTCTCCCAATCAAATGGAGTTCTGATTTGCTTTTGACAACCTACCATCACATCTGTGTGCTCCTTGAGGTGTGTGCCTCCTTGATGTATGTACAGAGCAGACATGATATCTGTTCTTAACTTTCATCTGTCACCTCCACCCCTGACCCCTAGAACAGTTTTGATCATTTTAATTTGAATAATTACTAGAAGACATAACATCACAGCCAAAGATTGGCATCAATAGAGGCCAGCACCATCTTTACAGACAGCATGAAAAACAACATATGGATGGAACCCAAATAGTAATTATTAAATATGTCATTTGTTTCTATGGCTGTGCCTCTAGACAGATTCCAATAGTTAATAACATTTTACAATAAAGACCTAATTTAGATCACTCTGAAAAACTGGAAAAATGGTGCCATAGCATTCTACATAAACTTATCATAGACTTGGAAAAAATTAGTTTTAAGGGATGAAAATGACAAATGTGGTGCATTTTCATTGTTAAAAATGTATCCATTACTCAAGACTAACATAATAAAATTTCCCCCCCCCAGAATCTAGTGATTCAGTATGTGCTATACAGAATGTAAAAGGCCTCTATGGAATGACAGGCAGTCGTCTCCGCCAGGTGCCAGTTACTGTTGGAGACTCCACTGCCTCTCTGGGCTGCTTTCCCTCTGTCACGTAGACAGTGTACTCCATCCTCGCTGCTCCAAAGTCAGCTGTGTACACAGCGTGTCTTTATCTTCGAGGAAACAGGTGATAAACTCATTCAAACTAAAGTATGTGGACTGTTACCTCTCCCAAGGGCATTAACATATTAAATAAGGGATGGAGACAACAAACAAGTGATCATTCTAAATGGAGGCAGGAAGGTCCTTCCTCAGCCCTAACTCTGGAAGCTTAACCAGAGTTAGGCAGCTTCTTCTGCTGCTTGAACAATCACATTTTTTTTCATGTCAAAATATAATTAACAATCTGACCAATGATTTTTCAGATTAATTTTATATAGAGATGAAATGTCTTTCACAATTATAAAATTTAAATTATAGGTAGTATGCATTCAATAATTTTCTTCCACTAAATGGAGTACACTTGTGGAAATAAGTTATCTCATGAAAAACAAAAAATTCCTAACGGCCCTGCTGATCAGTAAAACCGGATGGCCGAGGAGAGGGACTATGATCCTCGCCATCAATGAGAGCATTCTTCTGGCTTTATTGCCTCTCAGTATACAATACTTCAAACAATCCTGACATTCTCCCTGGTTTTTGGGCAAATTTCACTCTCTTCCATAACTATTTCCACCAGTCTTTCCTTTGATAAGTGCTAATATTTGTAATTATTGAATAAAATTATATATGTGATATTGAATATCTTATTCAAATTTTATTTATTACATAAATGAAAGCAAAATGTTGAAATATATGTAAGGCTATGCTTTTAGTTGACATTTTGAGTCAGTCTCAAGTGTTTGGCATATCAATTATATGAATGAGTGAAAACTGAAAAAACAAAAGACAGAAAGGACTAAGAAAAAATAAGTAAAAAGAGAGGTTAATCACTGCAGAGAATGCTAAACTTTCCATAAATTAAATCCTTAATCTATTTCATAAAAGATACTGATGTGGTTTAATTCATTTCTACTCATTAAGAAATAGTAAAGCAGAGGACAATGAGAAAGAATGGGGGTGCAGAGATGCTAAATACCACGTGCATAAGCAAAACTTGAATTTAGTGAGTTTAAGAGAAATATCCTTAAATGACTTGCAACTCCCAATACTTAAGAATACTTCATATGTAAGTACTCTGATTAAAGGATTAATTGAAAAATCTGATTTGATATACTCAGACCATGATTCAAATTACATGGAAAATCAAATATTGTACAATGGATATTAATTCTTCTCTGTATAAACTTATAAAATGAAACACCCACTTCTTTCCATATTTATTAGATCTAAATTAAGTTAAAATCTTTCTGTGATATGAAAAGTTAGGTGAGTACATAAAGAAATCTATCTCATAAGCATTATTTTATTAGAAAACTGGAGGCCCAGTGTATGAAATGTGTGCACTGGAGGGGGTGTCCCTCAGCCCAGCCTGCACCCTCTCCAATCTGGGACCCCTCAGAGGATGTCCCACTACAGGATCGGGCCTAAATCAGCAGTCGGACATCCCTCTCACAATCCGGGACTGCCAGCTCCTAACCGCTCACCTGCCTGCCTGTCTGATTGCCCCTAACCGCTTATGCCTGCCAGCCTGCTCACCCCCCAACTGCCCTCCCCTTTCAGCCTGATCACCCCCTAACCACTCCCCAGCCAGCTCAATTGCCCCCAACTGCCCTCACCTGCCAGCCCGAGCACCCCCAACTGCCCTCCCCTGCAGACCTGATTGCCTACAACTGCCCTCCCCTGCTGGCCATCTTGTGGTGGCCATCTTGTGATGACGTGAGGGCGTCTCATGAGTGTGCAAGGGCCACCTAGGCTTTCATTAGTATAGATGAACTTAAAAGAGTAAACACTGGCAGTAGCATTTACTATATTCAAAAACCATACTAATTAACACAGGCTCAGAGCACCAAACAAGATACTGTAGCCTGTAGGGAAGAAGAAGTTTTGATAATGATGAAAATATTGTCGTAAAATGTTCAGATTACTATGTTTCTAAGGAATACCTGAATATTAAAATGCTTGCAAGGATGGCAGGGAGATAAACATGCTTAATGATCATTTATATAGTGTTTGAAACATTATCTCAAATGTATTTCTATTTCAGGACTTGTGAGTTTTACTAATTTCCAATAAAAAAATAACATCTGATAATTCAACATTTTGTAAGCCAGACATCTCAGTAATTGGTTACTTGACATATCTAAAATTATCCTCAAAACCCCAGCAATTCAATAACCCTAGCTAGCTCAGTAGTCAGACAAAATGGATAATTTAGAGCGTTGATTCTTCTAATGAATGTTTATTAATCTAGATATGTCTCAAGAAGTGAAAGAGAAAAAAAAATTATAAAACTAAATAAACCTCAAGGGATTAACTAGACAATAAAGTGTATTAAAATTTCTGAATAAAACAGTTATTTCACTATTGCAAACTTAATAAATCTGCCTAGTGTACTAATTCCACTTTAAAAACACACACACTATCAAAGAAGCAATAAAAAAGCAGATGTTTTTTAAATGACATGGAAATATTTTCCTACACCCTTAGATGTCATGCAGCTTCAATTCAGTGACCACATTGAATGAAAATACCCAGACATATCCAAAGTCATTCTAAGAAGACAATATGTGCAAACAACATTTAAAATGTGAGCTCTGTAACACTTTCAACGAAATCATCTAGGACACTTGTAAAAAAGGAGATTTCTGGGTCTCTCCCCAAAACTTGGTCAAGAATATCTCTGTGTGCATCTTAAGCATCTCCCAGCTGACTGGGAATTTGAGAACCACTGCAATGGAGTTACATTTGTTATCTCCTGTCTTTTTGATAATTGCTGTTCTAATTGGAGAAAGATGAATCTCACTGTAGTTTTAATTTCTCAGCCACTCATTTTTTCTGTCTGAAGTGAACCCAGATCTGGCCTGATCTGCAAATACTCTTTTTCATCTTTATTGAATAGTCTTCTAATTTAGGCATATGTTCTAGTCAGTTTCTCAATTTTTATCTGAACACATAACGTTGCCCAACATTTTGATTAATATAAAAGTAAACAGAGTTCTTAATTGCAAAAGAAAATTTGCACATACTAATATTGCCAGACTAGAGGCCCAGTGCATGAATTTGTGCATGGGTAGGGTCCCTCGGGGTGACCTGCAGAGATGGGGCCCTAGCTTGCACCCCCAGCCTCACAGCCCCACAGTCCCACCTGGCACCCCACTGTGACCTGGCATCGCCCCCTCACCTGCTCCACCATTCTGCCTGCGGGGCAATCAATCAGGCCCGGTCCCCCACCCAGCTCCCCCAGTGCCTGGGAACTGGGCGGTGGTCCATCCTCTGCTGCTGCTGCCGCTGGTTGCCATCTGCAGGGAGATTGGTGGGGCGATCCAGCCCCCGCTCACACCCACCTTGGCCTGGTGCCACCCACTCACCTGCTTCACCATCCTGCTGTGATCCCACTCTTGTGGGGCCCATCGGAGCTGGCAGCACCTCCACTGCCACCCACTGCCAACACCGCATCGCTGATGCCCACTATGTTCCACGCCTCTCCCTGGTGGTCAGCACACATCACAGGGAGCAGTCAAACTCCTGGTTGAACAATTTGCATATTAGGCTTTTATTATATAGGATAATATAATCACTGGATCTCTGTTGGTTGTTATTAAAAGGCATTGGGAATTCCAGAAGGATATGGGGTCATTTTAATCCTCTAGATCAGGGGTCCTCAAACTTTTTAAACAGGGGGCCAGTTCACTGTCCCTCAGACCATTGGAGGGCCGGACTATAGTTTAAAAAAACTATGAACAAATTCCTATGCACACTGCACATATCTTATTTTGAAGTAAAAAAACAAAACGGGAACAAATACAATATTTGTATTTGCATGTGGCCCGTGGGCCGTAGTTTGAGGACCCCTGCTCTAGATATTCTAAATTATATTCTGGATAAAAACTATTAGAGAACTATGCACTTGGGTAATACCATTTTTATTTTTTCACAAAATTACTTGATGTTATTTCTTTGCCTACATTGATGTATGAGAAACAACCTATTGTTCATTGACAGGGGACTGGAAAGTAAAATATGGGATATTACTACAGTGAAAACCATGCAGCAGTGCAAATGCAGCAATACTCAGCAACATGGGTAAATATCGGAAACATAACATTGACCAGATAAAGCAATAAACAGAAGACTACAAATATACCAATGCCATTTAGATGTAGTTAAAAAACTTACAAAGGTAAATAATATATTTTTGTTTGTAAATAATATATGGTGGGTGTAAACTAAAAATATACAGCAGAACAAATAATTAGCACTTTGGTGAGTATAAAGGGGCATGCTACCAGAGAAGGGTATGAAGTCAATCTCAAAATTATTGGCAATGTTCTAGTTTTTAGGATGTATAGGGAGATTTTTTGTTAGTATCTTTATACCTTTCATATATCACATAAATATGTTTATGTATAAAATGTATGCATATATGTAATTTATTATAATAAAAAATAAATCCAAAGCAGCCTCATAAGATCTCTGCCACAAGGATTAGGAGGGTGTATTGGAAACATCACTTTGGGGGAGCATATTGGAGATGCAACTGACAGGTCTTTAAACCAGGAAGTTAGTGATTTGACAGCAATGTGTTTGTTTTAAACTTTTTATCTCTTGGAATGAAGCTTATTTCTTCCTTGTTCTAATCAAAAGAAAGTTCAGAATCCAATTTGTGGCCCATCACAGTAAACTGAGTAGGACCATATCTGTGTCACACTGACCTGACTCTCTGTTGGATTCTCACGACCTTCCTTAGTGCTAATATATTTGACCCCACCAAATAATCACTTCTCTGGAAACAACCTCAGTGCCTCCTCTTCACCACTCCACTGCCCCCTTTACCTCCCCCTGCCCCTCCCCTGCCTTCTCTCCTTCAGGGTGAATTGTGTCAGAAGGATATGGGATTGTTGTCAGACACATAGCAAGCAGTCTGCTGCCTGCTATATAGGGGTGGCCTCGCCTAAGCTTAATTCAGATGGGATAAGCAATAAGCTTCCAATGTTTCTAACACTCACTAAACTGCTTTTGCTGGTGGCATTTTTATTTTTCCTGTACTTTTCTAAAATATTAGTCTTGTTATTCCATCTCTGTTTATAATCCTACAGAGCCCCCTCCCCCACCCCTAAATCACATCCAAGATACAGCCAGGTCTTCCTTAGTGGATCAACCACAACCTACCTTTCCAGTCCCATTGTGGGCCATCTTCCTTCCTCCTAGCCTGGGGTTGAGTGCCAGCAATAATAAAGCACACAGATCCCACCACTCCCCCCTGGACAACTCCATACACTGCCCTCCCCTCCTCAGAGGCCTTAGTGTCTCCCTAGGAAGTGCCACCACAGTATCCCTCCACCAGCAGAGGCAGTAACTCTCAGGTCTGCACCCCCCCAGTACCAGCTAAGTATCTCTACTCCAGCCCTCTGTGCATTGTGTTAACACCTACAGTTTACATTTCACCCCTCCTGGACTAATCTTACTTTGTATTTCAAGTGGTCAGGCACACACAATCATGTGAGTGAAGGAATACATTAAAATGTATATATTTGTGGCATTTTAATGATCTCTGCCCATTAGAGTTAATACTGACAAAGTTGACATAATAATGCAGTTTAAGCATTTAAAATATACTAGAAGGCCTGTGTACTCTTAGACTAACGTCACCATCACACTCAGTCTAATGGACACTATGTGGCATCTCACTTTTCTAAGTGACCTAATAATGAGCGAGGAAGGTTTGGGTTGCAGTGGATTTATAAGGAATGATTTCTGAAGCAGCTAAATGAAGGAATGGCTCTGATCCAAGAGGCCAAAGGAATCCTTCTAGAAGAGAAGCCTCCTCAGAACTGGGCCTTGGATGAATTCCCTTTGTCCAAGAGGATGGATTATTTGGGGACCTAAAAGGACCTATATGGTTCTGCTGTCTGTGAGCTGGAGGACCACAGAAAATTCCCAGACAACCACTGAGGTAGGAGAAATGTCAAGAAACCACTGTAGGGCACGGTTAAACTAATAAGCATGATTGAGATCACTCACAAGTGTTAGAACAATCAGTCACAAAATCTTTAAAAATGAAGCAGGTATGTTACATGAAATTGTTCAAGAGATTAGATTTAAATTTATTTTTAAATCATCCTGGATAATTTTGACACTGTGAGTTTATTGTTATAATAATTATTATCAATATTATCAGAGGGTAAACAGCCAGCACACATATACATAGGAATTACTGTATACCAGGCACTGTTCTAATTTTTTTAAATATATTAACTTACTTTATCCTTGCACAAACCCTATGAAGTAGGTACCATATATTGAATAAGTAAACTGAGGCACACAGAGATGAGGCAGGAATCAAAAACAAATGTCTTGCCCGGCCGACATGTCTTAGTGATTGAGCATCGACCTATGAACCAGGCAGCCAATGTACCATTCCCGGTCAGGGAACATACCCGGATTGTGGCCCGATCCACACTGTGGAGTGTGCAGGAGGCACCCAATCAATGATTCTCTCTCATCATTGATGTTTCCATCTCTCTCTCCCTCTCCCTTCCACTCTGAAATAAAATCAATAAAAATATATATTTTTTAAAAGAAACAAATTTCTTGGCTTGAGAGTCCTTTTTTTTCTCCTTTGGGGAATGGTGACTATCAATGAACAGTAGAAATACAGTAGTTGAAATTGGCAGCTGAAGTTCATTTAACTTTACTTGGCTAAAGCAGGATTGGTAACCTGTCATACAGTGAATCTGGTCAAATAAAACCTGATCAAAATGTTCAATTCTATGTTAGATTGGAGCATATGTGTCTGTATGTGCATTATCTTGTCAGGGGAGGGAAAGAATACCAAGTCATTTAGGTTGACCATTAAAGAAAATATGAACAATAACATTAACTGCAGTGCTTTGACATTGGTAAACTTGAACTGCCATCTCTGAGGGCTCAGGGGAAATGGCCTCATCTATTTACAGCCAGATTTTGTTCCAGAGATAAATTGGCCTCTTTATGCATGTAAGATACCATGCAAATGCGAGTCTAATTTCCTTGTCAATATAAATGTTATGAAACTGATACATTAGTTCCTGACTGGTCCCAATAAGACTAAGGAGCTATTTGAGAATGGCATTTTGTGATTCATAAACTATTATCCTTAATTTTAAGAGCATAGAAAAACTTGGTGAGTTGTGTGGCTTTAATTTTCAATGTTATATAGTTAAACCCAGAAAATGTAGAAATGCCAGTTCCCAAGAAGGTAAGATTGAAGATATTTCTACCTATACACAATAAAAACACAGTAAAATATAGGGGATGCTTCTAATTTCAATCTATCCCTATGTGAATGCTTTGTAATAAAATGTAGATATAGATACAAATATCAATATAGGTGCCTCAAGAAATAGTTTTCTAGAAGGTGTTTGGGTATAGTGGAAACACAAGAACAAAAATGAATGCCATACCATAGGTTACGTAAATTGATAAGAAAAAGTTAGTACCATATTATAATCTACACAAATTGAAGAGCTTATAGCTGGTATGTTGAAAGTCTGTGATGTATATGTAAAAGTCTATAAGTCACTTTCCTTTAAAGACCTAGTGAGGTCCACCATGTATACCAAACCCGATGCTTAACAGAGCATCTGTTAAGTCCTACAGGCAGTCTTGCCCCAGTGGCTGCCCAGCCACTGTTCTTTTTTAACCAACTTTGATTATTTAAGGTACATGAAGGTAAAAAGCAATAATTCAGTAAAACTGAACCAGACTGCAGCAGTTTCCAGCCGAAAAGTCCTTTAAAGAAAACAGAGTCAAGTCTCCATATGTATCAGATATTAAAAGAGTAGCTTCTCTCTGCCCTATGGTCTTCAGTCAATAACTTGTAAACTTGCTTTTCTGAGACCCACCCCTGTGCGTACCGCAGCCTCACGGCCCACAGTTCCTTTCAAGGTGCACGAATTCTTGCCCTGGGCCCCTAGTATTGTTATCATTGTGCTATCTTATTAGCTATTGCTGTTAATGTCTTACTGTGCCTAATTTTAAACTCTAACATAGCTATTTATGTACAGGAAAAAAGCACAGTTTACACAGGGTTTAGTATTATTTGAGGCTTCAGTTATCCACTGGGGGTCTTGGAATGTATCCCCATGGGAAAGGGGGGACAAATGTAGTCAATTTATTAGCTAATTATTAAAGGTGGGCAGATGTCATATTGACCATTTGCAGTAAGAACCAATTCTATAGACAATTGCAATCGGAAAAGCAAGTTTACAAGTTATTGACTGAAGACCATAGGGCAGAGAGAAGCTACTCTTTTAATATCTGATACACATGGAGACTTGACTCTGTTTTCTTTAAAGGACATAACAATACTAGGGGCCCAGGGCAAGAATTCGTGCACCTTGAAAGGAACTGTGGGCCGTGAGGCTGCGGTACGCACAGGGGTGGGTCTCAGAAAAGCAAATTTACAAGTTATTGACTGAAGACCATCCCTTGCGTCCTCACCTGGCCCCTTGTGCCGCAGCCCCTGGTCCCCTGTCTGCTGGCAGACCCACTCCCATGCCACAGCTCCCACGTGCTGACAGCGCCAGCCCTGGCACCAGCAGTGGGTGCGAGTGGGGCCGGCGCTAGTAGCAGGTGCGAGCACTGGGTGGAACCGCGGTGTGCGAGAGCAAAGAATTTTCAGCAAGCACCAGAGGCTCACCCCGATGACAGCGACCAGCACCCCGCCTTGGTCTGGTGCCCCCCATTCACCTGCTCCACCATCCCACCACAGCCGATGCCGCCATGTTCCACACACCCCCCTGGTGGTCAGCACAGGTCATAGCAACCAGTTGTTCAGTTGTTCCAGTTGTTCCGCAGTTCAGTCTATTTGCATATTAGCCTTTTATTATATAGGATACTGTAATAAAAATTATTTGAATGTAGTCTCTCTCAAAATATCTTATTATACTGTACCAAAGGGATGACTCACATCCCAGGTGAGAGAGGGACAGTGACAGATTTCATCACACTACTTAGAATAGCATGTAATTTAAAGTGTGAAATTGTTTACTTCTGGAATTTCCCACTTAATATTTTTGGACCTTAGTTGACAGAAGATAACTAAACCACAGAAAGGGAAACCATGGATAAGGGAGGAGCTACCATAGTTTCATTTTGATTAAAATTAGCCAATATGATAAAAGGCTAATATGCAAATAAACCAAACAGCAGAACGACCGGTCGCTATGCCGCACACTGAACACCCAGGGCAGAAGCTCAATGCAGTAGCTGCCCTCTGGTAGTCAGTGTGCTTCCCACTGCTCAGCCGGAAGCCAGGCTCAAGGCTGGCAAGCACAGCGGCAGTGGTGGGAGCCTCTCCCGCCTCCACAACAGTGCTAAGAATGTCCGACTGACGGCTTAGGCTCACTAAGCCATCAGTTGGACATCCCTTGAGTGCTCCCTGACTGCAAGAGGGTACAGGCTGGGCTGAAGGACCCCCCCAACCACACCTCCCCACCGAGTGCATGAATTTCATGCACCAGGTCTCTAGTGATTCAATAACTAAACAATATTAAAAATGACTTGAACAATCAGTTTCATTTAAAAATAACTATTTTTATGTACTGAAGGAATGAGAAGGAAATTATTTCTTAAATTTGGTTCTCAGAATTTAAATGGTCATAGTTGCATCAATGTAATTTTCAATCCCCTCACAGAGAAAAAACTTGACAAACAATTTAACATTGCTCAACAGATCAGTGTCATTAGAGAGCTATTAATATTTATTAACAGTTTAAAAATTAGTGCATTTATTAAGATATTTAATAAATAATCGGAAACTATTAATTCGAACATTTAAATTCACCTTTACAGTTATATAATTCATTTGAATAACTAACAAAGATTCAGCTATACAAATTTTATACAATAAAATTTTATTAAGTAGATAAAACAGTCACAAGAGGAAAAGAGGTAAGAAGTGCTATATCATAGGTAATCTTCCACTAAATATAGATATTTAAGACATATGTAGATATTTAGATATTTAAATATAGATATTTAGCTCCTTAAAGTTTAATTCATTAGAATATTTTTAAAAGAATAGTGTTTAATGCTTAATGGTGTGATTAATTCAACCAACTCCATACAGATTTAAAGCAATTTTTACTGTTTTGTTCATATGTTGTTGAAAACTTTTGATTAAATATGCCATTTGTTTTGTCATTTTGCACTTTGGCTGCACCAGGCCCTCTTAAACTTTTGGTTGTCTTCATTCTCATTACAGACCATCAACTCTGATTCTTTCCAGTAGATTAAATTTAATCTAGTAGCAAGAAGGATTTTTTGAGGAGCTGCACAATCAAGGGATGATAAGACCTGGCTTTAGAAATTGTCTTTATACATATGAAAACTTGTTCAACATTATTAAATGAGTATCTACAAAAGCCTTCAGCTGAGCCCGATGCCATCCTTGCGTCCAGCCATTCTCAAAACCTCACCTCCCTGTGCATCCCACAGCATGATGGCCCCTGCAAACCTTGTGTTCACTTCAGGGCTACATGGAAACGGTCTGTCTCCAGCACTGAGAGATCCGTCCAGCCCAGGCCCTCTTCCACCATGCTTAAGCAGAAGCCTGCCTTCGGCTTAGACATCTAGTTTCTTTTCATTGAGGAGCTTTAACACTTATCTCATTTGATTCAAGTGGTGATTCACTAATACAACCAACATAATTAGAGAAACAGCTAACAGTGAGAATTTATTAATCCCAGGCATGTGCATTTACATGGATTATTTAACAATAATCCTATGAGGTAGGTAGTCCTATCATCCTCGTTTTAAGTTGGAAACTGGAGTTTAGGTGAATTATATCATGTGTCCTAGATTACACAGCTATTAAGAGACAGTAATACAAGCTCTGCTAGGGAAGCCTGTTTCCAGGTCTTGGGGTCTTAATCTTACACTCCGTCAGTTGGCTGAAACCCTGAAGTGTACTTGGCACATAATAGACACTTAGAATAGGCCTTCTGAGCCCATCCTCTTTGAACTCTGATTGTTGAGTCATTGAGTTCTAAACTGGTGCTGGATGTGAGCCAGGGCAGGGGTATTTGAGAGAACTGCCCGCTCTCCACCTTGGCCCACCACCCAACACACTGTGCTCAGTCTCAGAGGGAAGACCTCTGTCCTGACTTGGTTGTGAGAAGACTAAAGATTTCGTCTCCATCTGCAAGCTTGTGATCATCCGGCTCCTGTCAGGATGTTGCTGGAATATCTTCCCAACTGCCCCGTTATCTACAAACATTTATTTTTCTGCTTCTGTAAAGATTTGCCTCCCCAAACAGGATGCCCAGAAAGTGTCTTCTCACTTGCTCATGACTATCCAGCAACTATCTCTAGAAAAATATTTTTCTTGATTTCAAGTGATGCTTTACACTTTGATAAACAGCTTAAAGAATAAAAGATACGTAAACTAGACTCCAAGCTTAACAATATTTGCCAGTGCTTCGAGAAGAAAGACAGCAGGAGGAAGAGTTTTATATTTCAGTGATAGTCAGAAATTTATGACATGTCTCAGCCACTTGGCAGCTGGTAAATAATTTTCAGCTCTTTCACTTCATAAGATGTTAATATTTAATCAAATGAAAGGCTTGAATAAGAAGACATGATACATGGGTTTTGTCTTCATACTGAAGACTTTGTCTAAACGTAGTCTAAAATCTAAGAGTTTCCATTTCTTCATTCATGAAATGAGAGTTATAGTACCATTTACATCTTTACAGAGTGATTATATGGAGATTATTAGTTTGTATAGAAGTTACGAAGATGTAAACACCTCCACTAAACTATTGTCAATAAAGAAAGGTTCTTCTTCCCTTTGTTTTTGAGGGAAGTGGCTGTATGTTCATTTTATTATAATTAAAGATTCATTACCATATTCCCATTGCCCTTAGACTTACTAAGTGGGCATTTGGCACATTTGCCAAACAGAACTTAGTGGTTTTGTTTCTATGGAATGCCTTGACTTTTCAAATGCACACGAGAAATCTAAGCCTATCCTGAAGCATATGTTTAATTCAGGTTAAATTGGATATAAGAGCAAATGTGAGATATGATTTTTCTTCCCAGAATTCTTTCTGCAGTTACATAAATCCATGGCCGTATCATTAGGTGACCAATGAGAAGTGTGCAAATGGCACATTCTGAAATGGAAGGGTGCAGCTCTCAGTCATGATGATAGAGTTGCTGGCATTCATTCCTATGACTTCAGGAATCCAAAGAAATGGCTCTTTTGTAACCAAGGTAATTTCTCCATGTAAAAACAATACGTTGAAGGTATTTCATTAATGCAATGCGTAATGCTATTCCTAACATGTTGATGTGGATATTTAGAATATGTGGCATTATCTTCCTTTTGTCATCCAGGTCTGATGCTATGTTATAAATCATGTCGGTATAAATATAACAAAAGTAAAATTGATTTAACTTTCCAATATAAAGCTGATCTTAAGCTGAATGAGCGCTTTTGCAATATAGAGTTTATCTTTCTAAATAAATGGAAAAAATAAAGCTATACATTTTTTCCCCCTAACTGCTGTTTATTTTGCTCTTCATCTCCTATTACAAATGGCAGTAAAATCAGCCGGAGTTCTACTGCAGAACACTATAAATAGCCCATTTTCAAATCTTTATTTAAAATGCAAATAAAATCTCTACGGATACAATTTTAAATAGGAAATTGCTTATAAATTTTGTTTGCATTTTATAGAGAAAAGCTTTCCTTCTGTGGAGAGGGAGTTATTTGTACAGTACAAGTTCAAACAGTCCCCAGTCATTTTGAAAACAGATTAAAATCTAATCTCCCTACAGGAAAAATTGGTGACCTGATTCACACATTCTGCCATCTTTGTTTGGCTCACAGACTGTTATCAGTTTTCTTTTTTTTTTTTAATTCTGCCACAGAATCTTCTGAACTACGGCCAAAGTATAGACTTTCCAGTGAATGTATTGTTTACTTTTGTAGTGTGTTGGGACCTGTTTTCTGGAACCCTCTGTTCATTGGCTCAGATGCTTATTTGAATGAATAATGGAAAACCAAATAATTGGCATATTAGTATTTTTCAAAATAGCTGATATTAGACTCCTGATCTAAACAACATGGATTTAGAGGTGCTGTTTGGGCAGCTAGTCTGGATGCCTTAATACAATTGGTTAAAACAAACAAAGAACTATTTGCCTTTTTTTATCACATAAGTTTTAAGCATTTTCTGCTGCCACTCACTATATTGAATGGATTCTGTGTTTAGACATTGTGCTACAATTTTTCTTGTGCAGTTTCTAGATTTGGATTTTATGCACATTTTATTCAAAGGACATAGACTTGGAGAAGTCACGTGACATGCCCAAGGTCACCCAGCATGTGAGGACCCTGGACTCAAACCAGCTCTCAGTTCAAAGCCTTTAGAGAAGAAGTATGCCATCACGTCCTGATTTCCATGGACGCTAATTCCAGGGGATGTTAAGAGATGTTATTTTCTTTAAGTATCCTTGGTCAACTAAATCTGGGAAACATTAAGTAAAACAATGTTTAGTAGAGTTTTCAGCAGTAAGGACTCTTAGAGCCCTAAAATATGCTAACCCCATTTGAATTTCCAAGAGAGGGACGATGTATAGAGTTCCCCAAACTTTCCTCCATGGATGGGGTTTACTTTGAGGAGCCTTCAGGACAGTCTTTGTAGAAGCACAATATCTTGGAAAGCCACATTCTAAAGAGTCCTGAGAGATTTTCATCTCCTCACAGAAACCCCACAGCCAAACTCCAGTGTCTGCATTAATTCAACCACTTGAGGCTCTTCCGTTGAGTCAGGCTCTGTTTTAGGCACCAGGGACCAGAGCAAGGAAATGAGGCTGTCAGCTTGACAAGTCTGATGTTAGAGGCAGCTAGGAAGGTTAGGGCCCCCAGCAGGGAGAATGGAGGCAGAAAAGGCCCTGTCCCTAAAGGCCAGGTGGAGGAGAATCTGTGTGTCAGAAACACAGGAAACAAAGGAATCCAAACCTCTAACCAAAATCCCCATCTTCGGCTGAGCTCTCAGTCTAGAGGTCACTCAGGCAGGGAGACTAGGCTGGGAGCAGAGGGCAGAGACTAACTAGTAAACACAATGGCAGACATTCCAGAAACTTCCATGTGGGCATCCCCTGCTCAAAGGGACACATGGAAAGCTGCTTCAATTTTTTTTTTCTTTTTCAGGGAAAGATTATTGTTTTGTGTGCCCAGCCAAGTGAAGTAGAATTAAACTACTTTCTCCATGTGATGAGTTAGGAGCTATGGCTGTGTGAAGGTCTGTGTCTGCTTCATTATCCAGAAGCCACTGTGCATTCTTTCAAAATACGTTCACCCTCTTTAAACTTCTAGTAAATATGAGCCTCTCCCCCATCAACCCCACTTTAAAACCTATATAAGTTGATTTGGGGATTTTATAAATAAAAACTGAACATTTGATGCCAGGTTTTGCAAATATGTCTTTCTTATTGGTACCTCTTGTGTCTTGACAATAATGTTGAGGAGTCGGTTGTGTTTCTGAAGAGCTGAGAAGGCTAATACTGAAGTCTTTTCCTCATTTCTGTTTCAATTCTGCCTGAGATTTGAAAGAGAAAGGAAAACTAGTACATTTAAAGTATGTCATTAAATCAGAGGCTAAAAAACTCAGTATGGGTGTATGGGGATGTTTTGACAGGGGAACCCCTGAAGGAATGTTCTTTTCAGTTAGTTGCAGTATAAACAGCACCATTTACTGTTTGGCCTATTAATTGCTTTCTAAGTTATTTCAAAATAGGTTTTTATGAATGTTTATGAATTCATTCACTAGTCAAAGTGGAAAATTAAGAGAAGATCTATATCCTTACTTGCTGAATGAACATGGCTTCCCGTGTATCTATTGAAATTCAGGTAGTTATTCCAAAGGCTCAGGGAGTTGTGGGCCTAATGGTGGGTATGTTTGTTTTTTGGGGAAGCACATCGATGTTCAATTAGCATATTGTATAGCCTCCTTCTACCTCCTCCACCACCACACATGTGCATGCTCACATATTCACACACGCCCTCACACATATACACATGTGCACACACACACACCTGTGCATACAGACATGGATGCACACACACACACACACACACACACACATGCACACTTATGCACACATGGAGACTTTCCTTTCCTGGTGGGAGGAGAGGAAATCATCTCACCTTCCTCCAGCCAACACTCATTTGGGTCCCTGCTCAGGGGGATCACCACCAGCTGTCAGACCCAGCTATGAAGGTCCTTGTCACTGTGTGTTGGAACAGAAGGGAGACAGGCCTGGCCAGGAATGAGGAGCTGGGGTCAGTCATCAGATAAAGGGAGTTAGGAGCCCAGGTGAACCCTAGTGACCCCTGCATCTCCTCTCACCCAGACTCACAGGATCCTAACACGTGGAAACCGATCCTGGATTTATGAGAAGCTCTGTGTTGAGCAACTAAAAGCAACAGTAACTAAAACACAAGGCGACTTCCCTTACCCTGTGACCCTAAAGCATAACTAAGGTCATTCAGACCCAGCCATGTGTTCTCCTCCAACTAGGGAAGGCCACACATTCCCTGGAAGGTGACTGAGCTCTTCCAGCCCATCTGATTCCTCATCCAAAAAAAGGGGATAACAGTAGCTCCTGCCTGTCCAGCACCCCTGCCCCCACCCATCTCCACTGGAAACCCTGCAGTGAGTCCAGGCCCTTCCACTCCCAATGTCCCTTGCCTGCCCACCTTTCAGCCTGCCCTGTCCCTTCTTTCTGCTGCCTCTGTTGTTATTGTCATAAAAATAGTAGCAGCCAGTTCCAAGTATCTTTGATTTACCTTTCAGGGTCTTGTTAGAGCAGGAGCTATTGTCATGGGGCCTATGGGGTTTTGTCTGTTTTGTCATGGGTTCTGTGAGATCCACGGCCTCAAAGAAGTGCTATCTGGAGCCACAGCTGGCCAGGTCCAGGGCACATAGTGGAGTCACTCAATCCTCAGAAATACTTTGAAAGTGAGCCCATCACACGTAACTTGGACCCAGGCCCTTGAAAGGGTTAGCTGCCCTCCAAAATAGTCTAGTTTCACAAGCAGTCTTTTAAATTTCATCGATATTGAGATTTCCAAGTCTGAGATGACTGAGAGATATCTAAATAACCCCCTTCTACCACCAAACTTCTAGGATACCATCTTAAATACTCCATGCTGCACCCAGCCCAGTCTCAGTCTACACTTCAACTTGAAAAACTGGAGGCCACTGAAGTTCACAAGGAAGCCCAGTGGGACCCACTAGGAAGAATGGAAGGAACTTCACAGCCAGTTTATTGATAACTAGAGATAAGGACTTGAGCCAGTCCCACCAGTCAATGGTCAACATATATGCCCAGCTAAAGCTACAGTCCACTAATGACCAAGTGATGGTGCGAGGCAGGGATGAAAGTCAAAACCAAGCCCCATGGCCCCTCCCTGCATGAGAAAGTGTGTTCCTACAGTGATGCTCAGTGGTGAGCAAGCCAGATATGAGGTCTGCTATGTATAAATTACATATTTTTTAAAAAGTCAAGTTAAACCAGGACACAGTGTTTCTACATTTCAGCAGCACATTCTACACAGCACAGTAACACGCGTGTAAGGACTTCAACCCCGTGACCAACATCCTGGTATGGATCAGGCTAATATTTGCTGACAGTTTGGGATCTCTGCCCTCTCTAAAACTCTGGATTCATTTCAAGGCCATTCATATAAATCTACATGCTTCCAATATTGTTGACTCAGTGAATTTTTCTATTAATAATGATTCTATGCTTTTAAGGTGGGGTTTTTGTTTGTTTGTTTTGTTTTTAAATATTTTTATTGATTTAAGAGAGGAAGGGAGAGGGAAAGAGAGAGAGAAGCATCAATGATGAGAGAGAATAATTGATCGGCTGCCTCCTGAATGCCCCACACTGAGGATCAAGCCTGCAACCCAGGCAGGTGCCCTGACTGGGAACTGAACCATGACCTCCTGGTTCATAGGTTGGTGCTCAACCACTGAACACCGGCTTAGCTATGCTTTTTAAGTTGTGTCATCCTCTATTAAGTACACTCTCCTCTTTGGATAATAGTAAAATGATTGGCAGCCATCTTCCTTCCCATCCGGAAGGCTGCTCCAGTTTGCGGGTCTTCTCCAACGCCCATTCTGCATTATTCACTTTATTTTAGGTAAACTGAACTGTCCTAATGGAGTCTGAGGTTAGATGTCTGCTGAAGCCAAATTGTTCAGACTAAACTCCAAGGTTTCTCATAATCCTGTGACATACACTCTGCAACCTTATCTCTCCCACAAGTAACAGACACCTTATTTTCAGAGCAGAGGCTCCCCCATTACCTCTGGCTGGTGCATTCTGCTCCTGGGATTCTGGACATACCATGCCAGATGCAGGCAGAATCTCTGCTGGCCCTTTCACCTCAGGCCTAAATAAAGATCTACTCACTCACATTTCCTTCCTCCAGTTACTTTTTTGTTGCTTGGGGATCAAACACCAACATGGTAATAGCATCCAGCCTTAATGTCATCAATAATACAGTATATTTAAATTATTTTATAGCTTACTAATATATCTATGTGGCATGCATAAGCCATTCACCTAATATGTTTTATTAAGTAAAGCTTGTTTTCTTTAAAGAAGACTCAGTCTCTATATCTACAAGTCTGTTGTCATGCAGACTAAATATCACAAGTGTATCTAAACAAAAGAAAAAAAATCCTAAACAAAAATGATTCGAGTTTTTAGCCAAAATATCTTTGGAGAGTTAGGAATAATCTATTGAAAATAGGATTGTGGAGAAGGGCTAGAGAATTGCCAAGCTGTATTTTGGATTCTTTCTGGAAATATTTTCACCTTTTCTGAATTATTATAGATTGTATTGTAATGGTGTTGAGGATTGTTGTAAAATTGGCCCCAAAAATCTAAATATACTAGATGACCATTTTGGATATTGTTGTTATATAGAATATTTAAATATACAAAATTATGAGTGGGATCCCAGAACCACTAGATATTTTTATGAAGTCACTGGAAACCACTATGAGAAATAATAATATTAAGCATTCATTCAAAAAGTTTCTTTCTTAATATACTAAAGTAAAAATAATATGCCCTTTCATCAGATAATGCATAGTGACAAGTAGAATATAAATTTTAAAAAAATATTTATTTGTACTCTGTGCCACTCAGAGATAATTAGCACATAGAATAGCTCTGACTCCAAATCCTGCACTTCATTATTAAAGTGGCCCCAAGAAAGTTACCACCTTTCACCAAATTCTGCATTCTCTTCGGTCCTATAGAGACATTAATATCCCTTAAACATCTGCACGGTTCTTGGGATATATCATTGAGATAGAGTTTGAAAGCATCTTGATAAATTATTGTATTCTAACATGTCACAGTCATCCTTAAAAACTTCACATCATACCTAGAAAAAAGAAATCAATGTTGAAAAGACAAACCAAAGTTATTTCCATTGAGATGTCAAGACTTTTCTAACATAAGTTAGTATCACTGAAAATCAAATGGATTACAGTCAAAAGTAAGTTCTTAGTATGTGCTAGAACTCTCTATTGTGACCTAATTTCTCCCTCAACTATATGGCAGTCTTTTATCACCAGGATCTTTTTCTTTTCATCTAGACTTTCTTTCTCTTTGAAGATCATAAGGAGTAGCTTTCCTTGATCTAGTGCACATTCAACCAACTATCTAATCAGTGTAACTGACAGTGCTTACATCATCACTTTGATAAACGGGGGAAGAATGGCTGAAATCCACAGAAACCAAGTCTGATTAAAATAAAAGTGCTTAGCATTCCTCCTCTTCAAACAGAGGCTCACACAAAAGAAACGTGTTATTTGGAAGAGAAGTAACATCCATCGTGCTCAGCTGCCAGGAAAAAGAATCAAATGCTGTATGTGTCTCCTACAACATGATATTATTCTTGTTTGAAATGTGATTTTTGCTGTATTATCTTACCAATGCCACAGTTAAGGGTCTTATAGTTTTTTAGTTTGAACCAAGGAGTTGTGTTTATTTTAATTGGCCAATTGTAGATGAAGGAACAGAGTTGCTACTTAAGAGGTGACAAGAAATTGAGATAAGGTCACACCAGAAGCATGGTGCATACAGATAACTTCATATCATAGGCAGAGAAGACCTGATATGGTCAGAAAAAGACAATACTTTTTTATTTGGTTTTTTTGGGGGGAGGGGGAGAGAGAGAGGGCATATATTTTCAGTTATTTTTTTAAAATATATTTTATTGATTTTTTACAGAGAGGAAAGGAGAGAGATAGAGAGTCAGAAACATCGATGAGAGAGAAACATCGATCAGCTGCCTCCTGCACATCTCCCACTGGGGATGTGCCCGCAACCCAGGTACATGCCCCCGGCCAGAATCGAACCCGGGACCCCTCAGTCCGCAGGCCGACGCTCTATCCACTGAGCCAAACCGGTTTCGGCAATTTTCAGTTATTTTTAACATTTTAAATATCTACCATCTCTGACTGCAAGTCCTAGAAACAGGCCCACTGTCGCCCTAAGCTGACAACTAGATGACACACATGGATTCCTCAGGAAGGGACATCATCCTTAGATACCTTCCATGGGATTCATGAAATGCATATATTTCGTAAAGTACAAAAAATGCTGATGACACTGCAAAATGGCAGAATTGGTTATCTTCCTAAATTTTATAAGGTAATGTCATGCTTTAGAAAAAGCACTGCAGTGATTTATCTGCATGTGAGTATTAGCTCATTTGTCTATGACTAATGTACCTCTGAGTGTGTGCTTCCTGACTCCATGAATTCACACAAATTTCACTGGGAGCCTTCAAAAGGGAAGTTGATTAACAAAGGAATCGTGTCAGCATCCGTACTTTACAGTATTTGAATGTGTTGTTGGGGAATGTCCAAAAATTAGTCATGAGATAAACATCTTCATTTTACTTATTGAATGTATATTATAAAATTTTTGTATATGTAACAAATTCCTAGCCCTGACCAAGAATACGAATCAGTTGGTGGAGGATTGTACTGATGCACCAAGGTTCAATCTCTGGTCAGAGCACATACAAGAAGCAACCAATGAATGCATGGATAGGTGGAGCAGCAGATCTCTCTCTCTCTCTCTAAAAGTCAATAAACAAAAACAACAACATACAGATTCCCCATGGTGTCATTGAGAATAATACTCTCTAAAAGGAATAGTCACACCAGTTCGTGGGAAATGGATTCCTATGTTGATCCCGGATCTCAAAGCAGTCTCCACTGGACTCTCGTTGGTGGGAAGGTCAGAACAGAATAATCCATGCCTTAGGCAGGAATCCAGTTTCTTCTGGTGATTCAGTTCCTTCTGATGATGATCCTTCTCTTTAAAAAGATACTTTTCTGCCATGAGCTATGTTTGTAAGTATGACTTCAGGTTAATGGTTATTATTATATGTAGGAATACTAAGTGCCAACATCTATGAGTAATATAAATTGAAATGGCATATACAATGGAATATTATTCAGTCATAAAAAGAAGGAAATCCTGCCATTTTCAACAACATGGATGGAACTGGAGGACAGTGTGCTAAATTAAATAAGCCATATACAGAAAGAAAAATACTGCATGATCCCTTTTTTGTGGAATCTAAAAACATCAAACTCACAGGAGCAGAGAGTAGAGTGGTGGTTACCAAGGACTAGGGGATGGGGAAATGGGAAGACATTTTCAAAGGGTACAGTTACAAGATGAATAAGTTTGGGGGCTGTAATGTACAGCATGTGACTAGTGTTAACAATTCTGTATTGTGTCCTTGAAAGTTGCTATCGGAGAAGATATTAAGTGGTTTTCTCTACATACACACACACACAAACACACACACACAAAAAATGCTAACTATGTGAGGTGATGGATGTGTTAATTAGCTTGATTGTGGTGACAAACATATCAAACATCGTATTTATACTTTAAATATATACAATTTTTGTCAATTGTACCTCAATAAAGCTAGAAAAAGTGAAATAGCCTATATTGATAATCTACTTTTCCAGAACTGGGAAGTGATCAGAACCTATGTTCGGAGCACTCAGGGAGAGAAGGTATCTTTGTCCTTATGCTGAGAGATAAATTAGAACGTTTAAAATAGATGAAGTTTGTATTCATTCATTGATTAATTTAGTGAGTGTCCACACAACCTACTGGATACATGCTGCCCCAGGGTACAGAAATAGCAGTGAGGGCCTGGAGAGTCCTAAGCACCCTGAATTTCCCATGACACCCCAACCCTGAGGGAATGGGATGAGTCTTGCACATCTGTATTTTAAGATGTGGATTTGAACCATCTGATCCTCATAAGTGGACGTGGGACTGGATTATGTGAAGCAGGGACTTTCCAACACCTCTGAAGGGTAAGGAATTTCCAATAGCAGCTGCCCACGGCCTCCCTGTTAGGCCCCTCCCTGCAGCAAGAGGATTATCACCTTTTCCATCTGCCTCCCTCCAAAGCAAACTTCCCTGAGTATAGTTGTGTGGACAAGCAAAATCAGTAACAATGATGAAAACATGTGCCGACTGCTTAGCATGTCCCCGGCTCTGCCCTCCATGAGCACTGTGCACACCTCACTTCGTTTAATCACCACGATAAACATAAGCAGCTGGTATTGAAGTGTAACCAGCATACACTACAGTGCACCATTTTAAGGGTCCAGTTTGATGAGTTTGAACAACTGCACACACCCGTGTAACCACACTGAAATCAATAGAGAATATTTCTGTAAACACACAGATTCACTATGCCCCTCTGAGGGCTAGAGATTCCTTTGGGCCGTTCTGGGACTTCGTAAATGGAACTGCATAGTAGGTCTCTTTCCTGTGTGGTCTCTTTTGTCAGTGCCTGATAGGTTTCACTCCATTTACATGACATGTTTTGGACAATTTCCCCCACCAGATATTTCTGCTTTATCAGATACTGAAAATTTTTTAAAAAATATATTTTATTGATATTTTACAGAGAGGAAGGGAGAGGGGTAGAGAGTTAGAAACATCAATGAGAGAGAAACATCAATCAGCTGCCTCCTGCACACTCCCTACTGGGGATGTGTCCGCAACCAAGGTACATGCCCTTGACTGGAATCAAACCTGGGACCCTTGAGTCTGCAGGCTGACGCTCTATCCACTGAGCCAAACCGGTTAGGGCCTGAAAATTTTTATAAAATCCAAATTCCATTCATGATTTAAGAAGACAAAATGGTTTCACATAGACACTGGAGAAAAAAACTTCTGGTTTAACTTGCTAAAAACTGTCAATGGGTATTCTTCCAGCAATTAATCTATGAATGTGTATATTCCACAGCAGTAATCACCATGTACATGGTAACCATAATTTGCTAAAAAAAAAAAAACAAAAAAAAAACCAAACAAACAAAAAAACCACACACACACATAAGTTTCAGATCATTTACTCATTTACAACTTGGTACCCTTTTTATTGCCTTCAAAGAAAACCTAAAATTAAAACATATGCTTTTTAGAAATACACATGTATGGAAGGAAATGGTATCAAAAGCAGGAGGAGGAAGTAATGATCACAGGTTTGCATGAGGCCCTCAGGGGAGAATGGCACCCTTGAGCTTCTCCCAAATTCCTGGCCCACAAAGTCTCATGCAAAAAAATAAAACTGTTGTTTGAAGTTGCTAAATGTGGGAGGAACATGTCACATAGTGATAGTGACAGCAGGTCTATTGTCATAAACACAGAAGAGGACTCAGGAGTGAAGCAAATGTGTTCCCTCCACTGAGGGGATTCCATAGCCAGTTGGGAGGGGCATCCAATTCCCAGGATCTCTTTTAAAGAAACTTGAGGATTTGGGGGGAAAGATAGTAAAGGTAACATAGGTTATTCCTAGAAAGTGCCACTGTAACTCGGGTTTTAATTCTACAACCAGATGCCAAGCAGCACTGGTGTCAAAGTGATCTGTTGCAGGGTCAGGCTCTTCCTTTGATCCCAATGGTCACAGTGTGGGGCCTTGTCCTTTTGAAGGTGTAATAACACAAAGTCATTTCAATCGTCTGAGCGTGTTGCCTGACAGATGGCCACGAAATATACACAGATGTGCTTTTTTCACCACGTGACTCACACTGCATGCAAGTATTAAAAATCATATTAGTAGTTCTTTAAAAATAGTCTTTTTCTCCCCCTCTGTACATTTTACATAGCCACAAAGGAAACACTTTTCATCTGTTACATAAGCCACTATTGATTATCTTGCAGGGAAGATATGGTCACGAGGAACTTATCACAGTGCATCCTACTGCTACTAAGATGTTAGACCAAAAAGGATATCAAGAACTAGACCAGCCCTGACCAGTTTGGCTCAGTGGATAGAGCGTCGGCCTGCAGACTGAAGGGTCCCGGGTTCGATTCCGGTCAAGGGCATGTGCCTTGGTTGCGGGCACATCCCCAGTGGGAGGTGTGCAGGAGGCAGCTGATCAATGTTTCTCTCTCATCGATGTTTCTAGCTCTCTGTCCCTCTCCCTTCCTCTCTGTAAAAAAATCAATGAAATATATTTAAAAAAAAAAAAAAAGAACTAGACCATGAATTTAACTTTGGAAGCACTGGAGAGTGTTTGCATTCAGAAGCCTCTTCTGCTACATGCATTAAAATGAACATGGCAATAGCATTTTAAGAGCGCACATGAATTTGTACCGGGACCCAACTAAGCAGTTGGAGCTCACATAAAAGAGCCAGTGGCTCGGGTTCAGACGACAGGAACAGCATATAGTTTTGATGTGTCCTGGGATTGGAATGACTTCAGAGACAGAGACTATAGTGGGCCTTGACTGCTGCTGAAGAAGCCACCGCAAAAATAATTTGTCAAATGGCTCTTGGAAGAAGGCCTCAGCTTCTCAGGACTTGGGCCTCTCCCTAGGGTGGCCTGAGCATCCTCAGGATGTGGCAGTTGGCTTCTCCAAGGTGAATGATGCAAGGGAGCTCAAGAAAGAAGCTATAGCATCTTCTAAAACCTGGTCTCAGCATCACACATGATCATCTCTGCCCCACTGTCTCCTTTAGAGGTGTCAGTAAGTCCAGCCCACATTCAAGAAAAGAGGAAATTAGGTCCACTCTTATTTTTTTTTTTACTTTTTTATTGTATTTATGAGGGTGGCATTGATTAATAAAATTATATAGGTTTCACTTATTACAATTCTATAATACATCATCTGTATATTGTATGTTCACCAAGTCAAGTCTCCTTCCATCACTATTTATCCCCCCTTTACCTCTTCTACCTCAGTCTACTCTTTAAGGGAAGGATATCAAAGAATCTGTGGACATATTCTAAAGCATCTTTGAACTTTGTCATAAATAAGATCACTGATCTCTTATATCTGACTTAGAATCCTATCAAAACATGTTTTTTTCTGATTTAATTCAATAGAGTACAGATTTTTCCCAGATGCCTAAACAACTTAAGCATGTCAACATAAAATGACTGAACCTCAGATATTTTCAGGAAGGCAACTAAATGTTAATTTGTTTATAGAAAATACTAGAGGCCCAATGCACGAAATTCATGCAAGAGTAGACTTTCCTTCCCCCAGCTGCCGGCCCCAGCTTCCCTCAGGCACCCGGGACTCAGACTTCCCTCGCAGCCCCAGCTTTATCCGGAAGGTCGTCCAGAAGGACATCTGGTCTAATTAGCATATTACACTTTTATTATTATAGACTAGAGGCCCAGTGCATGAAATTTGTGCACGGGGAGTGAGGGGGTCCCTCAGCCCGGCCTACACCCTCTCCAATCCGAGACCCCTTGGGGGATGTCTGACTGCCGGTTTAGGCCCAATCCCAGGGATCGGGCCTAAACCGGCAGTCGGACATCCGTCTCACAATCTGGAGCCACTGTCTCCTAACCACTCACCTGCCTGCCTGCCTGATTGCCCCTAACCGCCTCTGCCTTGGCCCCTGCATCCGGGACCCAGGCTTCCCTCCCTCTGGCTGGCCGCAGGCCTCTGGACCCGGGTTGGCTTTGCCTGGGCCGGTGGCAGGCACCCAGGACCCCTGATCAGCCCTAACTGCTCCCCTGCCTGCCTGATTGCCCCTAACTGCCTCTGCCTCGGCCCCCACACCTGGGACCCAGGCTTCCCTCCTCTGGTCAGCCACAGACACCCGGGACCTGGGGGTGGGGCGTCCCTCAGCCTGGTCTGCCCCCTCTCATATTCTGGAGCCCTCAGGGGATGTCCCCGAAGGGAGCGGGCCTAAGCCGCAGTCTGGCTTCCTTCTGCGGGAGGTGACCGGGCCAATCAAGGGAAGGTGCTGCCCCCATCACCTCAGCCACTGCTGCTGCCTCTGGCCTCCCTCTGCGGGAGGTGACTGGGCGATCAGGGGAAGGGGCCACCCCCATCACCCTGCTGCTGCTGCCACTGTCTGCCTCAGAGGCGGCCTGCCCTCAGCCCTTGCAGCTGCCCCTATGGCTGCCTGCCCTTGGCCCTCACAGTTGCCGCCATGGCTGCCTGCCTTCAGCCCTTGCAGCCACTGTAGCTTTGTCTGGAAGGACGTCTGGTCTAATTAGCATATTACCCTTTTATTAGTATAGATAATACCAATAAAATTAGATCATAGAGCCAAACCTTGGCCCTGATTTAGTCTATTATTCCTGTGGTAGACTATCTGGGACAACCTGTGTGCCCATCCTGGACATTTCTGTACCAAGAAAGAAACCAATGGAAGGCTGCTGATGCCAATTCAGAAAGATGGGATATGTAAGAAGCTATGAGGGAATGGAGTGGCTACATTCAAAGCAAAATATAACTCATTTTATGAGTACTCATGTCCTCTCTTTTTCAGAGAGTATCAAGAATATAAAAATAGGTTGATGGGCTGTAAAAGTAGGCCTGTGGAGTCCATGTGTGGCAGGCTCCTGAAAGAGAAGCCAGAACCACAAACCCGAAAGTCAACTTCCCATGTGCTCATGAAAGACTCTGCAATACCGCTCTTCTCTGTAGACACCAGCACACAGACAGTGTTGTTTCCAGTGTGTTTGTATGTGAACTATAAAAAGTAGGAGAGGAGATAGGTGTCTTTGGGGCCATTAATTTTATATGTATGCATTCTAATCTAAGAAGGATGGTGAATGCTGCTAAAGGGAGAACAACCCAACATGATAGATTACAGATGCTTATGGAATCAGGACCATTGTCATGCAAATAAGAAATATGTTGACTTTCTCCAGTCAAAACTGTTCTGGTGAGTCCTAGGGAGCCCATCTCTGACTTATGTATCATCCTTAGGCCCTTTCTGTCAACAAAGAACTCACATCTTTAGAAATTCTTAAAAATTAAAAGAAATGCTACTTCTTATACCTGATTAGGTTTAGATTTATGGTGAAAGGCTTTTTTAAAAAAAAATTAATGCCCACAAATATATTTATCATAAAGTGCAACAGAACATTGTGGTTGAGGAATATATACTGCAGAGTATTCAGCCATGACACGATTCCAAGGAAGGTTGATTCCTTGCATCAGCCCTGTGCCTCCACCACTATGACTTCTGTCCAGCTCTTCTTAAAATGCCACACCAATCGGAGGAGAATTACTGCAGAAATGAGAAGTGCTACTATGGTGACATGGAGCTTCTTGGAATAAAATGGACACAGAACTACTGATATAGACAAAGACTATATTTGAAATCTCTTGATGACCATCAGTGTGTTTACCAGCAGAACCATGAGCCAGCTGGGGTCAGGCATCCTCTGGGACCTTTTAATGTCTACAAGTTTTACTTACTCAAAATGCCCATGACATATTTGCTGATAAGTCGATGATGGATTGGTGGATTTTCTTTCCTCTCCAGGTAGGAAAAATTGGTGGGCTTATACTGTTTTTGTCTTATTAACCTTATCACAAAGAAGTGAAGCCTGCTTTTAAAAGTATCTAATACATATCTACTGAGAAAGTCCAAACTAATCACCTTTGTCACACAAATTTCAAAATGATTATTTTTACATTAAGCAAAAACACTCCTTAGTGTATTATAGCATGGTCTCTATAATTAATACTGTATTTGAAGTTGCTTAGATCTTAAAAGTTCTCAACCCCTTTTAAAAAACATGTAACTGTATGGTGAGGGATGTTAACTAGATTTATAGCAGTGATTATTTCATAACATATAAATATATTGAATCATCATGTTGTATGCCTGAAATTAACGTATGATATATAATGTTATATGTTAACTGGAGGCCTGGTGCACGAATTCGTGCAAGGGCTGGGTCCAGCCGGCCCGGGGCCAGATCAGGACCCATCAGGGCGGCCAGGCAGCGGGGAGAAGGTCCGCAGGCAGTTAGCCAGCTGACCCCACCCCCCAGTTGAACTCCTGGTTGAACTCCCGGTCAAGGGGACAATTTACATATTAGGCATTTATTATATAGGATTACTCTATTTGAACTCGTTGAACTCCCGGTCAAGGGGACAATTTACATATTAGGCATTTATTATATAGGATTACTCTCAATTTTAAAAAAGGTAAAAAAAGAAAAACTAAAATTTCTGGGAATATTTTTTAAGTTCATAAAATTCAAAGAATACAAGGGAATTTTTTTTGCAAGGAAGTTTGTGTTCTGCAAGTTGTACACTTTTAACCAGAACTAGAGTTCACTAGACATTTGCTATGCCACCATCTTTGATAATCCAAACAGAAGACATGATTTTCAGCAGGAAACGTGTCATGGCCTGAGGAGGGAACATAATCACTAGAGGTAGTGCCATCTTGGCAGGCACAGTCATCACAATGCAGGGAAATGTCTGCAGAAAGATGAGTCAAGGCAAACAGTTTGAATAGTGGAGGCAGCTATAGGGAAGATGGCCTAAGACACTTCCATTGACCAGGGAGAGTGGATGTGGGCACTGGTTGAAAATTTCCCAAGATTTCCATGGGCCCCCTGATGTTCCCAGCACTTAAGGCTTCTCCCAGTAGGGAAGTGGGTGAATGTCCTAAGGGAAAGGGTGCTAAGCTGAGTTAGGAAACAGGCTCCTAATTATCCAAAGTCCATTCCTCTCTCTTCTCCATGGGTTTCTCCAAATTGGTGATTTTTGACATTTTGACAAAATTGACGGCAAAGAGGCAAGAGCTGGGTGCTGAATGAGGTAGCACGACTTTTCACCTAAAATTTTATAATCGATCTACCCCTGAAATGTGTGTACATCACATCCTCAGGGCAACATCCTGGCGTACAGTTGGCTCCATGCCTTCCATAACCTGAACCTCCCGCCCCAGGCCCTGCACACTCGATGGCCATCTGGAGACTGAGCCGAACACATTAGCACTTTAGAGAGATTATTTTTTATTTATTAATAACAACAACTCTCTCATGCAGCCATTCGTTGCACAGTTTTGAATTTTGAGTTGACTCACATTGGGGCATGCATCTGTAGCTGCTGATCGCTTGTGTTTTGTTTTGTTTTGTTTTGTTTTTGTTTATTTTGTTTTTACTAGAGCTTCAGTTTCTCATAAAGAGGCATTTGCTTGAGGTTGCTTCTCTTGGCTGCTCCTCCACAGTGGAATGCTCTTTTGAAATTGATGAGACCTTCCAGGTGATCATGAAGTGTTAAGAAGCCCCGCAAGCCTTTCAAATGCCAAATTTGGAACCCCTTCTGGACTCTAACCAGCTCCTGACCTGGCTGCCAACGGGTCCACTGACCAGCAGTGAAGTCAACTGACAGCATGCCAGGAAATGCCATATTTTAAAACTTCATTTCCATGCCCACCCCCAGATCTGGGAGGTGGGTACAGTCCCATAGAAATACTATAGAGAGACCCTTAATACCTAACATTGATGAATTCCCATTGCAATGAGGTCATTTTCTATGTATTCTTTCACATGTTTGTGTTTACACTGAGAAAGCAAAAACATGTTATCTTAGTAAAGAATTTAATTTTACTCTTGGAGCAAAGTAAGTTATGTAACTAGCTAATAGGAATGCAAAAGCAATTTGCAAACATGAAATTGCTTTAAGAAGTAAATGTAGAATGATGCTATTAAGATTATCATCAAAATTCAATTAAATGTTCACTAGTTTTTAGTTATGAAAAGGAGAAAACAAACAGAAGTGAGATGCCAGCCAACTGTTAAATAATAGTGGGAGCCATGTTTCCTGATTTGGCCCTGAAAGTTAGTGAAGCATTTCAAATAAATTTTATAAAAGCAAGTTTATAAGCTACCTGGAGTTTCATTCAGCAAGGCTTGGGAATTTGAGCTCTTTCACAGATGAAAGTTTAAGCATTTTTTCTGTTGAGTGCAAAAAAAAGTTTTCCTTTTTTTTTTTTTTTGCTTCCTGTTGAAATTGTTACTTTCACCCATATATAGTTCCAAACACATAAATGGCTTTAGAATGGCTGTTGAAACTTTTCACTTTTGGCCTTGAGCTAATTTTGGATTTTCACTCCTGACACTATCTTCTGGGAAAAGTTATAAGTGAAAGTAAGATTGTAACGTTCACATAAAGGCTATGTAGCATTCTTTAGCAGCAACCACATAAATGTTTTTTGTTTATTTTGGTTTTTGTTTTTGTTGGAGAACTTTGAACACACTTGCTGATTTCAAAGCAAGCCAATATCTTTTTGATGACATCAACTTCCACTCCCTGTACTGGGAACGCAGCGTTCTCTGAACTGAAAGCTGGGAGCTGGGTGCCAAAGGTTGTTTCACCTGTGAGTGCATTTCCTGTAAGTCCGGTTGACCAAGTCTGGGAGCTGGCAGATTTGATAGTGATACAAACCTCTTCAGCTCTTACCTGCATCAGGGCCAAGACTAATTGCCCAATCATCTGTAGACTCTGGCCAATCCACCAAGAATGGCCACAGCCACCAGCCTGCCACTGTCCTTTTTGGGTTTGTAGTCCCCTGGCAGAGCAGCATTGAATGAGCAACTCAAAATACTCTGATCCTTGTGAGCATGAAGTGCATTGTGTGGTGTTTAACCTGTGCTGTCCAGTGTATATTAAATGCCCACAGCCAATGTTCTCTACGCCATTCCCTCAATAATTGTACAAATGCTAATGTTCTTAGGGATCCACATTATTGACAGATTAATTAGTATAAGGGGAGTCTCTTTCCTAAGATTCTAAGAATAATCCCACTGAGAAAACAAATGAGTAGATGAGGAATTTCTCACACACACACACACACACACACACACACACACACACACAGAGTTTTTTATATATACATATACATGTGTGTATATGTGTTTAAATATATATGTCTATGGCACTGTAGAATGCTCTTCATAATACCTCTTTTCCACCAAAAATCTGTATCACTAAATAAATCTGATTTCCTTGAACTTTACATATAAAAACAAATTTTAAAATGCTCTTAGATATCTCTTTTTTAAAAAAACATGCTTTTAAAGCAATTCTGAATGGAAGATAATTTTTTAAGCCTTCCCATCCTCTATTTCTCCCACAGGTGGCATTCTGTGTAAACCTGGACAAAGATCACCGAAAGCGCTGTGACACAGTCTGCCCTTTAGAGCAAGGCAATGCCAAAATAGATGGGAAGGGAATCAAAATCTAGATTGAACAATCCTGGCCCTAAAATAGCAGCACGGTTTACAATCACAGCAACAAGAATGGCTGCTAATCACTTACCCTGGTTTGATGGGCACAAGAGATTTTAGGACCCAAACCCATATCCACAGCACATCTCTGAGGGCAACACATTTTCTAATAGCTATCGCCCCTCCCCTAGAAACCTCAGGTTTGAGCAGAGACAAAAGAGTTCTGTCATATTCAGCAGTTACATAGCAGCAGCACCTCAAATGGTGCTTATGTGACTGAGTCCCAGGTGAAAGGCCAGTAGCAATAAGGAGCGTGGGCACCAACCACAGACCCGCAGGGCCGCGCATGAGGCAACGAGCTGATGAGTCCAGTTTTACCTGACTCAGCTGTACACACACACACCCCTCAGTGAAGGCCACCCTGGTCCGCGGGGGACAGGAAGGCAGGGTCGTGCCCATGTAATTCATTCTTTATACCTGAGAGCAAATATTTGCTTAGCAATTACCGACGCCTATCACCAGATTAGACAATGGTGTACAATTCTGTGGCTTGCAAATAAGATGCTAATTATTCTAGCCCCATGGTGCCTTTACAATAAGACTGGGTGAATTTTTAAAACATGCTCACAATGTAATTATTGGTGGGGCTTTTGAAAGAGAAATGGTTAGTGTCCAGATGATTCTACAAAGGTGCCAGATTTTAAAATCTGGCAAAAACATAACTTGGGTGTTTTCTAAGCTTCCCTTAGAGCACAGAACATCCTCTCTCCTCCGACATGATGTCTCATCCTGACTCCAAGGAGAATATCACACCAATGAGTCATTCAGGTGCCTTTCTGCAGGTAAAACCCTGAAATGTGCCTCAGTGCACTGAGAGTCTGACCCCAATCACATTAACCTGGGAGGAGATTTCAGAAGTGCTCAGAGGGGCTTAAATTCTCTTCCTCCCCACCCCCAGCTCTGTCTCCTGCGCTCTGGACCACGTCCTGCAGCTGAGCCGACCACAAGTACTGTCTGGAATCCTTCAGCTTCTGAGTTTTAGAGATTTGCAAAGATGATAGCACCTAAGCAATAACTGTCTTGCCCGGAAGGCAATGTGGCGATAAATCACCCAGATGACTCATTTAAAATTTACCCTGTGCGATAGGGGGTGGGGGGAAGGTGGGGAGGGTCGGGAAGGGGAGTTCTAAATTCAGGGGACACCCGGCACTGACTCTGCAAAGAATGCCAGCTCAGTTTCATGATTCTAGGACAAGAGCCAGAGCACTTGTCACTATAAGAAAGGTCGGAGGGCGTGCTGTTCAACACCAGCATTTTACAGATGTGGAAACAGAAGTCCAAGATCAAATGGTCACTTAGTAGCCAAGCCAGGCAAATATTCAGGCCCTTTGATTTGTCACACCGCTAGAGCACAACTCTCAATCTTTGGGAAACCACTGCACATTTGTGTTAGAGCTTTGGTGACAGGAGTAAATTATGACTTCCCTGGGCAAACTTACAACCCCATTTTCCACTGCCGGGCAAGCATTCTCCCTTCCATTAGGGAAGCTTCAGTTATGGCATCAATAATAAACAAGGCAACAGCCCCAGTCAAAACCGCTCACTGAAAGTTTCTTTTTTGGTAAGAGAATGATGAGTGTATGTTCCCTAAGAATGTTCTGGCAATGTACAAATAAAGCCACACACACAGTGACAAACTGTGCTGGTTAGAGTTTGGCTGATGACATTCTTGTTATTGAAACAGGAAGTGACTCAGCCACGACAGATCATATATTTTATTCCGTTGTGTTGGCTCATTTGAAAAAAAATAACCTATCACAAGGCAACAGTGTTTGTTTTCTAAATAACACATTTTCTTTGGAGAAAGATGTAACCTAGAGATGAAAACTTTGAAATTTTAGTTAATGTTTTCTAGGAAATTAAGGGAGACTTCCTCAATTGATATATCACAATTAAAATATTGCAAAATAGGTTTCATAAGGATATGATATAATCAAATAAGTATTTTTAATGAAAGGAAATGCATTCTAATATTTTTCAGGGCTTGGATTCTAGTATTTTCTGTACAGTCGTAAAACTTTACATCTGGTTAGGGGATCTTTTTTAAGACATTTAAAGGCACTGACTTTTTATATTTTACCAATTTCAGAATTTGGGTTCATTATGACCAAGGCTGGGATGAAGTTTATCTTTGTCCATTAAACCTTTGCAGCTACACAGTGAAAATAGATAATAAAAATGTATTTCAGGAAAATTGCTTACATTTAAACACATTTCCACATATACCACTGAAGCCATTTGCCTATGAAATACTGACACTATGTTTACAGTTCATGGGCTATCCAAGAACAATGCCTCCACTAATGAACTATGCTTAAAATAAATTGTACAAGAATTCTTTAAATCCTATCATTAAATGTTCATGTGTGCTCCCACCAGCCTTTCACTGGGAAGGTTTCACTGGGTCTGCAGTTTGACTGGGTATGCAGTTTGATATGTGACATCTCATCAAACTCTGGCTTTCCTAGTGAGGAAAATGTCCATTTGATGCACAATTTATAGTATAAGGGACATCTCCTACTATTGGACACTACAGAGAGGTGGAAGGCAGGGCCCGGTGACCATGTGCATCAAGACTGTCTGTGGGCCTCTTCATACAGGTGACAAAGGGCGACCGACGGCTGTGCCTGGGACACAGCCAGAACCAGAATCACAGCCCATGGTTCCTGCCCATCCCTTTCCCTCAAAGACTCACCAGCTCCCTTTGTGGGAGCATCAGGAATGTGCTGGCTCCGTTATCTACAGTGTGCTCAGAAGTTAAAAGGCCATTTTTTTCTGCTTTTCCCTCCTTAAATCTCAGAATGAATAGTTTCCATCTGTAATTGTTGGTTCTATATTTTTAAATAGTGAACCAAAAAACTTAACGTTTCATTATCTCTGAAGTCATTCACATATTTGCTGCATGCAACTATGTTGATAACAGCACAATACGGTCCCTCATTTTACTTTGTCTGGAGGGAGGAAGATGCTTAAATAAAGTTCCTTTTTTTATTTTTCACACTAGTCTGGAGTGCCAGTTATCTGCCTTTTCCACACTGCATAGATCTCATTTAGGTATTTAAAAAAAAAAAAAAGATACCCCAGACATTAGCCTAGATTGACAGTTTCAAAAACCCATGTGGTTACAAGCCTTCATTGCAGATGCGGCGGAAATGATTCCTGTAAATGTGAAAAACTGGCTTTCCTAAAAAATGGTGTGTGGTGCATATGAGCTAAAAACCTATTTAAAAAAAAAGCCACAGCGCCTGACATTTCTTCTCCATTATTTTCCTCGAGACATGAAAAGTCCTTGATAATTTTAGTTGCCCAAAATGACAGACTCCATCAATTTGATTTTTAGAGTAACATGTTTTTCTGCGCTCTGGCATGTGATATTTTACCTTAAAGCATGAAGAGAACATCTCACTGCTCTGACATCTGTAAGGGCTCCTGGGCCCAGGAGAGCAACATGATTTCTCTCCATAAAAGTCCAAGTCATTGTGGTCGTCTGCTCACTTCATACAGAGACAGTCCCACCGTAACATTTTCACGCTACCCTGACAACATGTTATTTTCAAGTACCGATTTTTTGTCAGGAAGTTCCAGGATTTAACTCCTAATGAGACGTTGCATTTCCACAAGATGATCTTTTAAAATAGTGTTATAAATAGCTCATCACCAGGGGGATTTTCTTTCAATTGGATGGCATCTGAGAATACGTAATTCTAGCCAAATATGTGCTACCTATTCAGTCCCTAAAACTAATCATTTACATACTCTGGAAATCTGGCACATTTTTATGAATCTGTTTATTGCAATACTACACTTTATTGTAAAGTAAGTCCAAAGGTTCTAATTCAGGCTGTAACTTGCATGAAATCAGCTACAAACTAACCACCTATCAACTGTCCACAATATAGCAGGAGACCCTGTGTGTGTCAGTGAGTCTGTGTGTGAGTGTGTGTCTCTGAGTGTGTGTGTCTATGACTATCTGTGTGTATCTGTGTGCATGCTCACTCCCCACCAAGACTTTTCCTCGGGGAAACAAAAGCCAAGCAAACAAAGAATCAAAGAAGACAGTGCATTTGGACCAGGGTCACAAGGATGAGCTGCATGGAGCTGCCACAGCACAGCCCTGCTACACACCGGCCATGAAGGACCAAGTAGGGACTGAGGCTGTTTAAAGGGGCATGTGTGACCACTGGTCTTTCTAACCAAGAAGAGAAGAAAATGTAGAAAGAAAGTGGGGGGGAAGCAAGTGGTCTTCTTCCAAAGATTGCCCTGATATCCACACCCATGGCTGCGGCTGCCACTGGGTACCCAAAAGTGAGGGGTGAGCTCTGCAGTCACTGGCTGGCGTTACCCCATTTTCTATTATCTATGACTTCTTTTGGGAAGGTAAGACTGGATTTGTCACTGTGCCTTCAACAAAGTCGCATTTATAAATTAGTAAAGCTTCTCTTAAACACTAAGCATACGTTATCTCATCTAATCCCTGAAAACTCCTGAAAAGAAAGAATGTTTTTTAACTAAATTCAGAAGATTTTAGAAATGTGTCTGCAGTCCAACGGCTGGTTTGATGTCAGGGATGGGGTTCAACCCAGGACCCTCTCCTTCTATGGCTCTGAGTGAGCTTACCTCCTGGCACAAGTTGTGTCCAGTGCTTAAACTCCATGGACAGACAGACACCTTATTCTTGTTTTTGACCCCAGATTACCAAAGCTGGCTTCCAACTTCTATAATAAACAGAAAAGAAGGCCCTCCGGGTTCACAATCATGCAAACGGTCCAATTGTGCCAACGGTGAGCAAACTTTTTACTCAGAAGCCACTCGTGTTTCAGTGTGTATGTCACTCAGTGTATCGTCACCCGAGATATTACCTGCTTCTCCCTCAACTCTCAGGAACTTTGGCCCCACAAGAAATAAATCCTGGAGAATTTTCAGGAAGGAGGCACAGCACTCGGGATTCTGGTTCTTCCAGAAGAGCTCAGGCACATGGGGTGTTAATAGGCTCTTTATCAGATCAAGAAAACCATAAAACAGTGCAGGATCATAAAATATGGGCGAGTTGGGGGATCTGAAATGCCTCATCCTCTCTGGGCAGTGGCTGACCAGGTTTCAGACACAGAATTCAAATGTTCTTGCAACATGTACAAACAGGAGACTTTCCATATACACACTGTAAGTTTTAAAGTACTTATTTCTCCCAGGAAGTTAGGTCATTGTGACCTCCTAGAAGTTTATACTTGAGATCACCTAAAAACAATGCTATCTAATAAAAATAAAAGCCATTTATACATTAGGAATTACCTAAAGGGATATGAAACCCTTAAATACCTTTTAAAGTTGTGGTGGAAGCAGAACTGTTGTTACTTAATAATTACAGTCTGCGTGCACTTCCTGCCCGATATCACTATGTGTTGCTCACTGTATCCTCACCTCATCCTCTCTGCACAGAGATACTCCATCCACGAGGCCTTTCAGAACCATCCTAAGAGAGAACTCCCTAATCCCCACACTCATTACTTACATCCCCTCACCCTGAGTGGCATCTGCCATCACTAGAGATATTATTTGATACCTGCTTGTCCCCCAATGAGAACATGAGCTTTGTAGGACTGTTAGTCTTGATCACTGTGGTTTCCTGATGAGACAGAGCAATATCTAGCAAAGAGTAAGCACTCAGAAACAAAATAGGTTCTCCTTTGAGCACTTGGGACGTTTTTGCATAAGTGCAATAGAATTCCCAGATAGATGACACGGATTTCTGACTCATCTGAGAAAGCTATTGCTTCATAGAAATGAGATAGGAAGGACATATGGCTCTGGATTGAGCATCGTTCATCACCATCACTCATCACCATCACCCATCACCATTACCAATCACCTATCATCATCACTAATTACCCATCACCATCACCAATCACCCATCACTCATCATCATCACGCAGCACCAGCACCAGCACCCATCGCCAGGACAGCTCCCTCAAGCCTCTTTCCAGTCAATTTTCACCCCTGCCCACCAAAGGCAACCAAACATCAGTGTTGCCTGTTCTAGATCTTGATGTAATCTGAACCTTGCAGTAGTTTTTCCTGTGTGCAAGGCTCCTTTCACTCAGTCTGTGTTTCTGAGACACATTCATGTTGTTCCATGTACAGCAGTTTGTTCTATTTGCTGATGAGCATCATCCCATTATCTGAGGATACCACATTTCCTGGTGATGGACCCCAGGGCAGTGACCAGTTTTTTTACTATCCTATATAATAAAAGGCTAATATGCAAATTGTCCCTATGGGCAGGAGTTCGACTGACCGGGAGTTAAACGTGCACTGACCACCAGGGGGCGGTGCGGAATATGGCAGGGGTTGGCGACGCAGCACTGGCAGCAGGCAACAGTGGAGGCACTGCCGGCCCCAATAGACCCCAACAAGAGCAGGACCATAATGGGATGGTGGATCAGGTGAGCAGGCAGCGCCAGGCCAAGGCAGGTGCGAAGGGAGGCCCTGTCTGGCAGCCAGCAGCCGACAACCACTAGGGACCCTACCCATGCACAAATTTTGTGCACTGGGCCTCTAGTTATAAATTTCTATAAATGATCTTGTATAAATCTCTTTGTGAACAAATTATTTCAATGCTTTAAATGCTTGGATTATGAAAGAGCCGAGTCACAGAATCCATAATAATAAAAGCATAATATGCAAATCAACTGAACAACCGATCAGCAGAACGACCATCTGGATGACCTTGTGGATGACCACGCTATGACACCCACTGGCACCAGGCCAGCCAAGGCAGGTGCGATGCAATTGGTCAGGGGCCCGGCCATCACCCCATGATCGCCCAGTAGAGGGAGGCCCAGGCCACTGCCCAGTGGGGTGATCAATCAATTGCAGGGCTCCACGATCGCCCCAAAGAAGGAGGCCCAGGCTACCTCCAGCAGCACTGCGGTGGGTGGGCAGGGCCTCCCTCTGCAGGGGAGATCCATCATGGAGCCCCGGCAGCAGGGCCTACCTCTTTGGGGCAATCCATCGCAGGGCTCCCAGACTGTGAGAGGGCACTGGCCGGGCTGAGGGACTTCCTCCCCAGTGCATGAATTTCATGCACCAGGCCTCTAGTAGTTATATGTTTAGCTTTATTAAAAATGGCCAGAACTTTTTCAAAAGTGGTTATACCTCTACATCCTCACCAATAATGGCTTTTATTTCACATTTCTCTGATGATAAATAATGTTGAAATAAAGCACAAATGTTTATTAGTCATTTACATATTGTTTTGTGGAGTATATGTTCAAACATTTTTCCTATTTTTCATGTTTTAAAAATATTTTTATTATTGACTTGTATATGTCATTTACATTCTCTGAGTATCTGTTCAATATTACATATATGTCTTAAGAAATACCTATTTGTTTCAGTCTGTAACTTGTCTGTTCATTTTCTTCATGGTGTCTTTTAATAAAGTTTAAATTTTGATGAAGTCTAATTTACAATGAGAAAAAGATTTTCTCCTTTTTTTTAAAATCATCATCCGAGAATATTTTCCCATTGATTTCTTTTTTTAGAGAGAGTGGAAGACAGAGAGAAATATCAATGTGAGAGAAACACATCTATTGGTTGCCTCTTGCATGCACTCGACCAGGACCAGGGCCAGGGAGGAGCCTGTAACCAAGTTACTTGCCCTTGACCGGAATCGAACCTGGGACCCTTCTGTCCGCAGGCCGACACTTTATCCACTGAGTCAAACCAGCTAGGACAAAAAATTTCTTTAAGTATTGCTTTTTGTGTTCTTCCAAGAAACTTTTGACTACTTCCAACTCACGGTGATTCTCTCCTATATTTTCTTCTGCAAGTTTTACAGTTTGCTTTTCACTTATTTTATAATCTGTCTCAAATTCATTTTTATATGTGGTGTGAGATGGGGCTGCAGCTCTGTGCCACCCACACATACGGGTATCCCATACTTTCTGAGAGTTCTCATTAGGCTGCTTCATTTTCACAAAATACCTACATTAGTACTTATTTTTGCTCACTGAAAGAAATAGACATTTGCTTTTATACAAAAAGGCAAAAAACTAGTGTTCAGAGTTTGTTTTGCAGTAAGCCTTACAGAGGCAGCATGCACCTGGGACCCACAGATTCAAGCCCCAGATTTTTGAGCTCTGCCTGCGAGCATCTGTGTTTTATGCCAACTTGTTTTGTGCATCTTTTAGCAAGATGTGTCCTAAGGTAATTGTTTCTTCACTGTACACTATTTCAACTTACAAAAGGTTTCATAGGAACAGTCTACTTTTCAATCCAAGTGACTGAATTTGAAAGGGTGCCCAGATGGTCCCAGGAGAAACAAATTAAGTTGAACAACCATTAAAAACTATCAATAGAGAACTTTTCTCATTAGCTATTCTCAGTACTGATAGCTATTATTTATTATAAAGTGAATCTGTACTGTAATGTCATATGGTAACTGATGTTTTTTGGTAGTGACACACAAAAAACAAAACACAAATAAACACACAGAACAAAGTGCCCTCTTGCTCAATGGGAGCACCCAAATTGGGGGCATTATTGGAATGGTCCTTGGAGCAGACTCATGAGGCTCTCCTTAAGAGCCCCCTTAAATTATCTGGAACAACAGAAAGGTCAAAAGTACTCAAAACCAATATACCATTCCACAAATCTTTGAATTAAGTTGAAACTTCGGTTTAAAATGTAAAGTTTATTTTTTAAACAATAGATTATTATTATTTCTAAATGTGGCAAATAGAGCTTAGTGACATGAAATCATGTCACTAAAAGTATGGGAAAAAGCAGAGGAGCGAGTAGAGGTGGGTGGGGGGTACATGAGGGAATGACACAGGTTGCAGGGGGTCAGACACCTCCATCCTGCAGGAATGTGAAAGGAGCCTGGGCCAGTCCCAGTGAATGGGTCCTGACCTTCTGAAGATGGTGGTATGAGCAGCCGCATGGCAATTGAAAAAAAGAGATGAGTAGATGAGGGGAGACTAAGAGTCATGCCCACCAACTGAAGTTTACTCTATTCTCTCCAGGACTGGGAAAGTGAAAAGGGGTGAGGAGAACAATCTTCTGTGTGGGGTAGGACAAAGAAACTCTTTTGGAATTATTGGACCAATTTTGCCTCTGGTTGGTTATATGACCTGCAAAAGTAATTTCATTTTGCTGTGTTCGCTCACCTATTTTTTTAAAACAGAAATTATAAAATAAATAGCAACAGCATGCTTAGAGATGGATGAGTGTTGAATAAGTGAGTATTGCCTCCAAATTATTGAATGACTATTTGACACGAAGCAAAGATTTTAATGAATCATCTATTTCAATTCTACCAAACTGTAATAAACATTTTTACCTCCGATGAAAGGACGTGACCAAGGTCTCACAGGTAGTGTGGATAACTAGTCTAAAGTCCATCTTTTTATACCATGCCACACTCCTTCCTCTGATTCTCTCTCCTTCTGCGATTTGTCTTTCTTGCTGAGTATTGCTCAGAATCCAGTATATTTTATCACATTGGAAGCTGACATTACAGCCCCACCAAATAGCGATACACACCAAGAGTGATCATGCCCTTATTTCAAGACCTCTACAGTGTTTACCTCCCCCACCCCTGGGACTTATACCTGTTTTGTGAATGTATGAATGTATGAATCCCAAATACCCCAGTCAAAAATATGTATTGAATGGCTAATGGATGCAACAGGAAGCCATAAAATTTATTCTCTTTGAAACTCAGCTTATTGTACAAACATGTTCTTACACCTTTTCTTCTGAAAATGACCATTTTGAGTGTATCTGTATTATGTTCAATGAGGTTCGCTATTTTTTTCCAGTTGTATTGAGAAATGATTAACATGCATCACTGTGTACGTTTAGGGTGTACTTACAGCATGGTGGCTTGATTTGCATATATTGTGAGATGCTTAACACAATAGGTTCAGCTAACATTAATTTCCTCACATATGGGTAATAAAAGATAAATTTTCCTCATGATGAACTCTTATGATTTACTTTCTTAATAACTTTCCTATTTATCGAACAGCAGTGTTAGCTATGGTCATCATATTGCACATTGCCTCCCTAGTACTTTTTATAACTGGAAGTTTGTACTAGGTTCGCTATTTTAAAAAACTATACAACCTTCTAAGTACTGGTCAGTGTGTGTAAGAGACAAGGACACATTTACATTCTAAAGGAATGTAGATAAAGAAAATTATTAAAACGAATAATAATCTGAAAGGATAACCTAACCTTGAAACCCGCATGCATTGCACCGAGAGCGGTCATGGCATCTTGACTTAGGGAACACCCTCTCCTTCCCCTCACTCTCCTCCAAAAGGTCCAGGATGCTGGCCTTCATTCGTACAGACACTGGGTTTTTGTTTCCTTTGGTGTTTGTTGCTAATAACTGAGAAAATCCTATTTCCAATATAACCACGCTCTTGAAACCATAACCCAAATACCCCGCTGGCCACCAGCGTTGGCTCAACCAGTGGATGGTTCACGACCAAACCATCTCTGTTCCTGGAAATAGACCCTTGGAGGCCCAGTTATGCTCGTTGTTCCTGTGTAAAGTAACATGAACACAGGCCAACGATCATTTTCATCAATTCCTTTTGGATTATCTTCATAGACTCTATATAATAGGTTCAGTTCGAATCCTAACTTTGGATTCACGAAGGTCCGGTGCCTAGAATCTTACAGGCTCCTAATGCGGGCCAATTCTTCTCTCTTCTAGCCTGCTGCAATCTCACATACAAAATCCTCTCAAATTCTCTGACATTCCCCATTAAAAAAAAATCTTTACTTAAAAAGATGGTCATTAAACTCTATTTTGAGATAAAAATGAAAGTAGTAGCTATAATTCAGTTTTCCATTTCGAATTTAAAATGTGCATTCTTCGTGGCCTTGGCATTTTTTTTTTTTGAAATGAACATTTTATTTTAGGAGGTAATTTATACACACATACCCTGAATGTCAGCTTCCGCTGTTTACGTTTTCCGAGGGGAGAGGCTGACACTGCAGCCCACAACACACACCTCTCTCCCAGTTAGAAGCTGACTGGGCGCCTTAGGACCAGGGCTCTGCTTGGTAGGTAACCAGGACGTTTTAAGTGACAGATCTCTGGTTCCCAAACTTGAGCCGGCAGGCAGCAGATTCACGTGGGGGGCTTGTTCAAACACGGTGGCGGGGACGCCCCCCCCCCCCGCTTCTGATTCTGTTGGTGGGGGGCCCCTGGCCATGGCATGTCTAACACGCTCACAGCTGGAGCAGGTGCCACTCTAGTTCCCCACGCTCCGAGAACCGGTCGGTTCCTGGGAGTCTCATGGTTAAAGGCAGCATTTGTTCCCACAGAATCCTAAAGTAAACCCCCGAGAGCCCGTAGATGCCCACGGACCTTCCCTGTCCGCTGCCCCTGCCCCTCTCCCCGCGGTCCAGCGGGTCCCGGGCGCGCAGGTGCCCCTGCCCGGTCCCTCACACCCACACCAGGGACCCCCGCCCCGCTCACCACCCAGCACAGCGGCTGTTCCCGTCCCCACCTTCCCGTCCCAGAGACAGGAAAAGACTAAAGTGGACAGAGAAGGATGGCGGGGGACACCGGGGGCGGAGGGGAGACAGGGGGCAGGGCACCCCGAATTGGGAGGGGGAGGGACAGAGGGCAGGGCAGAGAAGATGGAGCCGAGCGGCGACGGAGGAAGGCAGAGCTGCCCCAAAGGTGGAGCCGGGCGGACAGGGGAGACAGGGAAGAGGAGGACAGTGAGGAGC
>NW_005361351.1:2241314-2270539 GCF_000412655.1 Myotis brandtii
TAGGCGAGGAGGAGGGGGAGCTGGCAGCGGAGGTTTGAATAGGGAAGTTTTGCAGGGGTTACGTTTGCAGTCAGTCCGGTGTTTGCAAATATTGTGTGGGCTCGCGAGCGCGTCTCTGGACTCCGGCAGGATCTGAACCCGCGGCGCCTCACTGCTGGGCACTGAGTTTGCATGAAACTTTCCCTGCGCTGCAGGCACGGCCGCTGCGCTCCCGACTCCAGACCGCACACCTCCGTGTTGGTTCAACAGCGGGGACTGTCTTTTCCAAACCGACATGGATGTACTCCCAATGTGCAGCATCTTCCAGGAACTCCAGATTGTGCATGAGACCGGGTACTTCTCGGCGCTGCCCTCCCTGGAGGAATATTGGCAACAGGTAAATAGGAATTATGTGCCAGGTACCCCGGTGCGCCACGGAGGGTGCATCACGCACGGACAGTCCTGGTGTGTGGTTGAAGGTGCACTGCTTTTTCTTTTTTTTATGGTTTGGGTAAAAAAAAATTTAAAATTAAAATAATTATTCTTAAAACATAGTCCTGCTGTCTCCGGTGCGGGAGGCACTTTGAAAAAGCTTTTTCCAGCTTGGAGCGGAGTTGTCATTTGCGTGGAGCGCAGCAGCGCTTCGTTGCTCCCAGTGTTTTAGCCCGTTTCTGGGGCTTCTGAACCGGAGGGCAGACCCAGCTCCACCGGCTGATCTCACGGCGCGAACCCTTGGCAGAAGTTTGGTGCTTGTACCAGCTCCAGACTCCACAGCTGGAACTTGTCATTTGAACTTGCGTGGAAGCCAAGGGTATTTTTGTCAAAGATATTTGTTTTTGTTTTCCTTTTTGGTCTTTGTACTTAAGACAGTTTTGTGTTTATTTTTTTAAAATTAGAAATTTCACTAGCAAAACACCCACCAGCTCTTTTTCTCTACCAGGCCATTGCTTCTTTGGCATCCTTAACATTTACCTCCATCTGCCTTGTTTTTCTTACCTGCTTCTTTTGTTAAAAAAAAAAAGAAAGAAAGAAAGAAAGAACGTTTGCACAATCAGTGACTTATCAGTCATATGACAGTGAGCTCTTCTAGTCTGAGTTTGGGAAGAAGAGCCTCAGTTTCCGGCATTTCTTTTTTTTCTAGTGAAACTAGAATTTTTGGCATTGGACAAATCTGAAACCTAATTTTTCCCCTTTCTAATTTATCAGTATTGCCTGAAGGGAGAGAGATTCTGACACTTGTCACATTGTTTTTTAAAAGATAGAAGGGGCTGTCTCTCTGCCCTGCTAGAATGTTGGCTTTTGTCACAAAGTACAAATATATTCTGTGGATTTCAAAGCCTAGAAAGCTTTAAGAGGGATGAAGTGCAGTGTGGCAACCTTCTAATGCCTGCTTGATTGTTCTCAGTCCTGTCCTGCCTTCCTCTCCCCTGCCCCCTTTTCCGCCTTAAGAAGCTGCTCCCTAGGACGTGATTGAAATTGATCTAAGTAGTTTCCTTCGGGCATTTGGGATTTGGGCCCCAAGCCAGGCTGAGCTCTCCTTCGCCTTCAGAGGCTTTTAAACTCTGAGAGCTTCGCTCCGGTCCCCAGAGCTCATCAGCGTAATGGAGATTTTAAATTAGCCAGATGATAAAGTTTAATAAGATCTCAATAAATGTGCTTTTGTTTTTCTTTGGAACATCCATAAAATATCTAGCCGTCTCTCCTCAGAACACTCTGGCCTGCCGTTGTAACCTAGACATACAGTTTTAGGGGTAAAGAGAAAACAATGGTTGTATTTCCCCCCTTTGCTTGCTCATGCTTGCTCCTTGAGGATTCTGTGGGGAGGGGGAAGGGTTTGTGTGCTATATTATGATCGCAGGCACGTTGCTAAGAAAGCAAGCATGAGTGAGCCCTTTGGGTAGCTTAGCTAGTCCTGACCAGGATTTGCTAAAAAGGGCAAAGTCAGCTGTAGAAATGTAAATCTGTAGAATTGCGGTCCTATAGACAACCTTATATGGCCATCCAGGCAATTGATCCTAGTGAAGAGAAGGGCAGATATAATTTAATCCTAAAATGTTTCCTACCGTTTTTCTTTTCCAGTGGCTAGAAAGTTTGAGATGGTGGGGAGAGGGGATGCTGGTCTCTCGGCAGTGGTAGCTTCTTGAAAGGTTGGTTGTGGGTCTGGGGAGGGGGCACTCTGTCCATGACACACTGCATGCATATCTGAACCGGGTTCTTTTTTGGCTGCTGGTCAGAATTTCAAAAGGAAGTCTCCTCTGGCATTGCGTGAAAGAAATAGAGTGATGACTCATACAGTTGTACTCTTGGCCAGTAGATAAAGTTCTTGTCCATTGTGGCACTCCCAGCAGGGCCGGGAGGAATTTCCCCTCCTGCATCCTTTACAATAGCAGATGGCCATTCTGGAATGATTTCTCCCCTCTGTCGTAGAAGCTCTTGTTTTTCTCTGACCACTGTGGAAGTCATTAAAGTTGTGTGTACCCATGGCCCTGCACTTGGGAATGGCATTCTTTGAAAGCCTACTAGGTCTGGGCTAAGCAGGAAATGGGTGGTTTCTGTGCAGCTCCATTGATGTCCTTGAATATAGACCATCAGCTTGCTGCGTCTGCTCACTGAGTGTGGCCCTGTGCTGTCAGCTGTGTCTGCAAAGGGAGACACATGCAATGTCAGAACACATTGCATTGTATGCGTTGCAGCCTTTCTGTTTTGTGCTTGAGAAAGGAGGATGGCTGGGTTTCTCTTAATTGCACATGGTTCTCGAGACTGTCAGATAATCTGGCTAAACCTGTCGGGGGGTGTGTCTGAGGCTGGTTTTCTTTGTGTGGTTTACAGAAACTCATTAGAAATGTCAACACTGGTAACTATAACAAAAACTGGCTTAGTGACCTTCAGTCACTGTGGCCTTTGGTCCAACATGGTATTTCTTCTGAATCCATCCCCATTCCTAGAAACAGCTTTCCTCTTGCTCTCCTAAAGACACGGTTCTTATAGTGACATGGCCACAGTCTGTTTGCCCTTCATCCCTGCATGTATTTTGGAAATATGCTTTTGGTTCCATTTTCAGTTGTCATAATCACGTGCCTTCTTGTGGTTCCTTTTGCACAGACCTGCCTGGAGTTGGAACGCTATCTCCAGAGTGAACCCTGCTATGTGTCAGCCTCTGAAATCAAGTTCGACAGCCAGGAAGATCTGTGGACCAAAATTATTCTGGCTCGGGAGAAAAAGGAAGACCCGGAAGTGAAGGTTTCCTCCAGTCCCCCTGAGGATGCTCTCAGCAGCCCCAGCTTTGGCTACAACCTGGAGACCAACAGCTTGAACTCGGATGTGAGCAGCGAGTCATCGGACAGTTCCGAGGAACTCTCACCCACTTCCAAGTTTACCTCCGACCCCATTGGCGAAGTGCTGGTCAACTCGGGGAACCTGAGCTCCTCAGTCACCTCCACACCCCCTTCTTCCCCAGAACTGAGCAGAGACCCTTCCCACCTGTGGGGCTGTGCACCCGGTGAGCCGCACCCTCCAGGGAAGATACGCGGTGGGACTTCGGGGAAGCCGGGTGACAAGGGCAGCAGCGGGGACGCCTCCCCAGACGGCCGGAGGAGGGTGCACCGATGCCACTTTAATGGCTGCCGAAAAGTTTACACCAAAAGCTCCCACTTGAAAGCACATCAGCGCACTCACACAGGTCAGTCCCTCCTGCGACCCGGGAGGTGGGCCGCTGGTGGGCGCCACTGAATTGCACCAGCCCTGGGAGGGGGCCGGGCTCCGCAGAAGGCTGTCAGAGCAGACACATCCTCACCTCACTCTTTCCCTAAAGAGATGGGTCTCTGGGAAAGACAGAGTAGGAGGTGAAAGACTGGACATGTGCCGATGAATGGTTGACACTTTCAGAGTAAACAGACAAGAGGTAAATCACGTTCTCCATCTCCACCCAACCCCCCACCCACTCCAATCCTCCCGGATATCAGGAACCACTGTGATAGTGTTATATGGAGTTGCCTCTGATTTTTTTTTTTTTTTTTTTTAAATGAAACTCAAAGATCAGGAGAGAGGGTGGCTGGACAGCATGGTGCACGCTGGTGTTGACAGTGTGGGGATTGAACTTGACCATAAGCTCTGTGTAGCAGTTTTGATCAGTGGGTGCTTACTGGGAATTTCTCTGTGGATCATGCTGTGCTTTTGTTTTCTGATACCAATTTTTAAAAACCACAAATTGAAAAAAAAGTTTTTAATGAAATACTACAAGCTAGCCGTAGCCAGTTTTGTTCAGTGGTTAGAGCATTGGCCCGAGAACTGAAGGGTCCTGGGTTCAATTCAGGCAAGGGTACATACCCCCTCCCTCCCCCTCTCTCTCAAAATCAATGGAAAAATATCCTCGGGTGAAGATTAACAATAACAACAACAACAAAAAAAGAAATACAGCAGCCTAGATGAAAGTTCTATTGAAAATTACTATTATAGTCTCTAGGGTAACTGGTGATGAGTCACAGAAATGTTAGAGCTGGAAGGGACCTTAGAGATCAAGTCACTCAAGCTCTCATCCTACCAGTAATGAGAGGAAATGACTGAGCCCTCGGCCAGGGTTCCCAAGATGGTCATGGCCGAGGGGGATCAGGACCCAGGTGCCATTTGTCCCAACAGCATTCTCTGCGACTGGTTTTGGCAAAACGGTTCCTGTCCTCAGGTAGCACTTTTTAGTGAATTCATATTTATAATCTGACCAAGGAACAAAGTGGACTTGGTTATTTCATTGCCATTTAGAAAGTTCTTTGACAGCCCTGGATGGGGTTTCCCAGAAACTCATGACTTCAGTTCTGGAGAAATGTAGTTTCTCGGAGGAAACAACAAAGCTCATTCCACAGGGAAGTGAGTAAGGAGCAAAATAAGTACTTGGGAGAAACCGTTTCCATGGAGAAAGCAATAAAACCCTGCCCTCACAGAGGCTGTGGGTCCAGTGGGCTGACACATCACCTCCCAAGTATTTCTTCAGTCTGAGTAATCGTCTTTCTTACATATTAACTGACTAAGGTCATGTGGGCTCCCGGTGCTTCCACAGCACTTGGAGGCCTGAGGCTAGGTCAGGAAAGAGCTCCTGGGTGTCACCTTCTGAGCGCCAGCTGCTGTTCCTAATTGAGGTGTGTTAGGAATTCCCGAGGCCACCAGACCTGGCGCTTGCTAATGGGTTGACTTTCACCAGGTGGTGGTGTAGCAGGGCCCCTTCCCTCACTGGACAGTGAAGTCATGGCATGCTTGTCTTGTGCTCTCTTCCCAGGAGAAAAGCCTTACAGATGCTCATGGGAAGGGTGTGAGTGGCGTTTTGCAAGAAGCGATGAGTTAACCAGACACTTCAGAAAGCACACTGGTGCCAAGCCTTTTAAATGTTCTCACTGTGACAGGTATGTGCTTGAAGCGCTGGGTTCGGGAATGCCATCCCCCGAATGGCGTAGGCATACAGTAAACCTGGAGGAAGGCGAATGTTTTCCTAGCCTGTATTGTGCTGTTTTAGCCTTGGACAAGTCTCTAATATGCCTATTGTCCAGGTTAGGATGCTCTGTGTCCTGTCTGTGTAAAACCAGAGTGATTTCATTCCTACTGAAGTAGGCCTTCAGTAGTTTTTGAATTTCAAGCCTGGGCAGTAATGTGCTCCAAAGAGCTGAATGGAGACCTTAATTTATATTTCTATCAGTTGGAATTTCCTAACCCTGAAAATAAATTGTGATGATTCAGTGGATTGCCAGCTTCCCTTTGAGAAGGGCTGGGTGGGGGTGTGCAGGGTGGGAGATCTGTAATCCAGCGAGAGCTGGAGATCTAACCCTCTGATGCTGATTGTTTCTGCAGGTGTTTCTCCAGGTCCGACCACCTGGCCCTGCACATGAAGAGGCACCTCTGAGGGAGCAGAGTGTGAATCCTGCGGCTAAAACGGCTTCCAGGCTGAGAGACGGCCATGGAAGGAGGGTGCGTGTTCCAGCCAAAGCATGCCATTTTGCACCCCACCCAGTTGCCTCCAGGACCTCTCCTTGGAAGGTCTTTCGAAGGCGAAAGAAGTCATGTCAGAAGCGGCAGAGCGCCTGTGGTGTGTGGTGTTTGGGTGGCCTGGACTCGCCACTGGTACCTATCTTCTGAGTGGTCCCTAAGCCTTTGCCGTGAGCATGTGCACTGAGAATGTTAATGGTTGGGTTGATTGTATGTGGAGGATCTATTAGGACTGTGTGATGAGGCAGAGTCTTTCCTGTGCAGTAGCAAGACTGCAAGAGACAGAAAAAAAATCGTTTGAATGTTTTGTGTGTGACAGGTAAACCATGAGATGAGATGACCACCAATCATTTCTTTGGGGGGTGGGAGGGTGTCTGCGCCTTAGGAAAAAAAAAGAAAAAAGAAAAAAAAGAAGGGAAAACATGGAGGGCGGAGTGTGAGTGGTCAGAACCCTGTGTGGCGAGTGGATGTGGGAGGGGGAGCCCTCCTGTGTGAGAGGAACATTGGCGTCTGGTGCAGCTACAAATCGAATCGTGCAATGTGTCAAGTAGCTTGTTCTACTGGCTACAACAGCTCATTTGTTACCCTTTGTATAAGCTGTGTATTTACAAATATAACACAATGGTAACCTTTCCTTATATGACAAAAGTAATGCATGGTCTAGGGAACTTTCTGCTTTTCCATTTTTAAATCAGAACTACAATTTTGATTCCAGTTACTGAGCAGCTAAGATACAATTTGTTGAAATCAGTGATCCCTAGCCATTTGGGCCTGGCAATACACAATTTCTCTCCCCTTCGATTTTGTAACACTCCCCTTCCAGAAAGGTGGTGTGCAACATAGGATTGTTTTTTAAATGATTCTGAATTTGATGACCTTTTTGGAAATTTAATGATGCCCTTCAAGACACTGGACACCTACTGGGTGTCAAGAATGCGAGGGCTGGGAACTCCTGGTCTAATGTTACATTAGACTAAGAACCTAAAATTTTCTCAGTTGGGTGGATAAAACCACTAAAGCTTAGAAAGTGTTTTCTCATGCAGCTATGTTTCTCTTATTTATGCCTTGAGGACTAATTTCTGGTTTTCTAGCTGTTAATGCACTGTAGATCTTAATAATGGTGCCTTATGCAAGTGGCCCCTTATGTGGGGGTCTCATACAGGGGTATGGGTGATGCATGCTTTATTAAGGCTCTTTTTTCACCTGGCATTGTACTGTATCAATGTAAAATACAGAAAAAAATCTCTTTAAAGTCCTCCTTCACAAAGACAAATAGAGAGATGAAAACCCCCCAAACAAGTCAGTATTTACTCAATATTTTGCATAACTTGACCATCAGTGTTAAAATGGAAAACACATGATAATTGAAAAACCTGACCATTTCTGCCACCATGAGACTTTTCATATAGACTTTGCACAACAATTGTATAGTTCACACACCGGCTGTATTTAATATGTAATGTTTTCACGCATATTAAAGATACAGAAGTATAAAAAAACAATGTTAATGTATTTGCTTAAAAGGCACAAGTTTCACATACCTATCTAGCTATTTGTTGGTAATACAGAAAGTATATTAATTTTTTAAAAGTGGGCAGAATTCTTGTGTATGTATATTTGTGTGTATAGTATGTATATGTTTGTGTGTGTATATATATATACATATATATAATATATAAATATTTTTTTAAGGAGAAATTAGATGTTTAGCTAGAAAATTTCACAGCCTGTGAAGAAATATTTCAAAATGGCCATAAAGGAGGTAAAAATGAAAACTATAACTTTTATAAAGGCTTTATCTTTAATTTAATTATTTGCTATAGATTCTTGGCAAGGACTCTGTTCCAGACTGCTGACTCTGCTCATCTTACTGCCAGGTCTGGAACAGGGTACTGTTGGCCACTCAAAATTGGCATGAACGGAATACTAGCCCACAAGTTGGTCTCAGACACACTATGGTTTTGATTTTTAATTTCAGCCTTATTAGAAGATCTAAGAGTCAGCTAATTACAGGGATTTTTTTAGAACACTTTTTATGCAGATGAAGTTGGTTTTTTGTGTTTTTTTTTTTAGTACATAGATTCTTCCCATTTTTCCAATGAATAATTTCCCTGAATTGGCACACCACAGTGTGGACAGCTGATATTTCATCCAGCTGCTGGCTTGTGGGTGTGGATTTTTATATATATATATATACATATATATATACACATGTGAGTCTGGCTGGGCTGGTATTTTGTTTGATCTTCCTGGAAATGAGCAATGATGAAAGCTCGAATAACTGGTTTTTTTTATCTGGGCTGATGAATACACTTACCTAAAGAACTCATTTCATTTTGCTAAGGGGGAAAATGCACTTTTGGCAATTCAAAATCCAGGCACTTGATTTGCTGGATTTTGGAAAACTCCTTTTTTGGCCCTGCTGTGCGCCTAGCCATAACAATTCCATTAAGTAAGAAGGTAAACAAAAGACAAAAAGGAAAAAAAAAACACGCAACTTGCACTGGCTTGTCTCACTTATGAAACACCATGGAGTTGTTTGATTGGGTGTGGCTGGGTGCCGTGTATATCAATGCCTGTAATTTTCATAATAAGCAAGTACATAAAGAATTATATTCTGTTCAGGTGATAACTGAGCCTCAATCAAGCAGAAACTTTTTGCTTGACATTAAAAAAAAATTTCTATTAGTGAAATTTCTTTTTTTTTTGAAGCACCCTGTTATCTAAAGAATCTTTGTAAGATTTTTGTAAAATTTTGTTTTACAAGATTTTATTTGAAATTGTTTTTTGCAAGATTGTTATATTTCTGTATGAATGTATTTTTTATTGGAATAACATAAAAGAATTCTTATCAGGATCTCGACTGTGCTTGGTTTTTTCTTGGGGCAGGGCGGGGATGGGTGGGGGGGGCAATGAAACAAATTCCTGCTCTATTAGTCAACCTTGGGAAATGTCCCTTGTACAACTCTGAAAGCCTCTTGCCAGCCTAGTCCCTTCCTTCCAGCTTCACAGCCTGACCTGGGAGCTAATGTGCAAGAACAGCCTAATGTTGCTCCCCTGAAATGCACTGAATTTCCTTAAAGCAACCTCCAGGCTTAGGCTTTGGGGCACAGTAGGAAAACATTTGCTCCTGCGTTTTATCTTCCTGTCACTCCAGCCAGGGGAATAACACCGCAGAGGCATCTGCACAATGACAAACTTGAATGCTTCCTTTCCCTTTCTCGTGCTCCAGCAGCCCTATTCCAGTTAAGCAGTTAGATCAGGGCCAGCCTTCTCTGACCTGGCCCACACACCTGGCGGAGCTGTCACAGAGGAAGGCAAAAATGACAGGAAGGGACAGCAGGCCACAAAGCTGTCCTGGCTTTCTACAACCCACCCTTCCATACCCCCTGCCTTCTCTGGTAGACCAGTAAGATGGGGTAGAAAGTAAGAGGTTGTTTACATGATCACCAGATAATTTTGTATCTTTTTCTTTAAAGGCTAATGGGATACATTCAATGTAGTGTTTGAAAATAAATAGTCCACTTTTGGATTTTTAGAAAGGTTTCATGTAAGTAGCCTTAGATCTTGGTCCCAGTTTTACTGCGTGTTAGTAGCATCGGTTTATCTGCAAGTCCATTTTCAGGCCATATCAAGCTAATCAGTAGTGATAGGTTAAAGCAATGTGTGCTTTCCAGAAGGGGCTATAGGATGGTGGAAATTTTCATGGGAAAGCTTAACGTTCTTACTTTAACTGAGGAAGTTCTCACATTTCGGTTGCTTTAAGTGCTCATGACTTCTCTTCATAGCAGATCTTTGTTTTGCTAGATGTGCAGACTTTACACTAGCTTTTAATTTTATAATTGGGGAGGGGAATTTTTAAACGAATTCCCAATGTTAAATGGCTTTCTAGAACTGCAGTAAAAATATCAGCAATTCGGGAGGAGTTGTTGGCGTGGGAGGGTGGAGGAAGCTGATGAAAATTTGGCCAGGACTCATGGGTGTGTTGTGTTCTGAAACACATGTCAGGATGACTAATAGTTGGATTGCCCTGACTGTATGGCTAAATAAAGGCTTGATAATGCATTCTCGGCTACTGGTAAGACTTGACCACTTTGTCATGTGCAGACTATGCTGAACAGCTCAGTTATGTTCAAATAAGGCTGTTAGGAGAACTGTTGTGCAAGGAATCAGCTGTAAACCTAACATATTTATAGAAGTATAAAAAATTTCAGTCTGCTTAACAAATTTTTTGAAACCTAGCTCAAAGAAAGGAAATGTTCCCGTTCTAACTAGTTGCTGTGTGCTCTTGGACAATTTGCTGAGCTACAAGGGACCTCCACTTTCTTATTGCTGAAATATTTTGAGCTAGGTCACATGCATCTAGCATTTTATATAGCACTACAATTCTGTGGTCTGTGAGAATAGGGTGGACTTGAAATTATAGGTTCACCATCTATGGATACTCAGCTCAGATCTAGAAAGCTCTCTCATGTGCTATAGTAGAAAGTATTGTTGAGAGAATTGCTCTGACTTAGAACGGAAACAGAAAGTTCTCAAATTGCCCTTTGCCCCTTTAATTACAGTTAAGTTATTCAGGCATTTGGTGCTTTATAGCATGCCATTATTTTATTTCAAAAATAAATAAACAAACAAAAGATCTCTTTAAAAAGTGCCATTGTAGCTATTGCAGATCCAAGTCTGTCATATCCGCCCCCCCCCAATCTTAGTCCGTACACCCGTGTGCACAAACAGTGGGGGAGGTGACTAGAGTCAGGTTGTTCACCTTTGTATTGTGGTTGCTGTGGAGAAAGAACATAGCTTTTATATGTAACCCCTTTCTTAGGTCCTAACCTTATGGCACCATGAGCTATTTTTTAACAACCCTCCTTCCCAACTAAATTCTTCCTCTCCCCAAATTGGGTGATAAAAAAGATGATGATGTCTACTACTTTTTTTTGCCTTAACCAGGAACTGGGTAAGGCAATATGTCATATGTGTGTGTGTGTGTGTGTGTGTGTGTGTGTGTGTCTGTAGAATGAATGCCACGCGGTAGGTACCATTCCCATTTCACATATGAGGAATATTGAAGCTTCAGGAAGTGAAGCTGCTTTCCCTAGATCACTTAGTTGCAGGCAAGCATCTAATCCAGGGCTCTCAAATGGCAAAAGACCAAGGTTTTAATCACCACTAAACACTGCTTTCTGTCTCACCCAAGTTCCCACAAGAGCCTGTCGAATTCACCTTAAAATGAAGTTACATTTATGAAATGGAGACAACTTTCTTACAATTCAGAAGCCCTAAAGCTATAAACTGTGCTGTAATTCTGAGCAAACAAAGTAACCATTTTGAATTGCTTTCAAGATATGAGACAGATGGCATGTATTTATTTTTAATGTTTAAGAAGATAGAGAACACAATTGGGGATGTGACATCCTGCATTAATTGGCAAGCATCACCTAATGTACGTAGTTAAGACACAAAGAGAGGAAAATTAGGGTCGTGCATCACCCAAATGAGGCAATACAGCAAAGTGTATTTAACTAGATTTATTTTATAACATGTTCTCTTTCCCTCTAAGTAATTTTAATGAGAATTCTCTAAACAACTGTGAATGAAGAGACAAAGAGGAGAAGGAATCTGGGTACCACATGTCTTGATAGGAACCACACTGGGCTGAGCAGTTACCAAAGAATTTTCAATAACAGACAGACTTAACTACCATGTCCATTGTCATTGAGTCCCTCTCCAAATAGCTTTGTACTGACTTCCCTGTACACTACATAACCCATGCCAAAAGCAAAACAAAACAAAACAAAAAAACACCACATGATCTAGGATTGTTCCTTAAATTAAGAGCCCCCAATTCAAAGCTGCCATAAACAAACAATTATTAACTTTTTAAAAGGTTTAGCTGCTTAGGTAATAGATTACTGTGTACCACACCACCTATGAGCTTTTCTGAAGGTTGTACTTGCTAGATGCCCAAGCACATTTATCTATGACTTGCATTTATCAGCTAAGCATAGCTCTGTTCCCCTCCATTGCTTAAGTTTCACGTTACCACATTTCATTTGAGTTGTGCAAGACTTTCCTGCAGATGTGCAAGGTAGGTAATGACATGCGCTGGCATTATCAATTAGCTCAGTGTAAAAGCAGGTGACAGTGCCCGGTGTCATTTTTCTACTTGTGTTGGTGAGGAGATGAAAGCACATGGGATAGGTAAGATGGCAGTAATGGCAGTGTGCCCTACTGTCCCTTTCACGTGGGAATGAATGTAAAAACTTCTTCACTTTCACCCCCATCTTCACTTGTATGAAGATCATCCTCCCCAAAATAGGTCATTGATTCACAAGCTCAAAAGTCAGAGCAAGCCTGCTGCTCACCATGAGACGTGTATGTATTTAAACTGTAAAAATTTAACTCTTGAAGGTAAAATTGCCTTTGGGCAAAACTGAGATATATAAATTATTTAAAGTAAATTTTAAAAAAATAGTATTTGCTACAGGTTTTATTTTTAAATGTATATTTTATTGATTTCAGAGAAGAAGGGAGAGGGAGAGAGAGATAGAAACATCAATGATGAGAGAGAATCATGGATGGCTGCCTCCTGCACTGGGGATCAAGCCGAAACCCGGGCATGTGCCCTCACTGGGCACGTGACCTCCTGGTTCATAGGCCAACACTGAACCACTGAGCCACGCTGGCCAGACAATGATGTTTCAGTTTTAAATATCTATCTGTCCTTATGCTCTATCGGAAGATGGAGGCCAGGTAATAGCAGAGAGGACTCATGGGACAAGAGGCCTCTCAAAGTCCAGCATTTCTGAGTTTGTTCCCAGCAGCATCACTCAGTTCTAAATGGTCCGGGCAGAGGTGCAGTAAAAAGGGTTACTGGAGCTTTGCTGAGTGGAATAGCCACACACTCAAATTTCGAAAATGTCAACAGGATGCAACAATGGGAACTCTGGGTTCCAGTGCCCTTCTGATGAGAAATGTTCATGGGGTTTAAGAGAGGAAGGAGTGCCAGCAGCTTCTGGTTCTCCCTGGATCAATCATGACCCACCCCCTGAACTTCCTGCAGTTAGGTAACCCTGAATGTTCCTTTTAAAAATGCCCGTATTCTAGTGACCAGCTGGGGTGGCACCTGGGGGCCAGATAACTGTACAAGAGTGTGAGGACATTATTGCCCAAGCATCCTTTCTTTAAGCTGTGAGTTCCCTTGGAAATGTTCAATGCTAACACAATCTCAGAGTTAATTCTTGTTAAAAGGGAATTCTAAGAGTTATATTTGCCAAGACAGGGCATTTAACTATTATGTCCAGAGGAACCTTCCCACATGGAACTTAGGAGTAGAAGATTCACTAATTCCAATCCTTTGAACGTTGTTTTTCTCATACCCAAGATGGGACAATGAGAATCCTTTTGGGATTGTTGTAAGATTAGAGATAGGGTATGTAGGGATCAGTAGTTGGTCATTATTTCATTGTGTGCTGGATATTTATTTCTCCATAAAGAACAGGAAAAGAATTCTTGTTCTTCCCATTGAATTTTTTAAAGCAATTAAAGAAATAGGATTAGGAAACATTCACTCATTATTTTCCACAACATAATTTTCCAGTAAATTGAGTGAAGGGCAAGCTGAATTTTAAGCTGTATTTTTATGATCAATAAAGTCGTTTCCTCTCGCAACACTGGCTGTGCTGCTGAAATCTTGCAGGAAGGAAGTTCTGCAAGACTTTGAGTAAAACATTTCCTGGCAAAAGCCGTGAACACACTGACCAGTGGCAGAACTGAATTGACCAACAGATTCAGAAAGTTGAATTTACAGTGTTTCTGACAAATGACAAAGAACTTGGAAGTCCCAATTGTTACTGAAGTTTTCATGAGCGGCCATACATCCAGATACTGGTCCAGTTCTCCTGAATTAGGTGGACTGAGCTAAAGCTACCACGAACAGATGTCTCATTATGGTCCCCAGGAATGACTACCTTATTTAATTTATGACATTCTTTCTGATTAAATGGATTATGTGTATGGAATACCTCACACATCACAAAGCATCAGCCTGTGTGCCACTGCAATTTGCTATACACTCTATGCAATTAAATTTCCTATGCTTACATTCATATATTCTTGTTGGTTTATTTCATTATCTTTATTTTGTTTAATCTTTAGTTAACTGGTGTTTGATTGCTTGTTTATTCTTTCTACCACCCTTATTCTTATGTGCATAGCTCCCATGAACATGCATTCCATGCCTTCGTTGTCCTGAGTGAAAATAAAATGTCACACATTTATAGAGGGTTTTGGGTGGTGGTGGTGGTGGTGGTGTGTGTCACTGTCCTTTTAGTGTTTTTGTTTGTTTGTTTGTTTAAATGGTCTCACTGGCCACTTACTTACAACAAATAAGCGCTCAAATGGATTCTGAGGCAGGTAATCATCCTGAGTGATAAAGCCTATGAAGGGGTGATAAGGATGCCTCTCATTTGGTCCTCAGACAGCCTGTGGTGAGCAGAGTAGCCATTATCATCTAATTTTGTAGGGAACAAACCTGAGATGCAGTCAATTAACTGACACAGTCAGTGCAAGGCAGGAATACAAGCCAGCCCATCTCTTTCCACTAGCATAATAGGTCATGTAGCCATCTTATTACTCGAAATTGACCCTATAGCACAGTGGTTCTCAACCTTCCTAATGCCGCAACCCTTTCATACAGTTCCTCATGTTGTGGTGACCCCCGATTTCATTGTTACAAATTGAACATAATTAAAGCATAGTGATTAATCACAAAAACAATATGTAATTATATATGTGTTTTCCGATGGTCTTAGGTGACCCCTGTGAAAGGGTCGTTCGACCCCCAAAGGGGTCGCGACCCACAGGTTGAGAACCACTGCCAGCAGGTGCACCTGTGTAAAGTGTGGCAGAAGTACATCTGTATTCCTTTGTCTTCTGGTCATGCTCACATTCGCCTTCTCAACTTGCCTATGGCAGAACTCCATGTGAGCCAGTCATGGGGGTCTAAGAGCAAAAATCATTTATTCATTCATTTGTTCATTCACTCAGTAGTTAGTGAGTGTCAACAAGGTGATGGGTGGCCTGCTAGGAGTCCAGCAGGCTACCAGAGGAGCATAATACCTCAGTCTGGATCCTTATCTTCAAGACTTAGCTTATATTCTGACTTTTCCCATCAGCTTCCCTGGCCATGCCAGCCTCCCTGGCCTCGCCAGCCACGAAAGTCTCCTGCTCTGAGCTCCTGTCCTTTGCTTGCTATTTGCCTTATTTGATACTCAGTGTGAGATATTTGTGCTTTTATTTCTTTTCTCACTTGTAATGAATGGCTAGAGAGCAAGTTGTTTCAAAGCAAAATTTGTGTGTGTCTGGGCTTTGTGCACAAATCATATTGTGTGTTCCAAGTCGGTGCTCACAACTGCTTCTGAGTTTTGACAATGATGATATGTGTACACATTCTGTGTATACCCATAGCTCCTTCACCACCACCCTCATTGCCCCTCTGGCTCATGTTTGATTAGATCCCATAACGTGTCACCCGGTTCATCCATCCTGGCTGTCAGGGATTCCGCCTGAGGAATAACTGGCAGACGCGCCCTTACTTCTGCACCAGTGCTGGGGTTTCCACCTCCAAATGCCCAGAACGGATCTGAACATACAAATGAATTTGTTTTCATTTCTGTTACAAGGTGGTTAAACCATTGTGAAGGGATGTCTGGCACATCCTTCCCAGGGGCAATGCATTTGAGAAGTGGATGGAAGTGCCTGGAAATCAGCTCCACAGTCCTTCCGGAAGCGTCTGCTCTACTCTTCCTGAGTCTGGGTCACCTGCATTTTCTCTGGGCTTCTTCACTTTTCTGCCTGGCTTCCTGGAGGAGGAGTTCCTTGGGGCCAGACATTGTACATATAGTTTTGCATCTCAGCCTGCTCAGCTCCTGGTGTGGGTGTTCCATGAGTGAATGAGCTAATGATTCTGCTTGTCACCCCTTCACTCCCTGTGCCAACAGCATTGGGTCTCTTGATTCTAGGGACAGTCTATACTAATAAAAGGGTAATATGCTAATTAGATCTGGAGACCTTCCGGACGTCCTTCCAGACAAAGCCATGGTGGCAGGACTGAGGTAGAGGTGGTTAGGGGTGATCAGGCAAGGAGGGGAGGGCAATTGGGGGTGACCAGGCCAGGGGGGGCAGTTGGGGCAAGCAGGCAGGCAGTGGGGGGCAGTTGGGGACATGCAGGCCAGCAGGGGGTGGGGAAGTCACGCAGGCGCACCATTTCTCTCACTAATATTAGCAACGAATATTTTAGCAGTTGGGGGCGAGCAGGCTGGCAGTGGGGGGCAGTTGGGGACAATCAGGCTGGCAGGGAGGGCAATGGGGGGCAGTTGGGGGCAAGAAGGCCAGCAGGCAGAGTGGTTAGGGGCGATTAGGCAGGCAGGTAGGTGAGCGGTTAGGAGCCAGCAGTCCTGGATTGAGAGAGGGATGTCCGACTGCCCTGTGGGATGGGGCCTAAACCTGCTGTCGGACATCCCCTTGAGGGGTCCCAGATTGGAGAGGGTGCAGGACGCCTGAGGGACACCCCCCATGCAAGAATTTTGTGCACCGGGCCACTAGTCTCTAAATAAACCCACAACTTATTGATCCAAAATATTAGACCTCTCAGGTACATCTTTTGCCTGGCGGGCATGAGGAAGGCCAATTATTCATTTTGTGTTTTATTCTTTCCTACTGCCCTTTCACCTTAGATTGAAAAGTTACCTAAGAAGTGCTTGAAAATCAGAGGAAGATGATTAGGGAAACCCATACACCTGTCAAATGGGTTCTGAATAGTACAAAGTAAGCAACTCACACAACCCATGTGAGTTGTCTTTCTTTCAACTTTGTACTAATTAAAAGGCCTTTCCTCCTACAAATTGAATGCTCCGGAAAGGGCCACATGACTCTGAATAGAACCTCTTCGGGGGGAGGAAGGGGGAATGAAAGTGAAACTTTATGAAAGCACATTCTGTGCTTGTCATTAAAGTTAAATAACCAAGTGTTTTGACGCATTACTTCTAAGCCAAATACAAAGTCCTTTCAATTCTGAATGTGATTCTTTTGCACATGAGGAGTAAACTGGTGGCGGGGGGTTGAAGGGTGTGTTGAGGTGGGGGTAGTGTCCCAGGTGACTAGTTAAATGTCTGCAAATCCCAAACCTCCCTTCTCACAACCTGCTGCCTTTCCCTGCGTTTTACTCAAAGTCATTTGATATTGATTTTATCACTTTCAATCAGAGTGGCATCTTTTTCTTCAAGGTCAAATGGGTGATTGAGCTGTCACTGCTTATCATGTACTTGTTTTAGGCAGGACGTTACAGAGAGCGTACATTCATTTTCCAGTTAAAGGTAACACAATTCAGTGAGTGCTTGGGACAAAAAATGAGCTCATGTCCCTCCCTCGTGCCACTGTAAAAGCGGAGACAGTTGCTGAAGCCCTGAGTTCATTCTTGTCTATGTGATGGGATCCCTTTGGATGGCTGCTGCAAATATTAAACAGAAGACTATGTGAATGTCCAGATGCAGCCCTTGGTACCAGGAGACCTCAGTCCTCTTTTCTCCAAATGGCTAACTGAGAGGCAGCTTGTTTTTGTCTCAAGTCCCTTGCATAGAAGCTTTTCTCACATACCCTCATTCCTTTTAACAACTCTTTTCCATTCAATCGATCTCTGTGACCAGTCACAGGGAAATGTCCTTTCAGGAGATCACAGCACCAAATAAAAGGCATCAGAGCCTGAAGGCCTGGTCCCCCGCCACGTTCACTCATCCACCCACATCCACTGTCCACCGCTGGCTCAGTGCCTCAGGCCTAGAAGTCCCACTTCCTGTGGTAGAAATGCCTGTCTCCCAACATCCCTAAGGTGCAGGTCTCAGGATTTAAGCATGAAAAACACCTTTGGCTGCTGGAATTGTGCTCAACTATTATGATGTTGCCAATTTCCTACCTCCCTCTGCTTCAGCTTCTCATCATCACATTGGGTGGAGAACAGCCAACACGCCGAGCTGTTGTTAGGATGTGAAATAATACATGGAAGGAGCTTAGCCTGGAATCGGGAGCCAAGGTGGGTGATGTACATCAGAGTTTGCTCAGGTTCGGATTATTACTGTAACTTCTTTGTGAAACAGGAGAAATTATTTAAAAACACTCTTGTAAAATTGTTAGGTGGGTCCAGAGGACTTAGAGATATAGGAACAATTTGAGGAAGTCCAAAACAGCACTTTCAGACGCTGCTATAGCTCTCAGTATGAACACAGCCTTTAACTGCTTGTTGAACAGCCTATACTTTGCCATCCAGCTCCAACAAGTTATCCTAAAAATTGGCAGACAGAAATTGGGATTGCAGCATTGGCCATAACAACGGCTCTCTCCTTCCCGCCTCACAGGGAGACACTATCCTGGGTTCCTTTAATGGAAAGGCATGTCATGACGATTAATATTCAACTTTGCTTAATGAGAAGTCATAGCTTCTATTATTGGTCCATTAGGGAGAGTAATTTTCTTTATAAAGAGGATAGGTATTGCTGGCAGAGGAAAACTTAACCAAGAATAATGACATTACTAAGGGTTGGTTAAATTGATGGGTGACCACCTTGGCTTGAAATGGTCAGGTCCATTCTTATTTGCATAACTCAAGAGTACAGGGAGTGTTGTCTACCCTGGATGTGTCATGATGAGGGTTTGTGTCAGCTATGGTTCAAGGATGGAGGAAATATTGGCTGCAAAATGGCCTCAGACACAAGGGCAACAGAACATTGAACAGACTCCTTCATCCTCCCCCACAGGGAAGTACAGCCACAGCCACAAAAAAAGAGTAATAATTTTGGGCATGTGCAGATCACCAACAATGCTTGCACCTATAAAACAAACAGATGTGTCATTACTTTAGGGAAATGTCCCTTTTATGTTCCCTAAACTCGCTTTACATGTCCCCTGCTGACAACCCATCTCTCCAGTCTCTACAACTGCAGTGAAATGAGTGACAGGCCAAGTGCAATGCCCTGAGGGCGAGTCTCTGTACCAGCCTGGGATTAGAGATGGTTGTACTTTAGAGTCCAGCACACCTGGGTCAAATGCCAGTTCTAGAGGGTTCCCGACCTTGTGAAGTCACTTAAACTCTGGGAGCATCCACCTTCCTATGTTAAAATGGGGATTGGGACGTCAGCCTGTCAGGTCCCCAGCCCAGAATGCCTATCCCAGGAGAGCCTGAAGAGGGGAAATGTGCATCCTGGCAAGTGCTCAACCCCCAGCGGACAGATCATTCTGCTTCTGTTTCCAGCTAATCCTGAGCGGTGATAGCTTCCTCAGAACTTAGACTCATAAAAAGATCCAACTCCACAGGTTGCTTTCAGCCCTGGACCAAATTTACTTTCTCTACCTTTTATTTCCCGTGCATTGGGCCTTGTGTCTGAAACACAAGTGTTATCTAATCTTAATAGTGTTGTAATGTACCCCGCGAATCACAGAGGACGCCTCAAGAAGTCAAATTAAAGAGTCACATTTATTGCAATCCGGGACTATGAGGGGGCATTTTGGCTCTCCCAGATCTCATAGTGATAAGATGGCCGCAACACCAGATTTATATAGGCAAAGATCACAAAGGTATTGATTACATCCCAAGGTTTGGAATGAGGAAACTGATTTGCAAAAAAGCAGTTTACAGAAGCAGAAGCAGCATGTTATCTAAATTATATTATCTAGAGTCAGACTTAAGCATGTTGTCTAAATTACAGTTTTTGTTTTGGGTCTCCGGAACACTGAGTCAACAGGGACATGTTAACTGGAGCCCTCTGACCTTGGGATAATTTTGCTGTCCTTCCGAGGTAAAGGAAAATGTGCTTTCTAAGACCAGTATGACCACAAGCAATAGGATAGTCACATTACAATCAATAGGGTATTTAATCGAATGGGGTAATTTATATAATTCAGAAAATTAAAATAACTTTTCTATTATTAAACAAAGCAAATAAGTACAGAAACCAAACAGCAGGGTTAAAGTTAAACTATAGTTTCTACCTGAGATGATTCCTACCATACTTCAATAGGACCACAATATTAATGTCAGAGCTGAAACCAGAACCCAGGCCTTCTGGCTCCCAGTTCTGTTTGTTTTCTACTGAATCACAGTCATCAAAGCTTCTGTGACCTTAGAAACCATGGTGAGCCATGTATAGGGGAATGGAGAGTGGGTTGCAATGGGGTCAGCCCTCACCTTCCTCAGCCTGACTCCAGGGCTACCTGTGGGTACAAGCCCAGGAGTTACTCCCCATTGTTACTCTTTATATTTTATACTGTTATGGACTGAGTGTTATGTCCCCCCAACCAAAAAAAAAATCATATTGCATATGGTCTTTTATTCTCCCCCAAATTTTTGAGAATGGAGATTACTGTCCCTTTTTTATAATAGAGATCCCTAAGACCCAAGAATGCTAATGTCACCAAACTACAAGTCAAACCATCATCCAGATCTTTATTTGGCTAAACTGCCCATGGCCCTTCAGGATTCTAAAGTACATCCATAATTGGGGTGTTGGTCAGGCTTGTGGGGAGTAGGTTTTCATTGAGGAGCAGCTCTATCTACAGGACAGTGGAAGAAGGCTGCGGTGACTCAGTTCTCCTGGGCTTGTACCCACAGGTGGCCCTGAAGTCAGAAGAAGGACACCAGGGGTGGGGCCATTGAGCAAGAGCCTACACTTTCCTGGTCCATTCATACTTGTTCTGGGAAAATCTATCAAACCCTGGAGTGGCAGGCTGACACATTTCACCAGGACTTAATCTCCTGGACAAAAGGAACCACACCCCTTCACCTTGTAGTAAAAGGAAGGACTCAGGTGAGACTCACTGAAGAAATGCAAGGTGTGCCCTCGAAAAACTGGATTGTTGGGTGATGACTTATCCTGTGGGAGGTGGCGTGGGGTAATAGGATGGGGTGGGTTTGAGAATGGAGTTTGAGTCCTATCTGCCACTTCTGAGCTGTGTGGCTGTGGGCGACTCACGCCAGCTCTCTGAGCCTTCAGGGCAACATGTGTGAAAAAAGAACAATTACCTTCCTTGAAGAACTTTGTGGGAATTATATGAAATAAGCATTCAGTCGATATTAAATCCTCTTTCTTTCAAATGTCTGGAATTTAATTTTTCTAGGGGCAAAGAAAGGAATGGTTGGGGAAAATTACTTAGGAGGTTGGTAAGTAGACAGGGGCAAGTTTGCTTAAATTACAAAGCAACATCACAGTGTCACTCATGCACCATGCTGTTGTAGATTCATGTTAGTGCTTAAAATCCGGTGGGCCAGGGTGCTGGAGACGCAGATGAGACAAGGATGGTGTGTTCATCTTTGGCTAGAATAATTTATTTCAGAATAACTAATTTGGGGGGTAATTTTATATTAGTTTACATAGCATTCACAAATGTTATTTAATCCCCATAGTTAGTCCAATGAAGAAACTATTGTAATCCTTATTTTTCAGATAGTTTATGATGTGCCTAAAAATTCTCAGGCTTCAAGCCAGCCGACTGCCACAGGTGCCTCGGCTAAGGCATGAATGACACTCACAACAGGCTGGAAGGAATGCACTTGTCTTCAAGGATCTCCCATTATAAACAATAACATCTATAAACAAATTTAAGGGTAGTATTGCAGTATTACATAAGTGGGCTCAGGTCCAAGAAGTAATGAATGCTCATTAACATATATTGGTATGGTAATATTTTACAGGGTGTGTTCATAACATAAGAGTCTGGGTTTGCAAGTTTCTTCTCATCTGAAATCCCTCTAACTTGCTGTATTCTGATAAACAAATGAACGAATAAATTTTGACTCAACAGTGTGTTCAGATGGGCAGGTAGGCAGGAAGGTTACATGCAAGTCGATGGTATGAGCTCTCCAAATGTTTCCCAAGAACTAATGCTGGAGTCCAGTATAACTTGTAAAGAATTCGAGCTTAATTATTAGCATTAAAGGGAATTCCAAAGGCTGGTAATGGTTTGTTCCCTTTTCTCCAAAGTGCAGAAAAACACGTTTGACCTTCTAAGGCTTTACAGAGTAGGTATGGATCAAAAGTTAAGCTACCAAGGAATTGCAAGAAGTTCTTTGTGTGCACGTCCTTCCGTTTCCTCACTGCTGAGTCAGCGAGTCAAAAGCAAGACCACAATGGATGAGAGGCTTTAACAACTCGGGCAGGGACGATCTAGGCTTACCATCTTCTGTGCAGCCACTCAGTCCTTAATTTTTAATAAATGTGTCCAACTTATTTTTTTGTCCAACTTATCTTTTGCCTAACATTCTTTTCCACAGAGTAAATAATGGCTTTATCTCAATTTACTTTTAAGAAAGTCCCAAAGTATTTGACTTAGAAATGAAACAAAAGGTTAGGGTTTGAGGTACTTCCCCACTTTCTCAAATATGCCAGGAGAGAAGATCAAGTGAGTGTAGTTAAGTTGGAGGGAAAATCCTCAAATCAGGCCCTTTGGTGGAGAAATATGTTTCTAGTGCATCACATGCTGAGCAGGGAAACACGGTGCCTCTACTATTTTATTGTTCTCAGAGTTAAATCTAAATCAAGAGACAGAAACCAAGATGACTAAAGAGCTCTTGCACCAAAGGGCAGGTCTCTTACAGAATGGCGTGTTTTATTCAGCCTGTGCAGAGATTAAGGATCTGTAATTTTTATTTGCAGACTTTCAGTTCTGCTCTAAGTTGGTCGCTTCCGTCTTTCATTTCCTGTAGCATGCCTATCACTAAGACCAGCTTCTCGTTGTTTGTAGGTAGCCTGGATTGACACTGAGGAGCAAGGCCTCGCTCAAGGCTTCTGCCTGGATAGAAGACTCCAGTTCACTTTGGGAAGCTCTTCCTAGGAGCGAGGCAAGCATTCTACTGGTGGAACATGTGCAAAGAGGCACAGTCTATGCATATCCCCACAGCCACACACATTACCGAAGTCTTGATACTAAATGCAGAAGTCTCAAATGGGAGAAAATGCCATTTCAACTGCACATGGAGCTGTGGTTTTGAACAAGAATGAAAATCAGAAGATTCAGGGGAACTCGAAAGTCACCAGAGGCCTTTGGCTCAGAGATTCAAAATTCAACTTCTCTTCATCCCGAATATTAGACAGATCCTTACTCCTAAACATGCACCCAAAAGAGCAAGTGTGGGTGTTTCCGTGCAGTTTGAAAAAGAAGAAACCGTTCACCACCAGTTTTCAGTCTTCTCCTTAATGCTAATAATTAAGCTCAGATTCCTTGGTGAAACGTAAAACTGTTTTGGAAAAGTGGTGCGAGCTCAGAGAGAGAGACATGGAGATCATGGACCCTTCCCCCCACCCAATGGCTAGTCCCGTTCTTTGTAGCGTCTCATGATTAACCACATCCCCTGGCCTTCAGCGTGTCCAAAGTATGTGAGGACACTCATCACTTTCAGAGTTATCTAGAACATATTCGAAAAAGCAAACAAAAATCCCTTCTTTTCTTGTTGTTTTAACTGACACATTATCTCATTTTGGAGAGAGAATAGGAGCAAAAGCCATGAAACGTTAGCTCTGTCATCCAGGCACTGAAGTGTGTCCAGCCTCAGGTTTGCATTTGGAGCCATCTCAAGGTGACACATGCCCCCTGGACCTGTGTAGGAAGGACCACAGAAGAAAGAGACAGTGCATGGCGCCACAGTACCCAGAGGCCTCGGGGGCAGCCCTATGTGCTCCTTGTCTTCAGGTGGGCAGGAATGAGACACACAGAACTCCACAGCCCCAGAAAAGGTGCGGGTGCTCAGGGGCTGGGGACAGAGGAATGACATGTTTGCACAGACGGTCTCCTCTTTCTTCCAAGCCACACCTGGGAGCCTTGATGTTTTTGAGCAGGAAAATAATATGATGAAATAGGTGCTTTAGAAATGTTCATCTATCTGTGGCATAAAAGTAAATGTAGATACGGAAAGAAAATCGATATGTATTTCACATAAAAGTGCCTTGGAGGTAGGCGTTATTATTCTCAGTTTACACATAAGGTTACTTGAGTTACAGAGAAGTCAGGAAGCTGGACAGAGGTCCCTGCTTGAGAGAGACTGTCCACTCCTGCCGTTTCCAGAGCCCAGAAGCTGGCTGCGCAGACAGGATGCAGCCTGGTGCTGATGTGACACCTGTCTCAGGTAATCACACCCAACAAACTGGCCAGGTACACCCGCAGCACTAGCCAGTGAGGGTCTGAGGAGCCGAAGTCCTCCCTGACGTTCCTGTTCTTGGGCCAGCAAAACACGGTGTTCTCTGTTCATTGCCTACTACTTATTTATTGGATTTTCTACATGGTCCCATTTGCTTACATTTCCAGAGAATACACTGATAACAGCATTGATTGAAATAATGAAAACAGATAGCTTCAATAAAGGCAGAGCTGAGCAGCAGCGCGCATCTGGTCTCTCTTTTACTGTCCTCCCGGGTAACCAGCTCAAGCCCATATTTCTTGAATACGCTTCGCTATTGGAAGCAGCTCTGCTGTGATGGAGACGGTGTTGGGGTAGGACAGGACCAGCCAGCTCTGTCAGACCCAGAGGCCTGAGTGGGACCCCCAGCCAGCCCTCCCCTCTGACAGGGAACCTCCCTCCCCTCTGGGCCTACTGGGAAGGTTTAATTACCCGAAGGAAGGTGCTTGGCTCCATACTGGATGTGGTGTCTGCCTTTTAGGTAACGGGTGTTCTTTTATTCATGAAAAATGTTAGAGGACTCTGTTCCCCTTTTCAGAGTAAATTCCCTTCACGGGAAAAAGAAACAACCTCCCACTCAATCTGGGACTTCAACTTCACAATAAAATAAGCTGCATGTGTCCTGTTCTGTGTGGCGTGGACTTGCTCTGGGCAGACACTAAGACGCACAGCTGCAGCGCCCCTGACCCAGGACCACTGTCAATTTTAGGCCCTTTTCAGGAAAAGTGTGTCAACTGGTAATAAAACAGGCGAGGTTCTGGGTAGCACGTGGAGCAGATCATGTTCCTTTGTTTCAGGTTGTGTGTCATTCTTACCTAATTTGGTTTGTATTCTCTGCTGGGGACTTCTGCTCTACTGTTCCAGGGACTCCTGTTTTGCTATTGACATGGAAAACCTACCCAAAGTGCTCCTTTATAAAAAACGTTTCCTTCCATAGCTACTTTTGAGTGATTAGGAGACTTTCTTCCCACACATACTTGCTTTCCCAAAGCCAGCATTGGCCTTTTAAAAACAGGATTCCAGGAGTGTGCAGGACTGTAGCCACTGAAAAAAACGTGGTTGTCTGGGAATGCAGAGGCCTGGTTCCAGGTCCTAGAGATGTTGACAAGAGTCTTAGATAGGGGCCCTTGGACTGTGGCCTAGATCAGCACGTCCATCCATCCCTCTGTCTGTCTGTCTAACGAGAAGACTCAGAGATTATCCAGGTAAACAGAATCTGAAGGACCTCAATGGCCAAGCATTTCGAGGTTCTTCAGAGGGATGTGGAAGTTCAGTTTCATTTTGTGATTGGGGACTTCAGCTCCGTCAGCAGATAGGGCACTTCTGGGAAAGATGTGTGTCGTTTCTGTTAAAATTAGGGACATCATCATATTGTTGCTGGTTTGAGGATGTCCACAGAGGGGAAGACATCTATGGTCCTAGGGAAAATAAAACGAACTCTCCAAAATTCCACTGCGTGTGCTCTGTACAGGCCCCTTTCCATGCATCAGACACTGACTACCTTCCATGTGAAAATTCAGATGGTTGTGCTCCTGAATCACCTAGCATCCAGGTGTCAGAGCTCACATTGTTGGGCAAAGCTCAGTTGAGTCAGCTGCAGTAGGTCCCGTTCCAGACAGCCAGTGACTGGAAGGTTTGCAGCTCCTCATGCATTCTTTGTTGTCTGCAAACAAGATGCCACTGATAGCATAGCTGATGACTCAACCAGCCGGGACAAGTAGTTTGCTTTTCAGAACATTCTTGTACAAGTCACAGCTGGGAAAGCTCCATAAGATCATTTTTAAATTTTAAACTCTGCTAAGAGAACTGGGGAGAAATAAGACTTCTCATGCAGGTACATTCCCTGTCCTCGGAAGTGCTCAAGAAGTGACTTACTTCATGGCGTACATGAGCTAGGAAGAGTTACTCAATGGTGAGCACATGTTTTGTGGTTATTCAGTAGGCTCACGGGCTATCCTTCCAGAAGATCTGTCTGTTACCACGGGCAGTGGGTTCTTCCACATGGTGACAGACTGACTATCATAATCTCCTCTGCCTCCTCCAGGCAGAATTCTATCAACAGACACTACCTTTGCTCACTTTACAGTTTGTGACAAGGGCTGAAAACAAGAATTCTTATTGAGAATTTTATTATTTTATTTTAATTAACCCAAAAGAAAGCATATTAATATATTATTTTTGAGAACCACTCTGAGTTTATGTTCATTTCCATGTAATAAATCAGGTATAATGCTAAAAACTGAAGATTAGCAAATATTTATTCAGTTTATTAAACACAAAATGCTAAGATGAGTGTTTTATATTATTTAACTAGAGGGGTCCCTTAGCCTGGCCTGTGGGGATCTGGCTGAAACCAGCTCTCTGACATCCCCTGAGGGATCCCAGATTGCGAGAGGGCAGTTCTTGGGTGACATACCCTGGAATCGGGCTCTTTCCTCTCTGGTTCTGGGTGCATCACTCGAGAACCGCAGCTGCCAAGTCACCGCAGCTTGGCAACTCCTGTGTTGAATGTCTGCCCCTTGGTGGTCATTGTGCATCATAGCTACCAGTCGGATGGTCAAATGGTTGGACAGTCGCTTAGGCATGAAGTAGATATTTTTTATCACTCTGTTACAAATGAGGAAACTGAGGCTTAGAGGGGTGTCTGAGGTCCTATAGAGCTAGATACACTGACTTCATTGCTACCATCTTTTTCTGAAAATTAACACTTTTAGCTTTATAAGCCAGTATTGCCTTTCCTTTTAATATACATATATGTGTACCTATGTATAAACCTATACCTTAAATATATGTTATATATAAATACATGTTTATATATAAATTTCTGTATGTATCAATATTTCTATGTCTATAAATATAACTTTATATAATATATAGTTACATATTATATATAAACATATACTTTTTATATAATATATAACTATATTATCAATATAAAATTATTATTACTATTTCTTATACACATGAAAAAATGTATAACTACATTTAAGATATCAGACCCATTTCCTTCCAAATAGTTTATACTATGTTTTCTCAATCTCAACCTTGCTGACATTTCAGCCCAGGTAACTGTGGTGGGAGCATCCCATGTATTGTAGCGCATGCAGCCACATCCCGGTCCCCCACTCACTAGGTACCAGAAACAACTGCCATCCTCCAAGATATCTCCCCATTCATTGCTCAATTTTCTCCTGGAGGGGAGGAGGCAGCCCAGAGGATAGCAAAAGAAAGGGTCAAAATCGCCTCAGTTGAGGACCAATGGTTTGGATGTTTTAGGACAAGCTTATCCTTGAGATCCCATTTCTTAGTCTAAAACATGAAGTGTGTTGGTGCAAATATTCCAATAGTGCCTGCTGGTCAGGAGCAAACCAGACTGTCCTCCGTCTTTACTCCCACCACTATTTGGCCTGCGCAGCCTTCTCGGGTCTCAGCAAGTTTTGCTTTCTCTTCCCCAGGACTGTGCATGAAATTCCTCAACTCCCTGTCAGGCTCCTCGCTGACAGCTGCCCCATAGTTCTCAGGACTCTGCTCATCAAAGGTCAGGTCTTGCACAGGAGCTGATAATACTGCATGACCTTTTGTTCTAAGTCTTCAGACTTCTTTCTGATTAGATATTTTCTTCTTCTCTTTGGGAAAAAATTCAGAGCATTATTGTTGACTTGCCAGTCATCCCTGGAATGGATCAGCAGCCTTCTTCCTTTGAAGAGTCTGAAAGAAAATCCTCTCAAGATGTTGACTTTAAAATAGCATGGTTTTCTTGCGTCCTCAAAATGGTCTTTATTATTCAGCCCACGTGGGGATGAGACCTACTGAAAAAATGACATAAAAAAAAACAGTATAAAAGGTGCATTTAAGCACGGCACTTACCATTGTATCTGGTCCTGTTCAGCAGAAGGTCAACCAGAATAGGTACTGACCTGATAACACGTGACCCCACAGGAAACAGCGCTCCTCCTGTCCTTCCTATTGCCCAGGCGCTTGACAGGAATTTCTCCAGGCACCTGTTCCCCTTTTGCTACAATTTTCCCTTTGCCTCCAGCCCTTGTTCCATATAACATAGAGTCCCACATCCTGCCTTACAGTTTTCTGGACCAATTTCTGCCTTCTTCTAATTGAAAGTATGTCTCAGACATCAATATAGTCTTGAGAAAAACCAAATTTCTGATAGCTGAATATAGCCTAAGTGCTCTGGGTTTGGTTGTTGTTTGTTTTGTTAGGATGGGGCTCTATTCATATTAAGGGAGTCAAAAGATGAGATCCAATTTAAAGAGAATACATTTAGAAATATGTCTATATTTCTAAAATGTTTACATATTTCTAAGATTCCTGAAATCCTTTAAAATAAAGACTAATCTGAAGTAATATATATATTATTTTTAGTGAAATGAGGAAAAGTCCTACTTTTAGATATATAATTTCTTACAATGGAAAATATTTCTTTCTATGGAAAAGATTATGAGTAAATTTAGTGATAAAATATGTTCTCAAATAACTCCTTAAATTCTCTTAACATTCTATAGCAAATTTATTATTGATTAATAAAAATCAAGGAATAATGCCCAGGGAAATACACTACAAGGGGAAATCTTATACATGAAATCAATACTATGAGATGACTTCCTCCACAATAACTGATGAGTATAATATCTTTCCAAGCTATGCCACTTAAAGCTACTTTAAATATTATACAGTCCATATTTTCCTTAGTCAGCCATGTGATGTTTGCACAGTAAAGTATGATATTTGTAGCCCTAGGACAGACCTAATAAAGCACTTGGCACCTAGCTTAGATTCAATGTTTGACTCTTTAGGGTTTTCTTATAAAAATAAACAATATGACATCATATTTTTTGCTCCAATACAATTTAACAGTACAAGTCTAATTTTTCCCCCATTTTTTCCCATTTGAATGAAAACAAACTGAAATGCTTGGAACAACATTGGAATCCATATATTTCCCCTGCATAGCCTGGCTGTTATGACTGATCTCAGATATTGAAAGAAACCCAGCTCCATGAATTAGATTTCAACTGACCAAGCAAAACAGGGGCCAGGCCAGCCT
>NW_005361351.1:2270773-2284832 GCF_000412655.1 Myotis brandtii
CACCCTGGAGTCCAGCCCCTCCCCTTCAGAGCACCAGTTCCTATACCACATGGTTCAGTGGAGCCTCTGACTCACTTCTGTGCTGTGGGTAGAAGGTCCCTGTGTGTGTGTGTGTGTGTGTGTGTGTGTGTGTGTGTGTGAGAGAGAGAGAGAGAGAGAGAGAGAGAGAGAGAAAGAGGAATGTGTTTTCTTTATCAGAAACCATTTCTTATGTTCAAATGTGATTTCTATATTTATCTGCAGTCTCAGCTAAGTGGGAAGCAAGAAAATAATAGATGTATAGAAAGTATGCTCTCTCATGTTTAGGAATAAAGACAGTCTAACTCTGTCAATTAACCCATCTGTGTCCCACCCCCCTTCCCTTACTCCCAATTCCCTTTCAATATGTTACCAAAAGCATTAAACATTGACTGTATGTTTAGCTAAATACTCCATTCCAATTAGGTGAGAATTTTAAATGTTAATAGAAAGACCATGAGTGAAGCAATTCTCTTGAAACTTGAAAACTTCTCATTTAATTCCTAGATCCAAGACAGATAGGTGGATAGAGAAACACAATACTGTAAGTAGCACATGGCCAGAATGAAGCCAAACAGAATAGCAAAAAATAAAAAAAATTAAAAATTGACTTGAATTCCCTTATTGGAGCTATCTTTCCCAGGATTTAAGTAATCATAGGAAGTTTTCACCATACATAAGTTAATCAAATATTACTTAAACATTCAAGTCCAAACACACAAATACATTTTAGTTCCTTTATTAAATAAACATCAGCTATCAGAAAAGCACTCGGACAGAGTTGTTTTCAGTCTTTTGACAAGGGCCACATCAGCGATGATTTGCGCTGGGGAGAAACAAATGGCAGCCTTCGTGTTTCCTCCAGGGTTATTTCCATCTGTGTGACATGCGCAGCATGCGCAGAAGCCCGAATCTGAAGAACTGCCTGGGGCTGAATGGGTCCTCCTTCCCTGCAGAGCCCTGACCACGTCTAGATGCTGCCAGCTGGACTGAGGTCAGCTGACAGCCCTAAGTGGACCATTTGCTTTCATTGTTTCTCTAATGCTGCTAACCTGCCACTAAAGAGATGACGTAATAAGATTTCAGACTGTCTTAAGCCCAAAGGATGTGTCTGGTTGGCTCTCATTTTATTTCTATCCTTAAAATATCTTTACAAATGTAATTAATGGGAAATCAATAGTCACATCCATCTTTTAAAAATCAGATCTCGGGTGCCTGGATTTGATTTGGCCATATAGTTCCCGATGGTCCAGGTTTTACTCAATGCCACTCCCCACTGCTCTCAAGTGTTCCCTGATGGTGTCCGAAAGCTCAGGAACAACTATTTTTAGACCCAGGCAAGTCCCAGGGCGTCAGACGGTAAATTATTAGCTGTGGCTTTAAAAATAGCCATCGACCCACTTTGGAAACATGTATTTCTCCATAGCATATGGACTTGAATTTACCTCCCACTTTTACAGCCCAATCCCATAAATAGAATGAAAGTTGCCACAAGTGATCCCCACAGCTGATGTCGCTGGGCTGAGTCAAAGCTATAAAACCTTCCCTGGGTCACGTTGGTGCCTCGCTGTGTTTAGTAAACAGATGCTCTGGTTTAGGGAGAACCACATGCCTTTCACAGGTTCTTTATTCAGCGTTGAATGCACCATAGAGGGTGGCCGGCCCATCAGAAAGTACCTATTCTACTTGGCATTCTATGTTGTCCTCTTGGCTTCCTATTTTTTCCCCATAAGGTCAATGTCAGATGAGGACAGAACCTCAAATCTTAGAATAAGCCTGAAGGTTCTCGATCTGCAGAAGCCAGGTCTGCTGTAACACATCTGCTGGCAATTGTTGCCTGTTATGTTTCATAAAATCGGTGAAAGTCAAATTAGTGTCATTGCAAACTCCTCATTTTCCAGAAACAAAACTGAGGCCTGGAGAAGGTAAGTGACTTTTAGCCAAGTTGTGGCCAAATGATGGTGACATCTGTGGTGTCCTGACTCCCGGTGAATGCTGCCTGAGTATACGGCAGGGGCTGTTTCTGTGTAGTTCTGCACAACACAGAGCTATCCACACAGCATGGCATCTGGGGAAGGAAAGGAGATAAGATAGAAAGGGGAAGGTTGAAAATTCAAATTCTCTCTGACGGCATATTTCCACGTGTTCATGAATCTCATCTTCAGTGGTGCAGGTGGGAGAGGAGCTAGGACAAACAGCATTTTATTCATCAGTGACAACTACTGTGCTTTCCAGAAAAAACTCGGCGTTCTGCTGGAGCCTTTCAAAAACGGAAGGGGAAAGAAGGGAGGAAAAGAATAATAATAATCAGCTTTCATTTTGGTTCACTTATTTTTTTCTGGGTGGGGGCAGTGGTAAGGAAACTCTCTTTCAGTCCAGATTTAAAAAAGGAAGGCGTTTTCCATGTGACAGATGCAAACATCCACCACCACTGTTTGTTCAGCTTTGGGAAAGTTAGAGGTCAACTTCCAGTTGTTGACAGGGAAAAGGCTAGTGAGCAAAATACCTTTATCATTAAATATTATCTTGCAAAAATATTTACTAGGGTGTAAGCGTAGAACATTGTGCTAATAATGAGACACACACATTTTGAAACTGTAACCAAGACCCATGAAACAATACCCAGGAAAGCCCTGTTCTCATTACTCCTGGTGTGCACGGTGCTTAAATTTCAGGGTCAGCCCTCTGGCTCAGCTCTTGTAAAGAACTCCCGTTTTCATAGATTACCAGGGTTCTCGGTCAAAGAGAATCCTTTTTATTACTTTCTCCGAATAAATGTGAGAGAGCTTTGAGTTTATATAGTAAAGTACATATCACTCCTGAAAAATTAAACTTGATTAAAATGATATTCCTATTTGGGGAACACCCTTACTTTCCTCCCATCTTGGCTCAGTCATGCTTCCTCTATGGCTTTTCATAGTGGAAACAGCAGTGTCAACAATGAAAACCAGCCTACGGGGTACCATCATAACGGTCCATTCCCTGAGAGCCTGTGCGTCACCCAAGACCCTTCCCCGTGGGGATGTCATTCAAAGGGTTCAGAATAGGGCCCCCATGAGCCCCTTCAACACGTTCCACTCTGGCATGGGAATTACTGACAATCAAGATCCTGTGGGCTCCCAAAAAACTCATCTCTTCCTTAAAGGACTTAAATTAGGGGCTTTGCCAACAAATAGTAAGAGTTATCACCAAAAATGACTCTTTATGACCTATCTGTAGGGCAGGGAAAACTTCTAGTTATTGGACATCTTCTTATCATCCTGCAGTGTCCTTCCTCCCCTCTGAAGTTCCAGGTTCCTTACCTCATCCTTAGCTCAGAATATCACACGTGCCTCCTTTTCCTTTTCTGTCTGTGGAGTCTCTGACTCTCCAGTGCAGCGGTTCTCAACCTGTGGGTCGCGACCTCTTTGGCGGTCGAACGACCCTTTCACAGGAGTCGCCTAAGACCATCCTGCATATCAGATATTTACATTATGATTCATAACAGAAGCAACATTACAGTTATGAAGTAGCAACGAAAATAATTTTATGGTTGGGTCACAACATGAGGAACTGTATTTAAAGGGCCAGAAGGTTGAGAACCACTGCTGTATGTGCGGTTCCCATATGTAATTAAATTTGGTCATTTTCTCTTATTAATCTGTCTCACATACATCCAATTTTTAGACCAGCTGAAGAACCATGAAAGGTAGTGTTTTTTGCCTAAGGAGGAACACAGGAGGTCAGAATGGTGAGAGATTACGAATTTATTTAATCATCTGCAGACCAGGTGGCTAAGCCTGGATGACTCCAGCACCCAGGACTTTTGGAGGGCTTTTTTTCTGGGCAGAGACTTCTTTATGCATACCCAGAGGGGAGATAATGGAATGTGGTCACCGAAAGTGAAATATGGTCTCAGCAAAGGGAATGTTCATAGTGAAATGACATGAAAAGCCAGTTCCCGGGGCAGGGGTATCAATTCAATTGCTCAAGCAAACCTTACAGGTAGAAGAGAGTTTCTTCCTTCCCCACACAATGCAAAATGATGTGAACAGCAAAACTGAGAAAAATTTGGGGACAGGAGGAAGATAAAGTGACACTCTGTCTTCTGGAAGTTCTAGAACAGCCGTGGGCAAACTACGGCCCGCGGGCCGGATCGGGCCCGTTTGAAATGAATAAAACAAAACAAAAAAAAAAGACCGTACCCTTTTATGTAATGATGTTTACTTTGAATTTATATTAGTTCACACAAACACTCCATCCATGCTTTTGTTCCAGCCCTCCGGTCCAGTTTAAGAACCCATTGTGGCCCTTGAGTCAAAAAGTTTGCCCACCCCTGTTCTAGAACCTGCTTTTGGACTGTCCACAGGCACACCAAGCAAATACTGCACACAGCGCTGCAGGGTGAGTCATCTTACCTGGTATTACAACCTCACCCTGTTCTCAAGCCTTCATGCCCAGATTACCCCTCTCATGCCCCCTGGCTGAACCCTGGCCATCACTCTCCACACCCATTCATCCTGCTCACCCAAGCCCAGCTGGCTTCGATTGCCCTTTTACCCGTCATCCTCCAGCTCAAGAAGCAGTGTTCCCTTCGCCTGCTTCATCGGGCTTCACCATCACCCACTGTGAAGGCATCCACAGGTTCTGATTATTGTTCTAAGGGCAGGCACCCTCCTTCAGCAGGGAAGCTGGGCTCCGGGCCCCCCACCCCTGGCCTGTGAACTCTGGCATCCATGCCTTTGTCTCAGCAAGAAAGGGTTCCATGTAGACCACATACACGACTGCACTTCCAAGACTGTGTAACATGCACTGTATTCAGTGTGCTGGTTCATACTAGGGACCAGCAGTGAGAGAGTCAGCTATGAGCTATGCCTATCACCTCAACTAGTGTCAGGAGTGGACAGAGTCCTCAGATGTTCCTTCCCAAATAAAAAATGGCATCCGTGCCCAAATGAAAAATGTCTGCCTTTATTTTAGTCAAGTTCAGTGAAGACTGAGAAACTCCAAATGAACAGCATCATATATTATCGACAATTCTGTGTCCTGGACTGACAAGGGTGGCCTTGTATGGCTTCTGTACATGGAGGGCACACAGGGGACCCTGGGCAGCCAGAAGCCACCAACAGTGCTATGGCCTGTCAGAAACGTTGGTCACCTTGGCTCACTGTAAGGTGCATTTGAGCAGTTGTCAATGTGTTCGGATAGTTAATTTAGTGAGATGTAGAGGTTTAGGAAATCTATCAATCCAAATTTTATAGCCATCAGTGAATTTAAAAACCTCTCCATTTTTAAGGTGGGAAGTTTAGACTCAGGTGGCTAATTGGCTTTCCTAAATGTCCTAAAGGCAGAACCAGAAGTGGGACCTGGACCTGCAGGCCCTGTCCAGAACCGTCCCACAGCCTCCAGGGCTCTGTATTTCATTGTGTAAGTTATACATGCTCAAACATCTTTGACTAGTTACAGAATATATATTCACTCTAAATATTAGATAGCGGATAAAGTATAGGGCAATACAAAAAACAACTCGCCATCCAGAATTAACCATATTTACAGATCCTGCTGAGTTCTCACTCCCCTTTCTTTCTCCTTTCCTCCTGGTTTTACTTAATAAAATAAGTGTGTATAAAACCTGATTCTTTCTCATAAAAATCATGAATATCTTCTCAAATCAATGGATATGACCTACATGACCATTTTTATGATTGACTTGCTATGCTACTGAATGTATATTGTGATGTGTGACCTATAAGAAGAAATAGGTATATTTTTTTGGTCTTTCTCCCCTTTTCTCCTAACAGTCTTGGAATTTCCTAAGCTATGAGGGAGATAAGGGTGTCTTTTGTTATGTGAATGAGGTGACTTTTGGAAAGTACCTAAGAATAGGGGGTGGTTGCCATGGAGCCAATCATATGATCAGAGGATTGACATTTTCAGTCTCACCCCCAGACCTCTAGAGTGGGGAGAGGGGCTGGAAGTTACTTTATCACCAATGGCCAATCCACAGGTTCTGACTATTGTTCTCAGGGCAAGGCACCCTCCTTTAGCAGGGAAGTTGGGCTCTGGGCCCTCCACCCCTGGAATCAACCATGCCTTTGTAATGAAACCTCCATAAAAACTGAAAAGGATGGGGTTTGGAGAGGTCCCAAGTTGGTGAACACCTGAAGAGCTGAAGAGAGTGGCTCACCTGTAAGAGTGCCTGGAAGCTCCCTGCCCTTTCTGCATACTTTGCTTTATGCATCTCTTCCTTATGGCTGTTCTTAAATTGTATCCTTTTATAACAAACTAGTAATCCAGTAAGTAAAATATTTCTTTGAGTTCTGTGAGCAAATTAATTGAACCTTAGGAGGAAAAGTCTTGGAAACTTCTAATCTATGGCCAGTTGGTCAAAAGCACAGGTAACAACCTGGACCTGCAGTGGCTTCTGAAGTGGGGGCTATTTTGTGTGACTAAGTTCTTAACCTGTGGATCTGCTGCTATTTCCAGGTAGATGGTGTTGGAATTGAGCTAGCTGGTGTGTCTGTGTGTGGAAGGGGGGGTGAGGGTAAAAGAATCCCCCCACCCCCCTCCCACCTTCACATACATTGCAATTTTGACCAGACAAATAGATACATCTAATTTATGTTATCATCTTCATGTTGATGGGCATTTAGACTATTTCCAATTGCCATTATATTTTGAAGGTAAATATTTTCCTCATCAGTTTTATATTGGTTTTCTTTCACTTGTGAATGATTTCCTGAAACTGCTCTTTTTTCCTGTCTGGGGTATCCTGCTGAGATTGGTACTGTCATTGTACTAATTACTAGGCTAGTTTCTGATTCTAATAGTCTTTTAAGCGAGGGTTGTTTTGGGGAAGGGTGTAGCACACCTTTCTGAGGTTGGTATTAAGGTCTTACTTTATGCTGATATTCAGGCACTCTTGTCTGTTAGGTGCTTGTCTTTTTGCCTTTTGTTCCTGCTCTGTTTCATGGTGATTGACACAAGGAAGCCTGCTTCTGAGAAATGGGAGGAGGGATGTCTTCCTCTCTCTCTCACCCCATTATCTATTCCAGATGCAATGAGAGTAAAAATTATATGTTCTGTATATAAATATTGACAAGACTGTCAAGAGAAATGAAGAATTCTGGAAAATAATTTAACTTTTCTTTAAAGGTTAAGAATTTTGCAGCTCATGAAATCCTAGTCAAGTGAGAATATTGGTTCTAATAAGTGACAAAGGATGCAACTTTAAATATATACCGAGAATGATGGGGTGCAGCTAGCTCTCAGGCACGTGAGTAATGAAGGCATGTGTGTTTCTGTGAATGAGGGTGAATGAAACCATGAATAAATGAAAGAGCACAATTCCTTGACTGCCTGATAATCTTCTGATGGATTATAAAGATGGGTATTGATTCCCATATTTTTAGGACTAAAGCTCAATATTTTTATATCACAATTTAATGAGCTTTAGTCAAAGTCTGGAATTGTTTTAGTATGGCAGGATAAAATAAATGTTACGAGTTCAGTGCTAAAGGTAAAAGACAAAGCCTTATTCATCACCTATCAGCAACACTTATCACAGTAAGCACCCAATCAGTGTTTGGGGATGATTTCTTTAATGGGAAAATTGCCCTTCCTCTCTATTCACGGAACGTAATTTATGGCTCTCCTAGCACAGTTCATTCAATCAGCATTATTGATAAAGATATTGTGTAAGGTATTGTCATTGTTTCATCCTCTGTCTTCTACCATAAATCCTGCCTCTGATATGATATTAATGTTATACTTTCAAAATGTCAAATAGTTATTTACATTAGCCTAAATAACAATTGAGAAAAATACAAGTATGCAGAAAATGATAGGAAAAGGTAAAATATATCGACATAGAATCCATCAATCTAATCCAGGTGCAGGGTCACCCAGAGAAAATGTGAGGAGATCACCAAGGTGACTCTAACTCTTAAGTATGAGCAGAAGAAAGGGAGTCCAAGAATGAATGAAACCAGAGAGGAAGAATAAAATTCAAGAGAAAATGAATATAGTTTTCTATGTTGAAAACTAAACATAGAAAGTTTCAGAATAGAGAGACTAGTTAGCAGCATCTAAATTGGCAGAGAAAACCAGCAAAGATGATAGAATTTTTTGTTGTATTTTGCAAAAAAGAAATTACTGATGACTTTAGCAAGAATAAGATATAGTAGCTATAAATAATTCTGTTTTGAAAACATGTTGTAAAGATTTTATAGCCTTTGTCATCTTTTACTTATGAGATATGGTGGTGAATTCTGACGCAGAAACCATTTTGTCTAGAAAAGTGAGTGACCACATTGATGCACATTTCCAGATTTTTTTCCCCTTTGGGAGTGGGATACTGTTCCATGTCCATTAGTTGGTGTGTGTTCTGGCCTCATACTATTACATAAAACCTCTCTTAAAGAGATGCTGAAGCAGAGACTATCATTGCAACCCCACTGCTCACTCCATTTCATATTAGGGAACATTAAGATGGCTGGCTGTACCTCATGTGATATCATTCCCTGATCCACATCCAAGACATTGCCATCGTTTTCTATTTATTATACTTATACTGAGTTATTTTCCTTCCTCCTTTTAAATTCTCTATGTTCTACTATTCCCAGTCACTTACTGTTATAAAATACTAGAGGCCTGATGCACAAAATCCGTGCAAGAGTAGGCCTTCTTTCCCCCGGCTGCTGGCACCGGCTTCCCTAGCAGCCCCAGCTTCGTCCAGAAGGTCGTGCTGAAGGATATATGGAAGGACATCTGGTCTAATTAGCATATTATTCTTTTATTATTATAGATAAGGATTTTATTTGAATTTTTGTTTTGTTGTTCATTTGGTCTTCCTCCCTCCCTCCTTCCATTCTTCTTACCTTTATTTTCTTTTGACATCTTACTCTTTACAATTTCATTATTGAGTTAGTGAATTTTGAGGTTCTTCTCAATTTATTCTATGGCCTCCAGATTTGTTCTGTCTTTTTAGTATGCATCTCTTCATTTTACCATCTTCAAAACTGCTCAGGGTAAAGCTCACAATAATGATCCCCGAAGAAACCAGTTCTCAATGGAAACAGGACTCACCTTGCAAAATAGTTATCAGGTTTTTGCTGAATGCTTACTGTGTGCTGGTGATGATATTAAAGAATGATATGGAATTATCACAATTTAATGGAATAAACAATACTAAAACTTACAATATAATTAGCAAACATTATGTAATGTAGCACAAAATTACATATACACTCTGGTCTTCCTTCATTAGGAATGAGTTCTTGGAACAATGAATAAATTGTGTAATTAAGTATTAGATTATACCCATGTATATTAAATCTTACTTATTCTGGTAAGATGAAAAAATTCTTTGGGCAGGATCCAGAGCTCTCAACACCCAAATTACTTCTAGCAAAGATTTAGCCACAGTGTTTGGTTCCAAAAGGAGACTGACAAAGCCAGAAGACTCCCTAGAAACATACACTTTCTCATTTTCAGTTAGTGTTCCGGCCTTGACATTTGATGTATTCTCTTGGAGATCTGGGTTCAGTCCCATGTGAGCCATCTCCTCTTATCTTAAGGAGGTACATTGCAAGACCCCCAGTGGATGCCTAATATTGCAGATAGTACTGAACCCTGTATATACTATGTTTTTTTCTATACATACATGATAAAGTTAAATTTATAAATTAAGCACAGCAAAAGATTAACAACAGTAACATAAAATAGAATAATTATAACAATACACTGTAATAAAACTTATGAGTGGGGCTTTTGGGCCATTGTTAAGTAAAGTAAGGGTGACTTGCAACAAGCACTGTTATACTATGAAAGTTAATGTGACCACTGAGATGCCTACTAAGTGACTAACAGAGGTGGTGGGGGAAGTGTGTTCAGTGTGGATATGCTGGACAGAGGGATGATTCACATCCCAGTGAGAGATTTCATCAAACAGTTTAAACTTATGAATTGTTTATTTCTGGGATGTTCCATTTAATATTTTCAGATTGAGACTGACCGAAGGTTACTGAAATTGTGGGTAAGGGGGGATGCTGTGTTTTGGAAGGGCCCAGGCAGGTCTAAGTGGCTGGCTGCCTGCTGTCTTTCTCTGCATCAATTTGGTTTTCTAAGGAAAGGAGCCTCTCCCCAGTGCAAGGTGCTCACAGTCTACAATACAGTATTAGCATCAAGGAGAAGAAATATTTCTAAACAAGAGAACTTCAAGATGCGTTGTCATGCAGAAAGGAAGAGGCTTTACAGCATGGTGCTCCTTAGATGTCTGCCTGTGGCATCTTTAACTATGTATGGGAGAGGAACCTTAAAGGTCCTCTAGTCCACAGTCCTCAATTTAACTTTTTATTATCTTTGAATCCATGTAGAATGCTCTTTTCATCAAATATACTTCTAAACACTAAGAAATAGGGTGAGAGTTAGGGTTAGTCTTCATTAGAAGACTTCACATACCCTCCTCATTTTCTAAAATAAAATTGTTGTGGTGGCATTGGTTACCAAAATTATATAGTTTTCAGGTGTATAATTCTATAATACATCATCCGTATATTGCAGTGTATATTTAGCTCCCAAAGTCAAATCCTCTTCTATTACCATATATTTGACCCCTTTACCCTTTACTACCTCCCTCCCTGCTTTCTCTCTGGTAACTGCCATACTGTTATCTGTGTCTCTAAGTTTTTATTTGTATTGCTTGTTTCTTTCAGTTTTATATCCTGCATAATGAATAAAATCATATGGTTCTTGACTTTTTCCGACTTATTTTGCTTAGCACTATATTCTCAAGATCCATCTATGTTATTGAAAACTAGAGGCCCGGTGCACAAAAATTTGTGCACTCGGGGGGCGGGGGGAGGGGGGCCCCCCAGCCCGGCCTGTGCCCTCTCGCAGTCTGGGACCCCTCGGGAGATAACGACCTGCTGGCTTAGGCCTGCTCCCGGGTGGCAGAGGGCAGGCCCAATCCCTAAGTGCAGCCCCTGGTCAGGCTCAGAGCAGGGCCGATTGGGGAGTTGGGGCGCCACCCCGTCATGCACAGAGCAGGGTGGATCGGGAGGTTGCAATGCCACCCTCAGTCCCGCTCACGGTAGGGCCGATTGGGGGGTTGGGGCACCGCCCCCTGTCACACTCAAGGCAGGGTCGATGGGGAGGTTGCGGTGCCACCCCCTGTCACGCTCAGAGCAGGGCCGATCAGGGGGTTGGGACGCTGCCCCCTGTCACTCACAGAGCAGGGCCCATCAGGGGGGTTGGGGCGCCACCCCTGGCACACTCGGGGCAGGGCTGATGGAGAGGTTATGGCTCTACCCTGTCACACACAGAGCAGGGCCCGTGGGTGGGGGGGGGGTTGGTGTGCTGCACCCTGTCAAACACAGAGCCGCAGGGCAGTCAGGAGATTGGGGAGCTCCCCCCTATCACGCACAGAGGAGGGCTGATCAGGGGGTTGGGGTGCCTTCCCCTGTCACGAACAGAGTAGGGCGGATAGGGAGGTTGTGGCCCCGCCCTCTGTCACTCACAGAGCCACAGGGCGATCAGGGGGTTTGGGCGCTGCCCCCTGTCCCGCTGATCCCGGTGCGGGGAGCCTCGCTGCTCCGCTGATCCCGGGGCTGGGAGGCATATTACCCTTTTACTATATAGGATAGAGGCCTGGGTCATGGGTAGGGGCTGGCTGGTTTGCCCTGAAGGGGGTCCTGGATCAGGGTGGTGGTCCCCACTGGGGTGCCTGGCCAGTCTGGGTGAGGGGCTGAGGGCTGTTTTCCGGCTGTTGAGTGACTAAAGCTTCCAACCGCTCCTTGTTTTCTTCTCTTTTTTTTTTTTATTCTGGGCCAGCTTTAGCTCTGAGGCCTCGCTGCTGAAAACATAGATACAATGTTGAGGTCTGAGCCCGGCTGAATGGAAGCCCTTTTCTGGGGTTTTGTTTAGCTTCTTATTTGCAACATAGTATATAGTTGCTTAGAGTTGCAACTGAGAGGCTGGCAAGTTAGGCGGAGAACGTTGGAGTCTGCAGCAAGCAAGCCTCCCTGCTCGCTTCAGTGCCTGGCTGCTGGCCGCCATCTTGGCTGACAGTTAATTTGCATATACTCACTGATTAGCCAATGAAAAGGGTAGCGGTCGTACGCCAATTACCATGTTTCTCTTTTATTAGTGTAGATGGCATTATTTTGTCTTTTATTATGGCTGAGTAGTATCCCATAGTATACTAGTATATGTATCACTTCTTCTTTATCTAATCATCTATTGAAGGCAATTTCATGTTTCCCTGTCCTAGACACCATGAATAATGCTGCAATGAACACAGCAGTACATATATCTTTATGAATAAACTAGAGGCCCAGTGCACAAAATTCATGCATGGGGATTGGGCCTAAACTGGCAGTCAGACATCCCTCTCACAATCCTGAACTGCTGGCTCCTAATCGCTCACCTGCCTGCCTGCCTGGTCGCCCCTAACTACCCCATTCCCCGGCCTAATCACCCCTCACTGCCCCCCCCTGCTGGCCTGGTTTCGCTTAACTGCCCCCTGCTGCCAGCCAGATCTCCCCCACTACCCCCTCCCTGCTGGCCTGGTCGCCCCAACTGCCCCCCTCTGCCAGCCTGGTCGCCCTTAACTTCCACCCCCTGCCAGCCTGGTTGCCCCTCACAGCGCCCCCACTGGCCTGGTCGCCCCTCACAGCGCCCCCACCGGCCTGGTCGCCCCTCACATCCCCCTGCCGGCCTGGTCACCCCATGCAGCCTGCTTGTTCAGTCATTTGGTTGACCCTCACTAACCTCCCTGCAGGACTGGTCATAGGCAGCCATCTTGTGAGGGCATGAGAGTCAATTTGCATATAACCTCTTTATTATATAGGATATTTAAAAATTTTTTTTCAGGTAGATACCAAGAAGAGGGGTTTCTGGGTCATAGGGTAACTCTATTTTTAGTTTTTTGAGAAACCTCCATAATGTTTTCCATAGTGGCTATACCAGCAACCCTCCTCCTTCTTGTCATGGGATGTGGAACGAAGGGGGATTCCAGACAACCAAAGTGACAGAGCTCATTGGTATCCTGTGCTCCAATCCTGGAATTAAATGCATAATTGAACTCAGGACCCCAGCTTCTGAGTTATGCACAACAAGATTAAATACTAGGTAGATATGAAAAGATGGTAGATTAGCAGCTATTTCTTGACCAAAGGATGTGGTTTTCCCATTCAAACTGTGTATGTGCCCAGGATGAGAGAACATGTCCACACTTCCTGGAATCATTGGGACCCCAGACACTTCACCCCTGCTCTAACTACTCAGAAACTGAATTTTAGAAATTGGGTAATTCCAGAAAGATAGGAAATATTAGCGAGACATTTTGATCAATGTTTGACTTAGGGTAGTTTCTACTCTCATCACACATTTATTTCTCTACTCTGTCTAGTAATGTCTCAGGTCACTGAATCCTTACAGGAAGTTTAGAAGAAGCCGTGTTTCTAATTGTTAAGAATTTTGGTTTGAAAATGTAAAGGTGGGACAGGTGCTCTGCTTGAGGGTACTTTGAAATGGGAAATACTGTATGTAGCTCTAAGCTCCAGGAGTGCCAAGACCATTTTTCTCACTGCAGTCTTTACATGTGAGACATAATTCTAACACATAAGAGATGAGCATAATAATTGGGAATGAATGAATAAATTCACAGATTTAAAGGGAGAATGCACTTGGATGTTGAGGGAGATTTTTGAGTATGCACTTATTAGAGATCTAGTTGCAAGGCTGGATGGTTCTGATAGTTTTCTGGGATTTTTTTAGGCCCCTGAGTGCTGACCTTCGATTGGCACTGAGCATGAATCTGGTTTGCCAATGGTGTTGACTACGCCAAAGGCTTTGAACTGAACTGACAAGGGCACTCTACTAATTAAGCCCACCCAGTGAGTTGTTTATTTTAGTTATTTCATTTTTCATTCTATAATTTCTATTTGGTTCTTATTTATTTATTTTGCCAATGGTGACTACGCCAAAGGCTTTGAACTGAACTGACAAGGGCACTCTACTAATTAAGCCCACCCAGTGAGTTGTTTATTTTAGTTGTTAT
>NW_005361351.1:2286795-2296776 GCF_000412655.1 Myotis brandtii
ACTGGAGTTCAGAGCAGTTGGGAGCTTGTGTCTCCCTCCCGATTGAAAAAGACAACCAAGTCCTCAGTTGCCAGCCCCTCCGTACCTCTGCACTTTACTTCCGCATCTCCTCTGAGTCTCAGTGTGCTTTTCTCTTTACTTCTAGTTGTAGAATTTCCACTCAGCCAGCCTTCCTGTGGTTCTGGATGATGTCCGTTTTGTCCTTTAGTTGTATTTTTGAAGTGGTTGTTCGAGGCAGCAATTTCCAGTGTTTACCTATGCCGCCATCTTGGTTTCTCCCCCATTTGGTTCTTTTCTATAACGTCTATTTCTTTGCTGAAATTTTCTATTTTTTAAAATTTGTTTTGAGATCATTTGTAATTGATTGCTGAAGCACTTATGATGTCTGCTTTCAAATTCTTGTTGATAATTCCAGCATCTAATTCATTTCTGTATTGGCATCAGTCTCTACTCATGTAAGTTGTAATTTTCCTGTTCTATGACAGGTGACTTTTTTATTGCTTCCTAAAATTTTGCCTATCATGTACCCCATTTCAATCTTGCATTTTGGCATGCAGTTGCCCTGTTTTGGTTAAACGCACAAGTCTGGGTATATTTTTGTGGGCTGTTGGTTCCAATGGCCATTTAATTAACAGAGCCTTTTGTCAAGCAATTCTTATCTGCTTGGTGCCTCTGAAATTCCTGTGGATCCTACTGGGGCCCCTGAAATGTGGAAAGGACCTGAATTCTGGGGTTGGTGCTTGTGTGGGTTCCCCCTTTGCCCAGGCCCCCAGGACACCCAAGTCTCCAGGTGGAGAGAGGGGCTCTGGTTCTTGGGGTGTCCATAACCTGCCTCTGTGTTGTTCCAATCCTTGGGTCCCTAAACAGCCCACCTTTCTCTTTCCCCCAATTCACTTTGTCTCTTGCTTATCTTCAGATTTTATAGTTTTATTGATGGGAGTGAGCAGACATTAACTTGTCTGAGCTGGAACTGGATTTTAATGATATTCTATGAGTCTCCTTCCTAGAAGGAAACACCAGAACCCCTGGGGGATCATCGACCTGGTTTCTTGGGTTGACAGAAGGAAAACTAATTCTAGGGGTGTGTCTGCTGCACACACTCACATCTGGAGGGGAATTTCAGCCCAAAACCCTCCCACCTCCATTTTTTTCCAGGAAAAGAACCCAGGTGAAAGGTTCAAGCCCTCCTCAGAATACACGAGTATAAATTGCCTTATTAGGAGGAAACATTTTGCTCTTTTTTTTTTTTGCCTTCTTTTCTCAATTCTTTCTGGAATAAATATGCTACTTTTGCATACAAATGTTGCAAGATTCTGAGGTCTAACATATATGTGGGCCCAAAAGACAGCACAAGCAACTGGGCCTGAGTCTGCGCTTAAACACAGGACACGTGCATGGCTGGTGTTTCCTGCCCCTCAGCACAGACCCTTCATTTTGAGTCGCTCTGTTGATTTCTATGCATTTGATGAAACAGCCCCTCTCCGCGTCTTGAAGGAGCGGCCTAGGCATTGCCTTATTATTCAATCCCGCCCCAGCTCACAGCGGGCTCTCAAACCTCAGTGATTGCCCCCGTAGCCCGCTTTATTTTCAGAGATTCCCAGGCGCTTAGGGTGTGCCAAGGCCCATTGGTCCCTTAAAGGGGAGGACTGTTAGTGCCTAGGTTCAGGCTGACTGGAGACCAGACCCTCAAGCAGCGCTTTGAAAGTGTGCAAATGCATACAGCCCTGGGGGACCAGGTGACACACCGGGGGCCACCAGAGCCAGGCCACGTACAGGCGATGACAGCCGTAAAGCCCAGGACCCAGTCGCAAACCGGAGCCCCTAACTAAAACCAGGAACACAGACGTAAAACCTGGGCCCCTGACGTAAAACCTGGGCCCCTGACGTAAAACTAGGAGCACAGACGTAAAACCTGGGCCCCTGACGTAAAACCAGGGCTTAGATTTAAAACCAGGCACGGACGTAAAAGATAGGTCCCCTGACGTAAACCAGGCGCCCAGACGTAAAACCCCATAAATCCCTAGATGCTGAAGTGAACCAGGCGCAGAGGTAAAACCACGCACGAGATGCAAAACCCAGGCCCCAGAAGTAAACCTACGCCCAAGGCACAAAGCCGGCCCAGATGCCGGTAGAGCTCTCGCCAGAGGCACTGGCCCCGGAGCATGAGGAGCCTGTCGCTCTGGGAGGCTCCCCCAGCAGGCGGGCTGCGGGCTCCAGGCACCAAGGCCGCACCTGGAAAGGTGAGTGTGCACCTGGTTCTCAGGTTGCTCGGGCCGGGCCTGTGACTCTTGGGGGCACGTGTCTGGGTGGTTACAAAGACATATATTTCGGGGTTCCTCTCTCAGGTGCAGGCCTTAAAAGCTGGGTTGCCTTGTGCATTCCAGCCCTCCTCAGGTTGGGCTCCCTCCCACCTGCGCAGCGCAATGGGGTTCCTGACTAGATGGGGGCGCCTCCCCTACCTGCTTCCAGGTGGCCTCCTGGGCCCAGGCCGCAGGGCTCAGGAGCTGTGGGGCCAGGTGATAGGATTTCTGAGGAGGTTCCGTGTGTAGTTCTGGATTCGGGGTGACCTGGGAGGAGGCGAGCTCGGGGCTCCAGGGCGTAGCCATTCCTCTGAGCAGCTGCACAGGAGTTGGGTGCCTGGCATCCATCCCCTCTGTGCAGCCCCAGCCAACCATGTGGTGACAGGCGGAAGGATCAGAGTTCAGATCCCCACAACTGTGACCTCTGGGGACAGCTGGCCCTTCGCTGCTCTGGTGGCTCCCTCAGCGTTTGTGGTCTGACGTCACATGGAGTGTTCTGCATAGAGGCCTTCCTGAGCAGAAGTGATGACATAATACTGGAGAGAAAAGTCCTGAAAAGTTGACTGTAAGACCAGAGTGTTATCAGATAAAATTGGGACATGATTATAATGATCCTGGTGCTATCCAGAGGAAACTCTGTTTTGCAATAGAAAGTGATCTTATGAATCTTTTCTGAAAATGTTTAGGTTGTGGAGAGCGTGTTTTTGACCTGGATTTCTTCTAGCAGTAACCCGTGTGAGTGCTTACGGGTGATGGGGCAGTACCTGCTTAGTAAGGGCCGCCTGAAGGACAGCCGGTGGCGCGCAGGGCGGCTGCCCTTTCACAGCTGTGTCTGCAGCAGGAACACTGCCAAATGGTATTGGCGACTGCGTGGTTTGGATGCTCACAGTGGGCCACCTCTGGACTTGACACACTCTCACAATTGCCCTATGAAATGGATATTGTCCTTATCCTGCTTTTAAAAAGAGCGAAGAGACAGTGATACCAAGGCCTTGAGTCATTTGCCTGAGATGCCCCAGTTAGGGGGAGATGAAGTGAGGTGTGAACCTTCACCTGGCGGCCTGCTCTCTGGCCACTGCAGCGAGGTCCTCTGGCCCAGCCTACATCCATCCTCCCCTGCAGCGACTCAGCCTTGGTCTGATGCCCTTTTCACTTAGTTCATTTGAAGTGCTGCATAATGGCCCCTTCTCTTCCACTAATGTGTATAATTTTGGTGACGTTTGGCATCTCTGAGAAGGTGACACCTGGAGGGTTTGAAGGTGGCAAGGCAGGAATAAAGCAGTTTGTCTTATCTTAGCTTCACTTCCTGTTTCCCTGGAAGGTCTTTCCAGAAGGGCAGGTTGGTGTGGGTGGAGCAAAAACCTTATCTCTCAACGCCTTGCCCCTTGTACAGGCCAATTCACTCCCATTTTGGCGTGTTCATATTTATCTAGGGAGGAGCTCTTAAACTAAAGCATTTGTCACAACTCTAATTGGGGCAAAATGTATTGACATACCTACTCAAAGTCAACTGATGTGTATTTGCTATAGTTTTTTGTAGGATAATTACAAAGCACAGTGTGTATAGTCAGTTGACACACTGACTAGTGCCGTTCGGTGTTTGTTTGAAACATACCGACCATTAGAATAACTTTCTGTTTGAAAACTGTTTTGTCACTTGGGGCACATTAATATTCTTTCCCCTGATTATAAAATATAGTATATTCATTGTAGTAAATTTGGGAAATTCAGAAAGAAAAACCCCCACAAAAAACAAAAACTACTTGAAGAGTCACCATCCACAGGTGCACCTGAATATTTTGTTGTATTTCTTCCTATGCCTATATGTCTCTTATACTTAGATGCAATTGAGGCAATTTTTCCCCCTTAACATTAGATCATGGGGTAGACTGATTTTATTTCAGCACTTTCAGGAAGCTATTAAGTATAGTTTTAATGCATGGGAGCTGGATTTAAAATCCATTTTCCTAGAAAGTAATAAACATTCTTATAGAGAAGTTAGATAGTGAGGGTAAGAACAAAGAAGACAATAAACATCTCTCACCATCCCATCATTTAGACATGAAGACTCTTTATTTTTTATTACTTTAGTATTCTTTCCATGCATGTACATTTATGTTCTTTAATGGCATCATTTTAGACTAATTCAACATATCATGAATAACTTTCCATACCAAATAATTATATCACTTCCATTTATTTCTCCTAGAAGCATTGATTTTTAATGAAAGAATAAAAACATATTTTTACATTTAGTAAAACATCTAATGGCATAACACATGGTTATTAAAGAAAAAAATAGTCCCCTTAGGTTATCAGATAAAATAATAACATAATAAAATAATATAAAATTGTACCATTCTAGAATAGCCTCTTTGCTGTATATACTTCCAGGTATTTTTTTCCTTCTATTATATACAGATAATTTTTTTTTCACCCCAATGGGACTATAATATATACTCTTTTGTTACTAGATTTTTCAAATATTTAATCATATATTAACAATGAAAATATTTAAAGTCAAATCTTTGAGTATATCCATATTGATTTTTGTTACAATCCTTCAAAGTGGATTTACTGTTAAAAAAATAAAATAAAAATCCTTAAAAAAGTTTTCCATAGGAGTGAGACAATTAGTTTGTGAAAAGGTTGTATTAGTTTTTCCACCAGTAATATATGAAGTTGTTCACTTCCTCATATGTGGGACAACATCAGATACTGTAACTTATTTTTAATACTGGACAATTTGATAGGTGGTATTTCATAGTTTTTGAAAGCCATAACCATTTTCTCTTTTTGAATTACTTGCTCATAGCCTTTACCCATTGATTCTATGGAGGTGTGTGTCTTTTTGCTTCCTAATTACATCAGTCATTTATATTCTAAGAATATTAACTCTTTGTGGTCATATATGTTGGAAACATGTCCTTCAATTCATCATTTGCCTTTTAAATTGTTTATGGGATCTTGAGGGTCTGGAACATTTTAATTTTATGTATTTTATTATTTCTGATAAGTCAGCTTTTCAAATCAGCTTGAGAAGGTAAGTTGGTTTTGATCTTTAAAAAAAAGAAAAATCTCATTGTCAAATGGCATGTCCCAGCTGTAATTTATTTTGTTTTGTTTTATTTATTTGTTTTAGAAATTTAAGGCTGCTCCAACATTTTTAAATGAAAAAAAAATCAGGTAAAATAATCGCCTTTATGTGTATCTGGTGACTATCTGGTTCTTTTAGTCATAATTTCCACATCAGTAGATCAGTGTTATTATGAATAAAATTATTTTAAAGATTATTCTGCCATCAGGTACATCAAGGCAGAAAGGATTCTTCCGGTTGTTGCCAATACTTGAGTGATTGCTGATGAGGCAGGTTTGATTCCCCCACCTATTCTCATTGTAATGACTTCAGAACCAGGGATGCTGCACTGAGTAGTCCCAGAAATAGATTTGAGCCAGAAGTGCAAGGTCTGTGAATGGCTCAAAATGAGGCCCTTTATTTCACTTCCATTTCTCCAGGCTCATTTTGTTTTGATGGTGTTTTAATAAAGTTGGATCTAAACATTTAAGATTGTAAATAAACTTGCTAAAGACCCCACCACTCCCTATTGTTAGGTGTTGTTACTTCTCCCATAAATGTTACCTAGTTGGTCCCTTACTGCATTTAAGTTTGGTCTCCTAGAGTAGATACTCAAACAGGTGTTTAAGCCAAAAAGATAGTGAAGGGGTAAGAGTAGATCATTAGATGGGGGGTGGAGGGGAGTGAAAGATGGATAAGAACCCCTTTGAAGAATGTGTACAGCTTGGGGCAGCTCCCCAGCCAATGAGTGGAAACCTCAGAAAAGATGAAGGTAGAAACAGGGATCAGAAGAGGCAGGTGAGGCAGAGGTGGCTGGAGTGTGGATAGCTCCTATGGGGCACGTGCATCCTCAGTGGTTCTCTGCCGTGGCATTGTGGGTTTCACTGGCATCCCCAAGCTGGGGCAGACCATCTGTGTCTTGCACATCCTAGGCTGTGTACCCAGGGTCAGTTTGTATTTTTGTCATCTGCTTGCATCTGAGGCAGCAGCATCATGGGGCCATGAAGGCAAAGCTCCTGACAGTGCATCTGGCTGGCACTTTGAGTTGTAAATTCCTGACAGGACGGTATCACTTCAGATGAATTCTGTTTGTCAAAGCCTGAGTCAAGGTGAAGGGACAGAAACCTGCCTCATGATAACCAGATGACAAAGAATTTTGGAGTCACCTTTTTTTTTTGTTGTTAATCCTCAAATGAGGATTTTTCCCCCATTGATTTTTAGAAAGAGTGGAAGGGAGGGAGGGAGGGAAGGAGAGAGAGAGAAAGAGAGAGAGAAAGAGAAACATTGATGTGAGAGAGACACATTGATTGGTTGCCTCCCACATGTGCTCTAATTGGGACAAAGATCAAACTTGCAACCCAAGAATGTACCTTTTACTGGAGAATTGAACCCACCACCCATCGAGGCACAGGCTGATACTTTAACCTCTGAGCACACTGGCCAGGACTGGAGCTACTTTTTATACTGCCCCTGTGGGTTGGCATGTAGCAGGGTCCTAATGCCTGGGTTGACACTGGCTTTGCAATGATAGCTGCATAACTTGGATACTTACCAACAACTTCTGGGAAACCCTTTATTCTCTTATAAAAAATACATATATTAATAGTAGTTATCTGCTGAAGTTATTGTGAGAATTGAATGGGTTATCTTACAAATGTGCTTAGTATAGCACCTGGCCCACTGTGAGCACTGAGTAAATCTCAGCTATCCTAATGTTTCAGTGGAGATCAGTAATTTGGTAGGTTTTTATTAAGGACTAGAGTCCCAGTGCACAAAATTCATGCACAGCTAGGATCCCTAGGCCTGGCTGGCAATCAAGGCCGATCGGGGCCTTCTGGATGCTGGCCGGGGCCTTCCTTATGGCTGGGGCCTTCCCTCCCCAGCTGCTGGCTGCTCGCCGGGGCCTTCATTCCACGCTGCCCCTTGGTGGTCAGTGCACATCATAGTGAGTGATCGAACTCCCGGTTTCCCGGTTGAACTCCTGCCGGGACAATTTGCATATTAGCCATATATATATATATATATATAGATGATATAGCATTGCTATTGTTCCATGCTCATTCTCTCCCTCCCACAGCTTCAAGATCAGGCTCTGTGAGCAGGATTTAGGTAAGGCAAGCTGATGTGTGCAATTTCTCTTCCCTAAGTGAGATATAAAAAACAGTAATGATGCATATGCTTCTTTGACAAATATGTATTGGAGTAAAATGAATTACCTTGAGATTCCATATCATCCAACTATTACGTTTTTAACTGTGTCATAAAATCCTCAGCATGTTGGCTAGGATAATTCTTGGTGCATGAACCTGAAAAATGGTAGATAATTTTTCACTTCATAGGACATAAAATTGCTGTATGTTTTACAGATTCTCTTATCTGAACCTCTTAGTAGCACAATCTGGGAGAAATTGTATTTCTGGTTATAAAAAGTAGTAAAGAAAAACCTGAAACCTGTCATTCTAAGTGTACATTTCCGGAAGGTGGTGAATGGATGGTCAGGTTTAGGGGATAACAAGGTGTGTCATCATGACTTGGTCCTCGTGTAGTTGGCACAGACTGAGATGCTAGAGATTCCAAATGGTTGACCATTGAAATTTCCTATAATTTAAAATATTATTTAAATAAAACTTCATATTCCCCCAGGAAACATTAAGTTAATTTCTACATGATTATTTTTATGAAAAGGTTAATCTCCACATATAATCTGGGTAAGAATGACAGTGATTCTTTAACTCATGAAAAATTAAAGACTCACAGTTATGTTGTGCTGGGGGCAGTGATTCATTTTCTGTTTTGTTTTGTAAAAAGTGTGATGCTCCACTGTCACTTTTTTCTGTTTAAGCACTCTTCAGAAATACAAGATACAAAGTGTCTATAGAAAATCCTCACTTAGTTTATTATTAAATAGTAGTTTCAAATAAATTTTTTACTGTGCAGTTAGCTTACCTAGTGATAAGCATACTGTTTTTTTTATTAATTGTATTATGATATTATCCAGCTGTGAAATTTATGAGATCTTCGGCTATACTGTCTGCTGGATGATGAGGTGGTACTGCATGCAAAGAAGTTTTTTTTTTTTAATAAATGACTATTCCAACATTTGGAAAAATTATATGGACCAACCACATCCTTTTATGTGGTGATATAGAAATAATGCAAAATATAAAACACTTATTTCCTCTTTCTTGAGCTCATAGCTTTCCTATCATTATGTATAGTTTAACAAGTATAAGTAAAATAGATGAAGAAAATTCAAGTTTTACAGAGGATGTTTTTATAAAACAAATTCCAGGATGGATGCCAGATGTTACAAAAATATAATGTCCTTCAATATTAATTTGTAAATCAGATGTAATTCCAAAGGAAATCTAAAATTCTTTCAGAATCGCATACATTTATTTAAAAATAAGCCTTAAAAGTGCCTACGTAAGAGGAGCGTAATGAATCTGTGAATTTTGAAAAAGAATCATAATGAAGGGAATTTAACCTACCAGGATAGAGACACACACACATGAATTATTTTCTCAAAAGACTATTTTGACAAAAATGTAGTGTAATGTATATAATTATTGCAATATGTTTTAGTATGATGCATAATCCCCAAATCAACCTCAAACATATAAAATGTTATCTTCTTAAAAAAATTTTAATAGCAAGTCTAAATTAGCATTTTTCCATGAATAAGCCTACTTTTTTTTTTAAATTAAACCTACCCTAATGCATATATTTAAATTTGATGTAAAAGAAGGAACATTTTTTAATTGTGTGTGTAATTAGCATTATGAAAACATACTCTTTAGGATATGGATTTAGCAATATAGTATTTAAAATGACCACTAAATATCTCCCAGATACAACGAGTCAGTGAGTAAGCTATTAAGCCCTACCATGTTTGGTAAACTGGGTTACAAACTTGTAATGTACAGCAAGTTCTAAAGGATATGTTGTAATCGGGAGCACCCTGTGTAATCATTTTGGCTTTTACGTTCTTCTGAATTCCTCAGAATTGTTTGCATATACACATATAATGCAGTAATAACATGTAACTGCTATGAGATTATTTATCTATAGTCATACATTTTCTTATTTTGATATATGAAGGAGTTGGATACAAATTTCTTGCCTAAAATCTCTAATGTGAAAACCCAGAAAAGTTGAGTGTATATTGAATGTATTGAACTATCTTCTATGTATATAAAAGGCTAATATGCTAAGTGTCCAACTGTCCGACTGGTTGCTATGACGCACACTGACCACCAGGGGGCAGATGCTCAACGCAGGAGCTGCTGTGACGCACACTGGCCATTTACAGAGAAACGGCAGCTCAGACCTGGCACCCACAAAGCAATACTTGGTTTCCCCCAAGTGGGACATAGATCCCGCCACCACCCTGGAGTGACAGCCCACCAAATTGCAGCCAATGCTGCCGAGACCCCATGGTGCAAAATGCAGGCCACAGCCCAGCCCAGCCCAGAAATGGTGGCTGTGGGTGCCGGGTAATGACATCACGTAGCAACTCCTGGCTTCCTCTCCCTAGTGACTAGCCTCCTTGCAGTTTCTTCAGCCCAGGAAAACGACTTGCTTTATAGCCAGGTGCAAACATTT
>NW_005361351.1:2296971-2301803 GCF_000412655.1 Myotis brandtii
TTTTCTCACTGCACAGAATATAGTCAAACACTGATGCAGTTAAATATTTTACCCTTTGTTCTCCCTGCATGATCTACAGTAATAATCTGCTTCACGTTGATATTTACTGTGTTGCTGACAATTACCTGAAAGAGAAGTTGGGGTGCTTCACTGGGCTGGAAAAAGTTTAGCTACATCAGAAAGCCAGGTCTAATTAAGCAAGTTTATTCTATATCTATAAAAGGCTAAGTTGACTTGCACATGCGTGATACATATAAAACTCTTGCTGGCACCAATCGCATGCGTGTGCTTTGATCTGTCATTGTCAATCGTGAATTTGGTTGACACTTCTATTATAGAGAAAGGGCGAATAGCAACACTAAAATATTCCTTCTAATTAATTTCCTTTCAATGTGCATGAATTCGTGCACTGGGCCACTAGTATTTTAATATTACAGAAGGCTCTTTTGGGCCCATGCAGACGTTAAAAGGCCATTGGCACCGAGGCCGTGATTCATTAATTGGCCACCCTGGCAGTCTGAAAGTGCACCCAAACGTGCTTAATGCACCCAGGGGCTTGGGTTTAAGCAAAAGAAATATCTGGCTCATTATGGGTGTAAGTAGCTGAAACCATTTAAGTTGAATTTATTTTATTATTGAAGGGAACTTATGCTTTAGCAATATTGCATTTAGGCATTGTAGACGGGAGTTATAAATCCGGGAACAATTTCACATGCAATATATATGCCCTTGGATAATATAGGCTGTAACTATTAATTGATCTACAGAGGGAAATTAGTGATAATTTTTTTTCATCAGTCCACTCATTCACCTATGCAGCAACCATTTCTAAAAGTTCAATCTCTTTCAGTAGGTCAGAAGCTCAGGTGCCAACCTGGACTTTAATTGGCACCTGAAGTGGGAGACCGTCTTGTGGGACTTAAACCTTAACCTGTGGGATCTGACTCTATTTCCAGGTAGATAGTGTCAGAATAGAGTTAAATTGTAGGACTCCCAGTTCGTGCCTGCAGAGAATTTCAGAATTGCTTGGTGTGAGAAAAACACTCACATATTGGAATACAGAAATATTCTGTGAGTTTGGATTAAACAGAGATTTTTCCTCTCAGCTATATTAAAAAATATGTTGTTCTACCATATAACCCAGCTCTTCCACATTTAGATATTTGCGAGAGATAAAAACACATGGCCACACAAAAGCTTACATATCTACTTCATAATGTCTTTATTCACAATAGCCAGAAACTGGAAACAACCAATGTTCATCAGTATATGAATAGTTAAGCAAAAAATGCTTTATCTATACAGTGGAATACAAGTATACTTCATTTTATTGTTCTTCACTTTATTGTGCTTTGCAGTTGCTGTGTGTTTATTTTTATAAATTCACAGTTTGTGTCAACCCTGCATTGAACCAAGTATGTTGTCACCATTTTCCCAACAACATTTGCTTTCTTCCTGTCTCTGTGTCACATTTTTGTAATTCTCACAATATTTCAAATTTTATTATTGTTATATTTATTATGTTTATCTGTGAATAGTGATCTTTGATGTTACTTTTGTAATTGTTTGGGGGTACCACAAGTCATGCCCATATAAGATGGCAAACTTAATAAATGTGTGTGTTCTGTTTCACCTGCTGGTTGTTCCCCATTTCTCTCCTTTTTCTTGGGCCTTCCTGTTCCCTGAGACACAACAATATTGAAATTAGGCCAATTAATAAACCTACAGTGGCCTCGAAATGTTCAAATGAAAGGAAGAGTCACACATCTTTCGCTTTAAATAAAAAACCAGAGATGATTATGCTTAGTGAGGAGGCATGTCGAAAGCTGAGATAAGGCTGAAATCTAGGCCTGTTGTGCCAAATAGTTAAGTTGTGAATGCAAAGGAAAAGTGCTTGAAGGAAATTAAAAATGCTACTTCAATGAACACAAAAAATAAGAAAGCGAAACAGCTTTATTGCTTACTAGTATATAGAGAAAGTTTTAGTGCTCTATGATCAAACCAGCCACTACATTCCCTTAAGCCAAAGCCGAATTCGGGGCAAAGCCCTAACACTCTTCACTTCTAAGTAGGCTGAGAGAGATGAGGAGGCTGCAGAAGAAAAGTCTGAAGCTAGTAGAGGTTGTTTCATGAAGAAAGAAGCTGTCTCCATAATGTAAACATGCAAGGTACAATAGCAAGCACTCTTGTGAAATGTGCAGCAAGTTATCCAGAAGATCTAGCTAAGATAATTCATGAAGGTGGCTACATTAAAGAACATATTTTGAAGTAGATGAAACAGCCTTATATTGACAAAAAATGCCACTTGAACTTTCACAGTGCCTGGCTTCAAAGCTTCAAAGGACAGGCTGATTCTCTTGTTATAGGCTAATGCAGCAGGTGATATAAAGTTAAAGCCAATGCTCCTTTACCATTTTGAAATCCCAGAGCCCTTAAAAATTATGCTAAATCTGCTGTGCCTGTGCTCTATAAATGGAACAACAAAGTCTGGATGACAGCATATCTGTTTATAGTATGGTTTACTGGATATTTTAAGCCCACTGCTAAGACCTATTGCTCAGGGAAAAAACAAAACAAAACATTACTGCTCATTGGCAATGCACCTGATCAGTCAAGAGCTCTGATGGAGATGTACAATAAAATTAATATTGTTTTCATGCCTGTTAATATAATATCCATTCTGCAGCCCATGGATCAAGGAGTAATTTGAACTTTCAAGGCCTCTTATATAAGAAATACATTTTGTAAGCCTATGGCTGTCATAAAGAATGATTCCTCTGATCAATCTGGGCAAAGTACATTGAAAACCTGGAAATGATTCACTATTCTAGAAGCCATTAAGAACATTTATGATTCATGGGGAGAGTTCAAAATACCAACATTAACAGGAGTTTGGAAGAAGTTGATTTCAATCCTCCCTGATGACTTTTAGAGGTTCAAGACTTCCATGGATGAAGTAATTGCAGATGTGGTGGAAATAGCAAGAAAACTAGAATTAGCCGAAACCGGTTTGGCTCAGTGGATAGAGTGTCGGCCTGCGGACTGAAAGGTCTCAGGTTCGATTCCGGTCAGGGGCATGTACCTGGGTTGCGGGCACAGCCCCCGTGGGGGATGTTCAGGAGGCAGCTGATCGATGGTTCTCTCTCATAGATGTTTCTGACTCTCTATCTCTCTCCCTTCCTCTCTGTAAAAAATCAATAAAATATATTTAAAAAAAAAGAAAAAAGAAAACTAGAATTAGAAGTGGAGCAATAAAAAGTGAATGAATTGCTGCAATCTTATAATAAAACTATAACAGATGAGGTGTTGTTTTTTATGGATGAGCAAAGAAAGCAGTTTCTTGAGATGGAATCTACTCCTAGTGAAGATGCTGTGAAGATTGTTGAAATGCCAACAAAGATTTTAGAATATTATATAAACCTAGTTGTTAGAGCAGTGGCAGCATTTGAGAGGATTGACTCAAATTTTGACACAACTTCTGTGGGTAAAATGCCATCAAACAGCATCACATGCTACAGAGAAGTCATTTGTAAAAGGCTGAGTCAATTGATGCAGCAAACTTTATTGTCTTATTTTAAGACAAAATGGTTAGCATTTTTGGCTAGTAAGTCTTTTTTAAGTTATGTGTGTTGTTTTATAGATATAATGATATTGCACACTTAATAGACTACAGTATAATATAAACATAATTTTTATATGCACCTGGAAAAAGAAACACCTGTGACTCACTTTATTGAGATATTTGCTTTATTGTGGTGGTCTGGAACCGAACCCACAGTATCTTTGAGGTATGCCTATACTACTCAGCAGTAAAAAGGGATGATCTACTGATAAACACAATTTAGATACATCTCAAAATCAATCTGAGTGAAAGAAGCTGGATACCAAAAGGTACATAGTGTTTGATTCCATTTCTGTAAAATGCAAACCAGTTTACAGTGTTTGTTGTCTTGGGCCAGTGTGGAAGGAACAATAGATGGTTCGTGAATGTGAAAATCTTTTAGGATGATGAGATGTGCTGTATCCTAACGTGGTAGTGATTTTATGGGTATAAATAGTGATCAAAAGTCACTGAAATGTATACTTTAAATGCCAAGAAATAACAAGTGAAAAGATGTTCACTCTAATTAGGAACCAGCAAAATATAAATACAAATTAAAAGAGGATAGCTTTTCCCTCCAAACAGATTGTCAAGAATGACAAGTTTAACAGTACATGTTCTAATCTAGAGAAAGTCACTGGCCTTAGGTATGTATAAATGTTTATAGGTGCATTGTGCATGATAGTAAAAAGATAAAAACACATGGGTCCAAATGTCCACTTTTAGGCAAAGGTAGTTTATTGAAACTAATATACATAAAAATTAATAAAATGCCTGTTTATCAACACAGATGATTCTCAAACCATGATGTTAAGCAAAAGTAAATTACATAGAATAGTATTCCATTTATATCAATTTCATTAACATCCAAATGAAGCAACATATTGTTTAGGGATACATAACACATCCGTTATGTATATATCACATATGGTAAACACAAAAAGTACAAATATCACAATGATAAACACAAAATTTAAGGTGGTGGTTACTTGTGGGAATGAGAGTATGTGATGAGGGTGAGAAGGGTCTTTCAAAATGCCTTGGTCATGTGGTTGGAGCATACTTGGGTATCCTTTTACTATTGTTCTTTAAATTATACATATATGAGTCCTAACCGGTTTGGCTCAGTGGATAGAGTGTCGGCCTGTGGACTGAAGGTTCCCAGGTTCGATTCCTGTCAAGGGCATGTACCTTGACTGTGGCACATCCCCAGTAGGGGGTGTGCAAGAGG
>NW_005361351.1:2301839-2314814 GCF_000412655.1 Myotis brandtii
ACTTTCCATCCCCCCTTCCTCTCTGTAAAAAAAAAAAAATCAATAAAATATATTAAAGACAAAATTAAAAAAAATATATACATATATGAAGTATGTCATAAGGGATTTTTTTGCTTTTAGCTTTTAGAAAAACACAGACACAAGATAGTGTTAACCACAAGATAACTGTTACAAAGTTTATCAATTTTAAAGTGGCATAAAAAAGGTTACTATATCCAATAAAAAAGAAATGAGAAAAAAATTTAATATCAAATGTAGGACTCATGAATAAAATGATAAAGATAAATTTTAATATAATTAATTATAATACATGTATTTGTGTCAAATTCAATAGAAATATAGGCTTACAGACTTGATAGAGAAAAATATTTAGCAAAACAGTGGGGCCTTGACTTACGAGTTTAATTCGTTTCGTGACGAAGCTTGTAACTCAAATTACTCGTATGTCAAATCTTAAAGTGAACGAGTGAGACACGTGATGTTGGGCTGATGTTGTGGCATTCACTGTGACGTTCGCTGCGCCAACTAGTGGTGGGGTATCTGAAGCTGGCTCATAACCCGAATTTTAGCTCGCAACTCAAAGCAAAAAATTGGCTCAGAGACGGCTCATATCTCGAAAAACTCGTTAGTCGGGACACTCGTAAGTCAAGGCCCCACTGTATATGATCAATAATTGATATAAAAATATTCAGAAAGGTTGAAAATCACAGTATGGAAATGGACGCAGATACATCAGACAGAAACAAAACAAACATAAAAGTTGCAATTTTAAAAGAAAATACAGCTTAATTAAAAATGATCAAAAGAGATGAAGAAAAATGTAATATACTGGGAAAATGAATTGTAAGACATAATACTTAGTATGAACAGTATAGCCTAAAAGATTCAGAAAGCAATAATTCACAAAATTTTGGGGAAAATAGGATTTTATTCAGATATTTTAACACACTTATTGGGAAATTTCAACTCAAGCAAACAAAATAAGTAAAAAGATAACAATAACTTAATATACCGCAGTTTAATATGTTTCCTTGGTTCATGTGTGCATATGTGTGTTTATATGTATTAACTTATACACATATGACATATATATAACTCCACATATAAAAATATAAATTCATGCTTTAGCCCAAATGAAACAGTGACACAGAAAATTACATAGGAGGCTACTCTGAATATATTAATATATTTACAGGAGAAAGGTAACTGAACAGTCTAAGGTTAGACCTCATTCACAAAAAAGAACCTCTTTGTTTGAAAGGAAAGGAAAATCTTATTACCAAAACAATGCTTAGATTTAAAAAGGAAATCATAAGAACAATACTGAAAACTGAATGACAAAGAAAGCATTACCCAGCCCTGGATATCCAGGCCTGGCCCCTGTGGCTCAGTTGATTGAGCACTGGCCCCTGCACTGAGAAGTCTCCAGTTCCACTCCTAGTCAGCTCAAGTGCCCAGGTTTAGGTTAGATCCCTAGTAGGGAGCATGTAGGAGGCAGCTGATGGATGTTCCTTTCTCATTGATGTCTCTCTCCCTCTCCCTTTCTCTCTCTCTCTAAAATCAATAAAAACATATTAAAAAAAGGAAGAAGAAAGTGTTACATATACAAATATGAGAGGCAGCACTTAAGTAGTACTCAGAAAGTTATAAATTTAACAATAATACCAAAAATACTGAAAACAAGCTGAATTTTCAACTCAAAACATCAGGGAAAAATGAGCATTAGAATAAAATTAAATATGAAAGAAGGGAATTATAAGGACAGAAATCAATAACATAGAGAACTACAAAACTAGTCTTTGAAAAGATTGCTAATAATTAAATCTTCAATAAAACTAATGAAGGTGAGAGAGAAAGCAAACAAAAGGCCACAATGAGAAAGGAAAAATTACATTCACAAAGGCTATTTAGTCAAGAATGCAAGAAAATTTATAAAATTTCAGCATCAAAAATTCTATGAAGTAAGTTATCTCAAGCACTACAGCACAAAAAACCTCAGGATAATCTCCATAAATAAGAAATGTAAGAAAAAACAAACAAACAAAAAAAAAGAAATGTATTTAAGTTCAAATCTATTTATCTTTTTAAAATTCTCAGAAAACTAGGGTATGTTCTTAATGCATACAATTAATATTTATTGAGTACCTACTAAGGTCTAGGTATTCTGAATGCACTGACATATAATTTAAGACTTAATCTCTTTATTTTCATGTAATATTAGCATTCATTTAGGAAGGTATATTCCTTCAAAGGAAAGATAGTGTGCCCATTTATAACCATTATGTAAACAGCTTATATATTTTTTAAAATATATTTTTATTGATTTCAGAGAGGAAGTGAGAGGGAGAGAAGGATAGAAACATCAATGATGAGAGATAATCATTGATTGTCTGCCTCCTGCATGCCCCCCACTAGGGATAGAGTCTGCAATCAGGGCACATGCCCTGAATAGGAATCAAACCTTGACCTCCTGTTTCATAGGTCGACACTCAACCACTGTGCAACACTGGTTGGGCTGAAATGCACATTTTATAACTGCTTCTCTTAGTTCAGAAGCCTCTTTCTTACACATGATAACTTTACTTTTTCTTACTTGCCTTTATAGATATTAGCAAATATTCGTATAACTAAGAATGTCTTAGAATCCTGAAATCAAAACCCAGAATTACCAAATGAGCTATAGAACTACAGACTTTAGATTTTAAAGGGTAATTTTTGTGTGCATGAGTGTGTATGTGTATATGCATGTGCTTGTGTGTGTGAGCATGCACACATGCATAATGTGTTTGTGACTGTCCTTTCCTTGAAGGATGTGGGAGGTATTCCTAGATAGGTTCTTTGTTTCTTTGGTTCAGAAGTGGCTCAAATCTAATTTTTTTTTTGCAGGTGCTAAATAAATTCAAGATAAAGTTTAACAGATGGTCGCACCTCCTTGTTCTCATCTCAGTTAGTCAGCCTGATTAAAATGGCCATTCTTCCAAAACTTGTCTGCCTTATGCAAATGCACCAAATATTTCCACAAACCATATGTTCAATATCCTAACTTAAGCATGAGTAGATTTGTGTGAAATGTTAGTATTGGCACTCACTTTCATTATGCACTCTCAGAGATCCTCAAAGGGATTCTGGTGAGATATTTTTATTTGACATACACCTGTAAAATGTAGAAACTTTTTAAAAAAGCATTAAAAACATTCAGCTAGTGATCTGTTTAACAGGAAACAATCTGTACCCCAGAGTAGTTCATTGTGCACTTGACAAAAATTAAATGCTTATGTCATGTATATTAAAATGGCATTTAAGCCTTAAGTAAAAATTTTAAAATTCTCAATAACTTATATAAATATTTAGAATTATTTTCCTTTGTTTATTTAAATTGAATTTAGCCAAACCCAATTATTTGCAGGGATCTATGTTAAGGAAGCAGCTCTAGAGCTTTGAATGAAAGAGTTGTCCATTTACAGTTTCTGCTTATGTAGTTAACATCTACTTAAGATGAATTAGCTAGACCAGTTATTCCTGTCTGTGTAGATGCAGCTGTAAAGGTGTAAGTGTGAAACCATCTCTGCCTCCTCCCCTCTAGAACTACAAATCCATGTAGCATATCTCAGAGACACTTACCTGTGTGATTGTGTACACCCAGGGAAGAATATTTTACAACTTGACAACCATTTTCGTCAGATTTGTCTATATATATATATATGTAAAAGGCTAATGTGCAAAGTATCTTCTTGGGAGTTCTACCAGGAGACCCGGAGTTCGATCGCTCGCTATGACGTGCACTGACCACCAGGGGGTGGCGCGAAATGAAGGACGGCCTGGCTGGCAGCCGGAAGGCCCTGATTGGCCCTGATCGCTGGCGAGGCCTAGGGACCCTACCTGTGCACGAATTTCATGTACTGGGCCTCTAGTTCTTTATAATTTTAAATCTAAAGAGCCTTTGGGAGAACATCAAGGGCTAGGAATATGTTCCAATTTGGAATGTGATTTCATTCAGCACCTGTGAATGTAGTTTGAATCAATATTGTTAAAAATGTCCACTTTGTTAAATTTATTTGGAACTACTTTAAAATATCTTTTGAGTAAATAAGTGATTTTTTGCTTATGACCCTTTAGTGAGGTTGGTGGAAGGAGCCAGGCTATTGTTTTAGGCTACAGAGGGCATCCTGCTCCCACTACTAATTCTGGACAATTAATTGAGCACTTGGGGTCTCAGGTTCCATGATGGTTATGGGGATAATAAGATATCATTTTAGAGGTTTTTTGTGAGGAGTAAACTAGAAAACTAACATGTGTGAAGAACCTTTCCCAACACATGCTTTAGGAGCTCAGTAAATTCTTCCTGTCTGTAGGAATATCAATAAAATACTTCAATAATTGTCCATTTATTGAACATTTACACTGTGCATGGAAGATTTAAAAATGGTACATGTTTCTAGATAGAAATATTGCCACCAATTTCATTGATTTAGATTTCTGAACACCTTTTCAAAGTTTTGGTTAAAGTGGCTGCCACAATTTAGAAAATTCTTAAACGAGATCTATGTTATATGGGGATTCTTGATTATCAGGTTAATTTGACTGGTAAATTCTCTCTTAATTGGTCTGCAATTAAATTACCAATGAATCCCCAGGCATAGCAAATGTTTAGTTATTTGCTAAACATTTAGCACAGGTCATGGGCTCAGTCCCTTCCTGGCACCCTGGCACATATCACTTATTCGATGAAATTATAAATATGCTTTTACTATCAAGGCTAATTACTTGTCTTTCTTGATTAAATATGTGTGATTATAAAATAAATCTACATTTAGTTAAATATTTTATTAAAGTAATTTAAAAATGTTTTTCAAAATACCTATAAACATATTGGAAATGTTGCATAATGTACACTTTTAGAACTTAAAAATAAGTCCAAATTTAGTACCACTCTGATTATTTTGCAGCAAGTCTACAGATAGCAAATTTTAAGCCCCCCAAGAGTCAATGATGGAAGTAGACTACAGAAAATCTGCTATCCTATTTATTAGTTTTATTTTTTCTCTTCCAATCCCTAAGTAAAGTTCTGCAATGTAATTTTGATCAAGTGAGTTATCACTTGAATAAGAGTAAATTCTTCTGGTGTTCATATGTCTAGTCATGTGTTCCTGGCATAACATAGTTCCTAGATCAGGCTACAGCCTCTAGAGCAGCCATGGGCAAACTACGGCCCGCGGGCCGGATCCGGCCCTTTTGAAATGAATAAAACTAAAAAAAAAAAACCTTACCCTTTTATGTAATGATGTTTACTTTGAATTTATATTAGTTCACACAAACACTCCATCCATGCTCTCTACTGGATCTGAGCCTGATTGCTTACACTATATACACTCTCTTAGTATGTAATTGATGCCTTCAATGTGATTGGTCTGGTTTTTTTTCCTACGGTCTTATGTCTGGAGATGGAAACTCTCAAACTGCTTGGGCTGCTATAACAAAAATACCATAAACTGGGCAACTTAGCCTGGAAGACATTTTTCTTCTCAGTGTCTGGAGGCTGGAAGTCCAAGATTAGGGAGCCTGCATAGTAGGGTTCTGGTGAGAACCCTCTTTCAGGCCATCTTCTTGTTGTGTCCTCACATGATAGAGACCAGAGAGGAGAAGCAAGCTCTCTTGTGACTCTGATAAGGGTGCTAATCCCATTCAGAAGCTTTATCCTCATGACTTCATCAAATCCTAATCCCCCCCCCCCCCCAAAGATACCATCTCCTAATACCATTACTTTGGTGGTTTTGACATAGGAATTTTGGGGGACACAACCATTCCATCCATAACAAACACCTTCCAAACCACTGTGGCCATAAATTTGGTTAACTATCAAGCCATTGTTCCTTTACATGATTCACAGTCAGTAGAGATGAACAGTTTTAATCAGTCAATTTGTACTGCTGTACAGACATACCAAACCCATTAGTTGAATAAGAAGTGTGGGCTAGAATAGTTGTGAATTCAGACTATCCTCAGTGATGCTGTGGTGGCACATTGAATACTGAGGGAAGTGTTTTGGGGGTACAAAATGTCCAAGTTAGAGATTTCAGGAACTGACTGTGTTCTATGTCCTACAAAAGTGGTGTGATGAGCCAGCAGAAATGAAAGCAGTGTGTGCTGATGATTTACTCCAGGAAAAGCTGAGGCTGACGTTAGGGCCTCAGGGATATGCTCTCACGAATTCATTTTATCTTCCATTTAGTTTGTTTATTTTTGGCCTAGGTGAGGCTCCCTTTTTTCTTGGGAGACCATATTTTCTCCCTTAGCATATGAATGATCTACATCAACAATTTACATGGATGAATTCAGCCATCCTAGGAGTGTCATATTGCATCTGGCCTTGTCCCAGTTGGAATGTTGACTCATCCTACCATGCGTCCTGTATGTTTTTGAAACGATTTCTAAGATTCTCTCAGTATAACCCAGTCTCCCAAACTTTTAATGTTCAAAAATTCACTTTCCTACTCAATCCCAATCTGTAACCCCTCTACCTTTAGTTTCATGGGAGATGTGGACCATGCTTATGATGGGATTTGAAGCAACCATCTGAACTTATAAAGGCATCAGTATATCTGTGTAGCCTATATGTGCATTATTTAGAAACCACTGGAGCCCTGGCTGTTGTGGCTCAGTTGGTTGAGTGTCATCCTGTGCACCTTGTGACACTTCCTCTACTTCCTGGAACGGAACTAACTCTTCTTCCAGAACCTCCTGCAGAATATGTGACTGCATTTGGAGAGTCAGCTCTGGGCATTTCATAACTGTGCCCTCATAATCCTGTGGTAATATGATTCACATATTTCTCAAGCTGGGAACTTAGAATGATAAGTGGTATTAATAACTCTTATCTGTGCTCTGTATCTCATGACTGAATCAAGTAAAGGATTCCTCCCACCCTAGAATGTTGAATATAATAGCAGATTAGTATGAAATAAATAAATGCAGTTCAGAGTAGGCTTTTGCTGGACTGGAATGAACATTCGGCTTGTTTAGCTATAATTGGGAGTTAACCTTTTTACCCAACAGATCTCACAAAGGAAATCCCCTTTCTAATTATGCCTACTATCCTGAGCTAATCACAGAATACCATCATACTCCAGTCATTTTTTTTTAATGACAAGAACAATAAATTGATTTGGGGGGATGAGTAACTATTTTAATCATTATTGAACTTTTTCTCTCTTTTTTGTTGCTTAAAACTCACTACATAAATGCTTGGAACTTTGAATTTCAGATTAAATACCTCAATCTCTTCTGTTCCTGATTATAAACACTGGTCTGCTATCACTTATTCTGGCTGGTGAGACTGACCCTTCTGGTTCAGATCTGTCCTCATTGGGGGTCACCTTTGTCTTTTGGCTTTGGATTTTTCTACCTCTCTTTAGATTTTCCTACCTCTCTTTGGATTTATTATTTCCTCCTTCTTATCATTCATTTTTATTAAATCTCCACCCACCCCGTGTGGCACTATGATGTGTTCACTGAGGTTGTTTCTTGGGAGTCCTCACAGCTCTCATTTCCCATGTGGGCTTGCCCAGGTTGCAGGCCTCCATCTGTCATCCCTTACTGTTTCCTGGGCATGATCATACCCTAGACGATAACTAGATTAATTTCCAATTGCACCTCATCACACCTGCAGGGAACAGATAAGAAACAAATGTGTGATGGAGCTAATCTGTGGGCAGATCTGGACGCCGAATCCAGCTGTTTCATTCTCTAGCTAAGGCCACTGCCCAGAAGGAAGGGGATATCTGAGATATGCATGGCCTGTTGTGCCTGGCATGGACCATTTCTTTGTAGCCCCTTGATCCACATTGCCTGAGGTCCTTTCACATTCAGCGTCGTGCCACCCCAAGCCCCTGTCCTCCAGTGCAGCCTCCTCCCCTTCCCCTGCTGTAGCTGCCTTGTGGTCAGTCTGGTATCAAACTTGAGGTTCAGCTTCTTTTTTTTTGCTCTCATGACTGAGGACCAGAGTCCTGACTGCAACCCCACTTTTCATGGCTGGGCTCCGCTTTTACTGAGCATCATCTCCTCACCTGCAAATTGGGTGAGGAGACCATGACCATTTGTTGCAAAGGTCAGAGGAGGTTCTGAGAGCAGCTATTGCATGGTGGCACCTCCAACAGGGTAAGTGGACATCAGCTGACTTTCCTTCTTTCTGCCTCCTGGTGGTGCCTGCCCTTACTGCACACTTCAGCTTCATGGGTCTGCACAGCTTTAGGCTCCCAGTTATTCCACTAGATCGTATTCCATTCACTGGATTTATCCATTCACCTACTGAAGGACATCTTGGGTGCGTCCAAGCTTTGGACATTACGAATAAAGCTGCTATAAATATCTCTTGCATTTGAGAAAATCATTGCAGTCAAATGCAGGTGGTATTTAATGTTTTTATTTTTTAATTTGTTAATCCTTACCCGTGGACATGTTTTTTATTGATTTTTAGAGAGGAAGGTAGGTGTGGGGGGGGTAGAGAGAGAGAGAGAAACATTGATTGCCTCCTGTACTCACCCCACTGAGCCACCCGGCCAGAGCCAGGGGTCATTTAATTCTGATGTCCCTCCCCACCTCCTATTCTGCCTGGAAATGCCAGCTCTTGGGTTTTAAGCATTATTAAAAGAAGTATAATAAGAAAAGGTACTGGGGAAGGTGCCTGTTGAATGGGAGTGATTATGCAGGAGGTTGGGTTTCTCAGAGGCCCCTGGTTATTGCTGGGCCCCTCTGGAGATATGCTCACAGCACCTTCTACACTCTGGTCCTGGCCTGTGTGTGGCACAGCCACAAGTCTACAAATCTTGGGATGCCCCTTGGGATGGGTGGAGGCCCAAATGAGGTTGCCTATAAACTGAGGGAGCAGAAGGATGATTTGCGGTGGCTGTACCCTGAAGGGCTTGCCTGTAGTCATTCAATACACCGGTGCCATTTGTAGACTTTCTACAGATGTGACTACAACTGGAAGGCCCACTGCACTCAGGAGAAGAGAGGAGGGGCTTGACTGACCAGGATTGGAGGAGTCTGGCAGGAGCACAGGGGCCATCTGGGAGGCTTAGCAGTCTTTATAGGGAGCTTGGGAATGTGCACATATATCTGAGCTAGGCTGGCCCTTTCCTGCTTGCCGCCTTTCCAGTGGGGCAGGGTCCTTTCCCCAAACTCTGGCTATTTCCCTCTGTGCTTCAGACCCCACTCTATTAGAGCTCTGGTAACACACATCAGTGTGTATATGTCTATTTTTGTAGAAAATAAAATATTGTTTTGCTTTTACAAGTTTACAGGTTGAATGTATTTTCAGATTTTAAGAAGAGAATTTACCAAGTACTCTTGTAGGTCACAGCCAGCTTTGCAGGCTACTGGCTTGTGTCTGCCCATTGGGTTTCTGGTGCTCACTCAGCATGGTCATTGCTGTTCTTAGATTGCATTCATTGTCCATTTTATAAAAATGTTTTTATTGATTTCAAAGAGAAGAAGGGCGAGGGAGAGAGGGATGTAAACATCAACCATGAGACAGAATCAGCTGCCTCCTGCACATCTCCTACTGGGGATGGAGCCAGAAACCCAGGCATGTGCCCTGACCTGGAATCAAACCATGACCTCCTGGTTCATGGGTCGATGCTCAACCACTGGGCAATACTGGTCAGGCTCATTATCTATTTTGATTCTGTGAAATATGAATGTTCTTTGTTTTTCACTTTCCCATACCAAGAATAAGAATAAGTCTCTCCTTTTAAAAATATAAAACCATAGATATATTCTCAGTGTAGAAATTTAAAAGAGAATATAGGTTAAAAAATTATCAATAATTCATTGCCATGCTCTTATTTAATGACTATTTCAACACTTTTAAATATTTGTTCAACAAGGGTCATGCTGTCTTTTGTATCCTTGGCACTTACTCAGGTACATCATGCTTATAGTATTAATTATTTTGATTATCTTCATGAAAACAATTGCTTGGTTTCCTAAAAGAGATGTAGTTCCCCTCCCTGAAGCTGCAAAGAAAAGCTATCGATCTTGAAAAGTTTGGTAAAACTATAAAGTGCTAGCATCATCTAAATACTTTTAGATAATTGGCTGTTAATTGGCAGATTGGTTTAATAATCTCTCATTTGCCTCTCTTCCTCAGAGGGAGTGTGGAAGGGAGGTTAGTAACACCTCAACCACAGTGAATATTAATAATATAATACCACTTATATAAACAATAACACTATTATTAATTGTGACACCACAATCTCAGTGGATATTATCAATTTATATTTACTTTTACATACTAATTATATTGTAGAACTAATAATACTATTATTAATGATAGTAAAACTATTATTAATTATAGTAATTATAATAATAACTCAGTGGATATTATGAAGTAATCAATTTTAATTAATATTGCTATTATATAATACTATTATACTATGTAACTAATGAGACTATTATTAATTATAGTGATACCACAATCTCAGTAGGCATTATTAATAGCCTATCTAAGGTGAAAGAAATGCAAAATTTCTGAAACTAGCAATACTTTAATTGAAAAATAAACATTTGAACAAATTTGAAGCATAGAATGTATTCCCTATGTTCTTAAAATAAGACAAACTAATTAAATCTTGGTCTAAATGTCTCCATACCCTCTTTTAGAAGCTGACTAAATTTATATTTGACTCTTTACCTGTGAATAGACATAAATGTGTATTCCAGTTGTGTTCTGTGTTGTTGAATTTTTAAAAAAATAAACATTCAGGAAATTTTTTTTCTTAAAAGGGACATGTTATATATGCTTCTTCTCTCTGGACACTTCAGACTCTGCTAACAGGCATTTCCAGGCTCTGCTTCCTAATCCTCAAAAGTCTTCTGGTGAGACTTTTCTAAATATGGTTTGATTAAAAGTAGGATGCATAGTTTGTCTAAAAGAAAGTAGCTGTAGGGAAAACTCCGAAGTACAAACCGTGCATTGTCATTCAGACTCACAGCCTTTGTGGGAAGACAGCTGTGCTTCCTTCCCTCCCTCCCCACTTACTCCTTTCCTTTTTCTTCCCCTTCCTTCCTTCCCTCCCTTCCTCCCCCCTCCCTCCCTTTCTCCTCCATCCCTCCCTCCCTCCTTCCTTCCCTCCCTCTCTCCTCCCTCCCTCCCTCCCTCTCTCCCTTCCATCCCCCACTTCCTTCCATCTCTTCCACTCAACAGCAGATTTGACCATCTCAAAATGTTTTTTCCGTCATACTTATTTTGGGAGTTTCTTTGGAATATATTTTTTAGCTAGAACCAATTTTCATTTAAAAACAACTCACAACTTTATCAAAGCAGCAAAACCATTGCTTAAGTTAATCTTTTTTTCTGAGAAGAAAATCAAGATCAAACTGATCCTATGAGTTTCTGTTATGCTGTCCAGAGTTTTATAACTGGCTCACAGAAAATCCAGTTGCCTTTCTTAGTTCTCAGATGAATTGCTCTTTCATTCCTGGGGCTGGGGTGGGGGGCAGAAAAGTGAAACAGCTCTACATTTTGAATGTAAATTCTTCCATGCTTCAGATTTTCACCACAGTTGGTGGTTTCATTTGGTGAAACTCCAAGTGAAGGAGAAGCTGATGTTTTTATCCAGTTCTGAACACACATGTGCACCTTGGGAAAAATAGCCTCTGAAATGGCCAGTGGTCGGGTGGCCCCTGAGCAGCTATTGTGTGCTTCTCCATCTACCCAGTTGCACTGGCCACTGTATTTCTATTTAAATTAGTCACCCCTGGAAGGTCCCCCACAACTTCTGAGCATGTAGTTGCAATAGCACCTATCCTTGACTTTGGATAGTTTGTGGTTGAAACACCATTCAAGAGTTACAGCCTCAGAATCCGAAGAAAGATGACTAGTATTAAATGTTATTAGAGGAAAAATTGAAAAGTGATTATTCTATACTTCTCACAAATTTATTTTCCTTTACCTTAGGAAAAATGCATGTAGATCTCGTTTCATTCATTCCACTTATTTATTTTTGCCATATATTAGGTATTTTCTTCCTTACTAAATTTTTTTGTGTTCATAAACATGGTAAGGTTAGCTAATCAGTATCTATAATAATAAAAGCATAATATGCTAATTAGACTGGACAGCCGAACGACCTCTGGATGTCATTCCGGACGTCCTTCCGGACGAAGCCACAGCGACGGGGGCTAGGGGCGATCAGGCAGGCAAGTGAGCAGTTAGGGGTGATCAGGCAGGCAGGCAGGCAAGTGGTTAGGAGCCAGCGGTCCCAGATTGTGAGAGGGCTGTCTGACTGCTGGTTTAGGCCCGATCCCAAACTGGCAGACGGACATCCCCTGAGGGGTCCTGGATTTTGAGAGGGTGAAGGCCAGGCTGAGGGACCCCTTCTCCACGGTGCACAAAATTTGTGCACCAGGCCTCTAGTCTACACTAATAAAAGACAAACATGCAAATTGGCCGTACCTCTGCTACACCTTAAGCCACACCCACCAGCCAATCAGAGTGACTATATGCAAATTGACTCAACCAAGATGGCGGCCGGCAGCCACGGAGCTGAAGCGAGCAGGAGGCTTGGTTGCCCCAGTGGAGGAAGCCAAGCTTCCCGCCTGCCTTGGCCGGCTCTGAGCTTCACTGAAATAAGCAAAGTTTCAATTATAGAAGGTAAATAAATCCCAGAATAAAAAAAAAGAAAAAAAGGAGAGGCTGGGAGCTTCTGTCGCCGGGGTGTGTGTGGCCAGCCTGAAAACAGCCATCAGCCCCTCACCCAGGCTGGCCAGGCAACCCAGTGGGACCCCCACCCTGATCCGGAACACCCTTCAGGGCAAACCAGCCGGCCCCCACCTGTGCACTAGGCCTCTATCCTATATAATAAAAGGGTAATATGCAAATTGACCCTAACAGCAGAACGACTGGGAATGACTGGTCACTATGACACACACTGACCACCAGGGGGCAGATGCTCAATGCAGGAGCTGCCCCCTGGT
>NW_005361351.1:2315245-2360567 GCF_000412655.1 Myotis brandtii
GGCTGCCAGCACAGCGGTGGTGGCGGGAGCCTCTCCTGCCTCTTCAGCAGCACTAAGGATGTCTGACTGCAGCTTAGGTCTGCTCCCTGCTGGTAAGTGGACATCCCCTGAGGGCTGCCGGGCTGCCAGAGGGATGTCTGACTGCCAGCTTGGGCCCGATCCCCCAGGGAGTGGGCCTAAGCCGGCAGGTAGACATCCTCCGAGGGGTCCCAGACTGCAAGAGGGCATAGGCCGGGCTGAGGGACCCCCCGAGTGCACAAATTTTTGTGCACTGGGCCTCTAGTATAATATAAACATAATAGTCCTAACTGGTACTAACAATTTTGCATTGCTTTATTATCATAAGGAGTGACAGAAGAAACTTTTGGTTATTGAAATGTTTGGAGTTTTAGATATGTTATTAATGACAAATGATGTACAGGAACACGGTCCTTTCACACATAAGGTGTAAAACTCAGCCACCTACTGAGGTCAGAAAACCTTGGTCTTGTCTCTCTGCATTTCTGAAATGGTCCTGCCTCCTTTGGAGCTAGTTGTAAGAACCTGTAATGTCCTCTGTGATGAAAGACTTCTTTCTATACATGCTGCTAGTTAGGCAGCTAAAGTCAGTGGGAAGAACTCTTCAGAACCTTGGACACTTTGTATGGCTTTGGGTCTGCTTGCTAGTATCTCTCTGTGTGTGTATTTATATCTGTATATCTATATCTGTATCATCTATTTTTCTGGGAGGAATTAGTCTAAAATTCACATTCTTTAAAATAATAAAGCATCTAGGCTACAGGAATGCCTCCCTGGAGTAAAAATATAAAAAAGAAACAAAACAACACTTTCAGATATTAAATGAGGGGTGGCCTAAACTACGGATTCTTGAGAAAAGAAGTGAGCCCTAAAATGGCCTCAGATTATTGCCTGGAGGAGTTTTCAGACCACCATGCAGAGAGAGGAAATTGAAGCAAAGACTGGAGGTCTTACTGAACTATGAGGAGGTTGAGAGTGGAATTTGGGAGACCAAGGTGCCAACATAACACAGGGCAGAGCTCTATAGAGGAGCTGCAGAGAGGGCATTGCTGAGATCACCAGAGGTGTCCTCTAGCCTTGGCCTGGAAACTGACCTGCATATCCTGAGTTGGGGAAAACCATGTCCAGGAAGCAGCAGACCCAACAGCCCTGGGCCATGCTCAGAGCTGGAAAGAGCCTGGGATCCACCAGTCAGAATGGAGAGTGCATAAGGGACAGGATCTTGGCTGGTGTCTTCCAAAGGGTCTCACCTTAGTTGCGGGGCTAAAGTAACCCTAGCGGTGGTCGGCAAACTCATTAGTCAACAGAGCCAAATATCAACAGTACAACGATTGAAATTTCTTTTGAGAGCCAAATTTTTAAAACTTAAACTATATAGGTAGGTACATTGTTATTAACTTAATTAGGGTACTCCTAAGGCTTAGGAAGAGCCACACACAAGGGGCCAAAAAGCCGCATGTGGCTCGAGAGTCACAGTTTGCCGACCACGGCCCTAGAGGAAAGGGTGCTGTTGACTTTGTCTACCAAAGCCCAAAGCAATTGTATCAAGATGAAAATAACCTGAAATAACTGCATGCCAGAGCAGAGGCCCATACTATTTAAAGGAATACTGGAGAACCAACTGCTCGACAATGCAAAGTTCTCAGTGCTGAGCAGCCAATCAAAGCTTATCAGGCAAGGACAGAAAAAGGAAAATAGGTCATTGTAGGAGAAAAATTAACCATAAAAAAGACCTAGTAATGGTAGAGATGATGGAAGTATCAGAAAAACCTTAAAATAGTTATTATTAATCTTGAAAATTTGCCAAATAATGTAAAAGAAAACATGCATATAATGAAGAGAGAGATGGAAGATGTGAAAAGATCTAGTTGGTATTTCCAAGTATGAAAAAAAAAGCAGCATTTAGAAAACAGTTGCCGAGGGTAGAAGATCATACTTCTACATCTTTATAACATCAGCACTAAAAATCCTGCTATTGATAAAACTACCACATTGGCTCAAGTCAGTATCTAAAAATTCTATCATCCTAGATGTAATCTTTGACCTTTTATTTATTTATTTATTTTTCTCAAGAAGTATGGCCCAGCCAAGCTAGATTGTTAGCTACTCTGTTCCTCATCCTGATTAACCAAGGATCACAAACACTGCAGTGTTAGTCATTTGTCATTAAAGAATAACAAAGATAAGTTAAGCATGAAAATAAGTCATGTTAATGCTCTCTTGGATGGGGATGTCAAAGTTAGGGAGTGAAACAGGAGGAGGAGCAGAGTGGTATTTACCAAAACATTCCAGTGTGATGAGTGGCTGCAAAAATGTTCAATGATATTCTGTGGATAGTGACCCTTTGAGTTTATTTCTTTTTTTTTTCTTTTCAGATCACGTTTAATGATAATAGCTATTCTGGTACTTATTTTCTGTGACACCTCAAGAAGTGGTTCTGATATGATATAATTCACAAGTTACTGTGCAGTACCTTACTGTGTACTTCATCTAAAACTGAAACCATAAATGCATTTATAGTAATTCTATTGGCTTTAAAAAAAAATTCTTTATTGATTGAAGTGTTACATATGTCTCCTTTTCCCCCCCATTGACCTCTCTCTGGCCATTCCCAGAACATGCCCTCACCCCCTAGTGTATGTGTCCATTGGTTATGCTTATATGCATGCATAAGAGTCCTTTGGTTGATCTCTTATCTATCCTCCCCCCCCACCCCCCGCCTTTACTCTGCAGTTTGATGGTCTGTTCGATGCTTCTCTGTCTCTGGATCTATTATTGTTCATCAGTTTATGTTGTTCATTATATTCCACAAATGAGTGAGAACATGTGATATTTATCTTTCTCTGACTGACTTATTTTGCTTTGCATAATGCTCTCCAGGTCCATCCATGCTGTTGCGAGTGGTAAGAGTTGCTTCTTTTTTACAGCAGCGTAGTATTCCATTGTATAGATGTACCACAGTTTTTTAATCCACTCAATCTGCTGATGGCACTTAGGCTGTTTCCAAATCTTAGCTATTGTAAATTGTGCTGCTATGAACATAGGGGGGCATATATCCTTGCTGATTAGTTTTTCTGATTTCTTGGGATATTTTCCTAGAAATGGGATTACTGGGTCAAATGAGAGTTCCATTTTTAGTTTTTTTGAGGAAACTCCATACTGTTTTCTACAGTGGCTGCACCAGTCTGCATTCCCAGCAGCCATGCATGAGGGTTCCTTTTTCTCTACATCCTTGCCTGCACTTGTCCTTTGTTGATTTGTTGATAGCCATTCTGACAGGTGTGAGGTGGTACCTCATTGTTGTTTTGATTTGCATCTCTTGGATGATTAGTGACTTTGAGCATGTTTTCATATGTCTCTTGGCCTTTTCTATGTCCTCTTTCGAAGTATCTATTTAGGTCCTTTGCCCAGTTTTTGTTTGGATTGTTTATTTTCCTTTTGTTAAGTTGTATGAGTTCCCTGTAATTTTTGGAGATTAAACCCTTATTGGAGATAACATTGGCAAATATATTCTCCCATACAGTGGACTTTCTTATTGCTTATTTTGATGTAGTCCCATTTGTTTATTTTCTCTTTAGTTTCCATTGCCCTAGGAGCTGTATCGGTAAAGTTGATGCTATGACATATGTCTGAGATTTTGCTGCCTGTGGATTCCTCTAAGATTTTTAGTTTCCTGTCTTACATTTAAGTCCTTTATCCACTTTTGAGTTTATTTTTGTGCATGGTATCAGTTGGTGGTCTAGTTTCATTTTTTGCACCTATCTGTCCAATTTTCTCAACACCATTTATTGAAGAGACTGTCTTGACTCCATTGTATGCTCTTGCCTCCTTTGTCAAATATTAATTGAGCATAGTGGCTTGGGTCGATTGTTGGGGTCTCTGTTCTGTTCCATTGGTCTATATGTCTGTTCTTGTGCCAGTACCAGGCAGTTTTGAGAACAGTGGCTTGGTAATACAGCTTGATATCTGGTATTGAGATCCCTCCTACTTTGTTCTTCTTCCTCAAGATTGCTGCAGCTATTCGGGGTCTTTTTTTTTTTATTCCAGATGAATTTTAGGAGAGTTTGCTTTAGGTCTGTGAAATTTAGTTTCTTTCTTAATCACCTTTTCTCATTAAATATGTTTCTTCTTCGTGCCAGAATTGCTAGAAATCTTGCTTAATTAGTTTAATTTATTGGATCATGGACTCAAATGGAAGGTTTATTTTGCTGTAATATTCCCAGCTCCTTTTGAAAAATAGTTCATTCAATCAACATATGATAGATACTGTGTTTGACAATCTTACTTTGGGTTAGGTTAGTTTACTTCTGGGCTTTGCTAGTTTTCTCCAACACAGGTCATTTGTAAGGACCTCATATTTAATCAGTGATTTGTTTTTTTCTTCTACCATTATTGCCAAATTCACATTATCATTATCACCACAGACTCCTTTTGTCTAAGCTGTTCATGAAATGCTATTGCTTGAGGCTGAGAGCAAGTTGACTATTTTTCTCCAAAGGAAAATACCAGAAAAATAATTCATCACTTCATCCCTTTCCTTACCAAGGATTTCTCCTCACAGAATGATGCTTGTCCCTGAGGCTCTTTGGGAATTGACAATTCAGGAAGAATCAATGGGGAGCTGCATTTTTGATGGATGAACCATTTGAAAATTCTATGGCATTCTTCCCATGACCTTTTTTGAAGATAGATAAATAGCCTTCCAAAGGTTGCATTTTATTTTATGTTCAAAAAACCTAGCCAGTCAAGGTATATTAGAAACAGCAGAGTCATGTTGGGATCTTTTCAAGTGTAAAAAAAGTAGATAAAGGAAGAAAGGATAGTGCAATTTACAGACATTTTTAGAAGAGGAAGAGAGATTTGCAAAGAAACATCAGCACTAAAAGGCTCTGATCCAAAAGGATGCACAGAATATGATGAAGTTCTCCATTTCCTTGAATATGACTTCTAATATGGCATTCCCACTGTTAGTTATTTTGTACTTAATAAATCTAATTTATCTATTGCCCCACCCATATACATCTAGCCTATGCTTTCTATAGGGACATCTCTGATTTTATGACCCATGCTGTATTACTAAGGAAAAAAAACCAAAACTTAAATACATAGAAATAACGGCACATCAACAGCATGCAACATGGCATTAAAAAAATACCAAGATTTAAATCATATAAGGGCATTCTAAATGTGAGGCATAGTTAAAGTTATACAGCATGTGAGTCAGGAAGCACATCATAGACTTTTTTACAAGATATGAATGTGGAAATGGGATAAAGGATCTGAAAGAATTTAAATAATGATATAAAAAAGGCAGAAACTTCAGAATGAGTGAAGCCAGTGAGAGATAAAATGTCTTTGAAGAACCAGTGAGTAGATGATGAGGTAAACCTTCTTATAACGATGAAGGCACAGAGCTTTAAGGAACTGTATTTCCAAATCTGGCCAGTTGTCTTTCAGATTGAATATATTTTGAAATATTAAAATATAATTTTATTTAACTGATTTCTTTTTGATTTGCTGTGCTATGTTTTATAGAGTTTAGGTAAGCCAGATAAAAGAGATGCATGTGACCTACTAGTACAATGAAATTGCACACATCGATATGTCACATCTATTAATGCCTTTAACCAAAAAGTAATAGTTCCTATTTATTGTTTACCATACTATGTTATCCATCTGACATGCCATGCCTATTAATCCCATTAACAATCTTAGGGTGAATAAACTGCTCTTTTGTCTATTTTATAATGTCTAACTGTGATGACAATAATGAATGAAAGAATTTTTAAGAATTCTTCAACCCAGCCAGTGTGTCGCAGTGTTTGAGCATCTACATATGAACCAAAAGGTCAATGGTTCCATTCCTGGTCGGGGCAGATGCCTGGGTCACGAACTCAATTCCCAGTAGAGATGGTGCAGGAGGCAGCCTATCAATGATGTTTCTCATCGATGTTTCTATCTCCCTACCCCTCTCCCTTCTCTCTCTAAAAATCAATAAAATAATATTTTAAAAAAGAACTCTTCAGGGGCAATTTGATAACACAGCATCTCAGGTTTCTATTTTGAGAGATGTGTTATCAGTGTTTTTTAATGGCGTTTATTGTTGTCTTAAAGAATTCATCCCCAGCAAGTTAAAGATGAAGAAATAGAGAATTCTACTTTTCTGATAAAAATAGTCTCCATGAATACAAAATTACAAACAAATTATTTACAAAAAAACAATAGGAACTATGGTAAAACCCAGTCAGTTTTATATGAGTGACATTGGCTATGTCTACAAAATTCTAAAACACTGTTCCCAGACAAGACAAAGCACTGAATCAGTATTATAATAAATGTTAAAGTGACTTCTTTAAGAAGAAGAAAAAATATATAAAAATGTGAATAATAAAATGGCAATAACTACATACTTACCAATACGTACTTTAAGTGTAGAATGGATTAAATGCTTTATGCAAAAGACATAGGGTGGATGAATGGATAGGAAAACAAGATCCATGGATAGACAATTGGATAAAGAAGATGTGAAGTATTACTTGGCCATAAAAAGAATGAAATTTAACCATTTGCAAAAACAATGATGGACCTAGAGGGTGTTATGCTAAGATAAATATATCAGAAAGAGGAAGACAAATGTCATACTATTTCACTTATATGTGGAATCTAAAAAACAAAATGAATGAACAAAACAAAACAGAAACAACCTCATAAATACAATGAACCTAGCCAGTCATTGGGGGGGTTATTGGGGGATCACTTTGTAAGTTATATAAATGTATAACCTATGCTGTATACCTGAAAGTAATATACTATTGAATGTCAACTGTAATATATATATATATAAAGCCAGGAGTCATGACCAGAACAACCAATCAACCAGTTGCTATGACATGCATTGACCACCTCCAGGTCTCTCCCTGCATCCTGCAGGCTCCGATTGCTGGGTGGTCACCGGGGAACCATGGGGAACCGGGCTGGATGGCAATGGAGCAGGACTGGGGACTGGCAAGCAGACAGAAGGCAGACCTCTCGGTCCCTTCCCCCAGCTGGCAGACTCCGATTGATCCTCAGTTTCTTCTGAAAGGAATGTGGTGCCTCCACTGTGCAGCCTCCTGGTATGCGGACTCACCACTGTGGGAGGCTCTGGAGCAGAGACTTCAACAAGGAATTCAGCTCCTGCAGTGACCCTCAGCCTTCACTGCTGGGAGGTAGATGGAGAACAACAGCTTTAAAGACAAACACCCTCCTCAGGAAGAACCCACCACCTTCTTACTCCACAGCTGCTTCTGCATCTGCAAGAAACTGCGCATGCTCCTCCCTGCGGGATGGGCGGGGCCAGAGCCTGGCCTATGCCCTCTCGCCAGGGGCGACCCAGGCTCCCAGCCACTCCTTGAGTGGAACCCAGGCCCCCAGCCCCTCCTTGATAGCCCAGGGTAGGCTGGAGGCCTGGGTCGCTCCCGTGGACCCAGGCCTCCAGCCACTCCTTGAACAGAGTACAGGGCCGGTGGGAGCAACCTAAGCCTCCTGCTCGCTCCGTGGCTGCCACCATCTTCAGTCATCTTCAGTCTTTGCTCTGCGCCTGTGTATGCAAATTAACCACCATCTTTGTTGGGTTAATTTGCATAGTCACTCTGATTGGCTGGTGGGTGTAGCGGAGTGGTGGAGTGACGGAGTGATGGTTAATTTGCATGTTTCTCTTTTATTAGTGTAGACTAGAGGCTTGGTGCATGGATTTGTGCATCAGTGGGGTCCCTCGGCCTGGCCTGTGGGGATCTAGCCAAAATCAGCTCTCCGATATCCCCTGAGGGGTCCCGGATTGCGAGAGGGCATCATAGGCCAGGAGGGACCCCATCAGTGCACAAATTTGTGCACTGGGCCTCTAGTGTGCATATAAGATCTTTGGTTAATCTCTTCCCACCCTCTCCCCTCCCCCCTTCCCTCTGAGAGTCATCAGTCTGTTCCATGCCTGTGGTTTCCGTTCCTGCATTGAGTGTCTGTCCCCTTGTGGTCAGTGCACGTCATAGCTACCAGTCGGCCAGTTGAACAGTTGCCTGGTCACTTAGGTTTATATATATGTAGATATTTAATAATACTAACTTTTAAAGTAACTGTGAAGTTAATACCTGGGAAGAGTAGTATTTTCTTCCATAGAGGTACAGTAGGATAAGGGGACATCTGAGAACCAGTACATGACTTAGTAGATTACAGCTTCCAGCCGTGGGTTAGAATGTTGTCCAGGGCTCTTTAGGAAAAGAGTAAATTGTTTTACTATCATCATGTAAAATATGTCCCTGATGAGATTGTCGACTAGAAATGGGAAAGAGAGAAGTAGAAAATAGAAGAGCCACTTAGACCTTAACATGGAGAGACATTAGATGAGGGTTGTAGGTACAGAGCATGATAGTTACTGGGTCTCCTGCTTAACCCTCTGGTCAATATCTATTCACAGGAGAGGCCTCTGCATAAGGAAGGTGTGGTGGAATAGTCTGTCCCCAGTTCAAAGACCTTTTGCTGTTAATCAGGCTCCTCTTGGGGAGCACTAGACTCACTGGGGAATAAGTCTCACCTCCCACCTTGAGTGTCTCAGGAAATCCCTCCCAGTCTACGCAGTGTTTTCAGAGGAGTTTCAGTGGATGTGATACTGTTTTCTCATTACAGTCCTAGGGCAGACCCACTGCCCCACTCTTTTCTCACTCCTTGTATTGGCTCCCCAAGGAACTCCCCTGTATACATCCTTTAATTTAGCTCTGCTCTAGAAAAAAAATTCCATATTTTGGGCCAATGTTTTCTGAAACAGAATCCTTAAAACCCTAAGTTTTACAAAAGCTTAATATATTCTCTTTCCACCACACAAAGTAAAGTGTTTGGGATAGCTGCATACCCTCTTCCTTCTTGGGTATTCCTAATGCATAATGATGTGTTCAAGAGTCTGAGAAATCCTTCAGTAGAAACAGACTGTTTATCATGATTCGGTCCAGCATTTTACACAGTTAGATGACCGTGGAATCATTTTGGGGAGGTATACCTCAGCATGAGATCTATAGATTACAGTCTGGGAAATATAAATTAGATGAGTATCATGTTATCATCATTTATAAATCCTCATGAGAAACATTTAGAAGTTCTAAAGACTGGGGAGGCCATATTCAGAATTCAGAAGTTTGATGACAAAAAAAGTAGCAAAAATATGAAGTATTCGGAATGCTTTTGTCATATATGCCCCCTTTCTCAGTCTTTAATATGTTCAGATAATGTGAACAGCCAACACAGTTTGGAGGTTGTGTTTGGGGAGGATAAGGCAGAGGCCTGATTAGGTCTCTTGAGGTATTGGGGAGGTTACAAAATGGAAATAATGGAGAACCCTACAGGCTGAAAGAAACGGCCATGAAGAAAATTTTAATAAAATCCGTTATCAGTTAAACAAGTGAGAGTGGGTTTTCCTGTGGCAGGGGCTGCACACTGAGAAATTCTCTAATCAGCTAGAGCCAAGCAAAGATGATTTCAGTCCTGCTTCACATAGTGTGTGACAGCTTGGTCCTTTCGAATGAAATCTATTTGGGGAAGACGCTGGAAATCAAAGCACCTTCAATTAAAAATGAAAGTGGTGTGTTTCTCATTTAGCTTAGAAAGAAGCCACCTAAAGGGTTAAATGTCAGGTGCAGTTTTATGGAACGATGACTAATCATTTGTGTCACCAGGGAGCAAAATATGGTTTTATCCTTCTTGTGGTTCCATTTGCTTTTCAATTATAGGATATACCAGGAGATTTTCTGGGCGGAACTTAGGGGACAGTGAAAAGAACCATTAGCTCTCTGAGAACATGGAAAGTGCATCCTGTAATTCACTTTTAAGTGCTAAACAGGAATCATATAATTACCCAGTAAAATAGCTCTTCCAATGAACACTAATATTTATAGTTTTTTTAAGAATGAATATTTAGATATTTTAAACATGAACTGTTTAAAATATGGCATTTTATATTGCAGACTATGGCACCCTTTGAAACTCAAATGGTTGTCACTCTTTTTTTCCAAAGCTCTTTAGTGCTCACATAGTGACATTTACTGAGCACTGACTACATGCCCTTTAAGTACATTCTCTATTTCTCCCTCATGACAAGCCTCTGAGGAGAGCATCACTATTATCATCATCAGATCTTACAGGTCAGTGCTGGCTCCAGACTAAGAATTCTTCACTGCCGATTTATGTCTCTCTCTTCCTGTCTTGTAAAATACACCCTAAAGAAAGAAATAGATCACTCTCCTGTTTCTAGACCCTGATATATGCTTATTATTTACCTGCATTGTACACAAAGCATCTCCCCAACTAAATCCTAGAATTTTAACAGTAACTTTAACCAACGACTAATTTGTTAAATGACATCATTGTCTAATATCGTTAAGAAAGCACAACATGAAACATTTGGAAAATCATAATAAAAAAAGAAAAAGAGAAGAAAGAATATAGCAGTTTTTTATGGTCAATTAGAGATAGTTGCTTTTTTGACCATCTTCATTATAGTTTAGACTGTTAAAGGGATTACTGAAGTGTTTAATAGGCCAGTTTAAGACAAGACAGCATATTGAAAAGGAAGAAAAAAGTATTTGGTCCTGTGCAAATTGGAGTCAACAATTGTTAAACATTTCTACCAAATTTTAATATGAAAACAGCAAAGAGAAATCCTCATTTTTACTTCTAATCCAGAATTTGCTAAAGCAATGACACAGAACTGCTTTGCTGTGTTTGAAACATTTTAGCTTCTCTCTTCCCTAGTTACAATACTATTAAAGATTATTATCACTGAATGACTTATAATGAAAGTTTTCCAGTAGCTTGAAGGAGGCCGTCTGTACAATGGTTAAAGTTGAGCTCTCAGGTGTGGCTTGGGGGGCTTGCTCCTGCCCAAACATGGCTAGACATTTTTGATGATCGGAATTTTCAGCAACTTCAGCTGGGAGAACAATAATACTTGCTTCACAGGACTTCTCTGAACACAGACAGGAGAATGCATGTGAAAGATGATGCACTGTATTGTCCCTGTGAGATCAGTGAGTATTGCTAATCCTGTTAGTTGAAATACTATGATTTTGAGTAAGGTCACATGTTTTCAGATGTTTGTTAGGTTTTTTTAAAAAAATATATTTTTATTGGTTTCAGAGAGGAAGGGAGAGGGAGAAGAGAGATAGAAACATCAATGATGAGAGAGAAGCATTGATCGGCTGCCTCCTGCATGCCCCCAACTGGGGATTGAGCCCGCAACCCGGGCATGTGCATCATGCATCGAACCCAGGACCCTTCAATCCACATGCCAATGCTCTATCCACTGAGCCAGGGTAGGGCTGTTTGTTAGTTAATAGGACCATGACAGTCCAATTCTTTTTACACAATCATTTTATTTTTTATTTAAAAAAATTTTTAAAGATGCTTTTATTGATTTGAGAGAGAGAGGAAGGGAGAGGGATACAGAGATAGAAACATCACCAATCATCTGCCTCCTGCACAATCCCTACTAGGGATCAAGCCTGCAAGCCAGGCATATGACCTGACCAGAATCAAACCAATCACCTCTCGGTTCATGGGTTGATGCTCAACCACTGACCCACACCACCTGGGCCAGACAATAATTTTAACATTGAGGAAATTGAGTGACTGACTAATTTAAAATCTCTGTTCTTAAAAATCCATGCATATTTAACACTTTCAGAAATACCTAAAAAAAGAGAGAAAAAATGCATACATCATCCACTCTCACATCATCCTTACTTGTTTGTATCTCTTCCAATGATGGGAAATATCCTGACACTGTAGTTTTAAAAGCTCTTTCTCTCTTCCCTAGTTACAGCTCCTTTACTATGATAAGTCATTTTGTCTTTCCTATAGAGCCTTCCTCTTGGTGTGCTCTGCTCTGTTTAGTTGTCTTAGCCTGACACCTCCATGCTCACCTTGAGAAAGAATTTCAGGCAGCTGGCCAAATCACACACCGCTTGTCTCTGTCAATATTTATGCTGCTGCTTCTCTGAATCTACTCAAGTTTGTCTCCATTGGAATTCATAATTAAATTCTTAAAGGGACATTTTGGTTTCATAAGATTGTTCTTTATATAAAACTGTGCAGCCTTTTTAATATAGAAAAATACATAAACATTCTGAAAATATCAAAAAAATTTTCATTAGAAAAGAAAAAAATGTAGGCTCAATTTTTGCCTCACTCAACATAAAAATTATTTCTATAGACCTTGCATATAATATGAAAGAATGACAATCATAATGCAAGTTATTTTAAAGTATTACTAATAATTAAATATTATTTAAAAATAATTAAATTATTATCCTCCTCCTATAATGGCTACACTTTATTTGCATCCACTCTTTAGAGAGTGCCACGTGGGACATGGGGAAATGATACCCCAATGAATCCTCCTGTGTTCTTAAGTATGGTCTACGTGAGGAGTTATAACCTCAGGCCATTGTTTACTGACCGACCTACCATGGTATTCTATCCAATTTATAATTCATTATCATTTTTAAATCTGTTTGATGAGTCCTCTTCAGACTTCTGTCTTCCACATGAAAAAGGTACTTTTATTTCCCACTTAAGAGCTGTGTCTCAAGAGAAGAAACAATTTGATGGATTTCGTATCCTGGCTACCGACTCATCTGCATTCCGGGAGTTAAGGGAATTTGTACCACATGTCAGTTCTTATCACATGAAAACAATTCTGGTTTACAGAAAACCAAACCACTTCTGTAATGAAATGTGAGATGTAGAAACCAAAAGAATGCCGTGTATGTCCAAACAAATGACTAAAGCCATGGGAATGAATCACTTTATTAAGCTTCCTGAGTCATTTTGTAGAAAACAGTTTTAATAGACTCCGGGTCCTGTCAGTCTCTAGTTTTCTTAGCTGGGTGCTGTTTTGATCCCAGAGTTATGGGTAACTAAGTCTCTGTTTTACCCTTAGTTAGTCAAACTCCGCTTAGGCTTTAATGGTCTTTATAAGTAAAAACTATAGCCCTATTCACTCTGGAATCCTGTGTTACCCAACCTCATGTATACTCAAATTTGTCTATCTTTTTGGATAATTGATTTGGTGCCCACATTGATTTGGTGCCCACATGTGCTGTAATTCAACTATGAATCACAATGTAAAAGTCAGCAGGTATAGAGATCCATGACTGCACAACTCACAGAAGAGAGAAATACTCTACATGGATGACTATTTCTGATGTAACAACAACAACAACAAAAAGGCCCTGGAAAGCTAAACATAACAAAATGTGCACATTTCTGAATTTCTGACTATAGTTAGTGGGAGGAGTTAAAGGCTGTGAGGTTTGGCAAGAAGAATTCCAGGCTGGTTATTCTTTATGATAGATGATGGATGTTAATGACTAAGCATCCTTTTTTTGATGCTAAGAGCCTCACAGCTGATTTCCTGCTACTGCTTTTTATCATCACAGAAGCATAGGAGACAAATAAATTACTCAGGAAGCTTAACCCTTTTGGAACGGCCACACAGGTATATTGATGAAGCTTGAGCCAAATTTTTGTTGGAGCAAACTAAACAAAAGGATTGTCAGTGGCTAATGGCCACTGGCATATGGCTCATAAAAATGTGATAAGGGAGGAGTCAGAATCAACACATATAAAATAAGCTCAAAACATGCTAAGCCATTTGGTTTTTGAAGGATAGAATTATGTGACATAAAGCAGTATTTTGTCGCACACAGTGCACACCCAGTCTGGCTTCTGCCCTCAGAGCTCCACATTAACACAGCTCTTCCAAAGGTCACTACTTACCTCCACGTCACCAAATCAAAGAGGCTATTTTATTTGTCCTTATTCTTTTTTTAATTTCCAGCAGCATTTGATGCAGTGGACCACTTCCTCCTTTCTAAAGTACCTTCCTCCTATGGTCTATACAATATCCACCTTTTATGTTTTTTTCCTAAACCTTTCTGGTGATCTTCTTTAGACCTCCTTGCTGGATCCTCTTTTTTTTTTTTTTTTTTTTACATAAATCTTTAATGTTGCCTTTCCACTAGGTTCATATCCGATTGATGGCTTTAGTTACCATCTAATTGCTAATGCCTTCCCATGTCGAGTTCTGGCGCAGACTCAAGTAACCAAGTGTTTATTAGACATTTCCTCTTTAATGTTTCAAAGCATCTTAAATCCCACATGTCAAAAATGGGGCTCTGAATTTTCCCTGCCCCCTTGCCCCTGCAACACCCACTGTGCCAGTCGTAGTCCCATTTAAAGGCTCCAACTCAGTGAAGGCTCCTGAATATAGCTATCTCAACAGATGTTTGGGAAAACCTTTGCATTCATAATCAAGGCAGACCATGGGTGTCCCCCAGCCTCTGCCAAAAAGACCTGTGATCTATCAACAGGACAGCTATGCACTGGGGAATGGGAACTACCTGGGTTTTTTAGGGATTACTGGATAATACCTCTGGTAAAATGTTAATGCCTAGAGACACAAATTATCACTGTGGTCTGTTGGCCAAAAGGGGGCTTCCGGTAGCAGATGACGGATAGATTTGTAGCACAGGTTTGTTTCACGGAGGATTCAGGTAGGCCATGGGCTTATCTTGGAGCTATCCCCAATGTCCTAGAGCAGTGGTTCTCAACCTTCCTAATGCCGCGACCCTTTCATACAGTTCCTCATGTTGTGGTGACCCCCCAGTTTCATTGTTACAAATTGAACATAATTAAAGCATAGTGATTAATCACAAAAACAATATGTAATTATATATGTGTTTTCCGATGGTCTTAGGTGACCCCTGTGAAAGGGTCGTTCGACCCCCAAAGAGGTCGCGACCCACAGGTTGAGAACCGCTGTCCTAGAGGCTACAGATATATTTACTACCTGTCAGGATTCCATATGGGTCTTCTTACCATTGGAGTAAGGACTGTTATGGTAGGAAAGACCCAAATGGACGTTCCTGGAAATACCCTCATATTTAAAATAGTAAATAAAATTATATAGGGGAGTAACAGAGATTTGTCACAATGCAGAGGTGGGATTTCTATCACCCCTCTATCTAACTCATCTGTTTGCCTGATAAAAAAGCCAGATGGATCTTGCAGAATGACTTGGATTATCAAAAGGTAATCAGCAGTGATGATAATCACAGATGCTGTACCAGATGTGGTATCTTTCTTAGAATAAATTAACATAGCTTCTGGCCTCTGATAAACACTCTGCACCCATTGGTTAAGTAAACACTTTCTTTGCAATGCTCATCAACAAAGATAATCCCACAAAGCTTACCTTCATCTGCCAGGGGAGCTATAAATCTTTATTGCTATACCACAGGACTGTGCCCAACCTACTGCTTTTTTACTTGAGCCTGGAGAAGATTTGACTACACATAGAACATAACACTGATCTATTATACCAGTAACTTCATGGTGAATGGACTTGGGAGATGGCATTTACAAGCAACCTGATGTCAGCATGGGGATAATCACTGTGGACATTCAGATATCTACCAGGTTGGGGAAGTTCCTCGGAGTCCACCCATCTTGAATGTGGGTTTGTCTCCTTTAAAGTAAGAGGCCAGTTGAGGGGCATAGTTCTTAGTATTCTCTCTCTATATATAGTTGGTTTTGTTATCCTAACCCCAATTAGCCCTCAATTCCCCAGCTTTGAAAATAATCTGGACCAAGAGAAGGCTCTGCACAGACCCAAGCTGTGGTGGAGACTGTCTGCCAATGAGGACCTTACTCTCCAGTAGACTCAGTGGTACTCAGAAGTGCCTGAGGCAGAGGGACGGGCTTTTCAGAGGCTCTCACCAGCTCAGATAGGAGAAGCACACACAGGCCAAGGGGTCTTGAGAAGATCATGCCTGTTCCTGAGGACAATATTCTGCATTTGAAAAGCTGCACTTTGTTTGTTTCTAGACCCTGGTAGAGACCGAACTTCTGGCCATGGGATACCCGCAATTATGAGACACAATCTGTTGAAATTTGAGTTTACAGGAAGCATTGGAGCATAAAATTTGATTTTGAATATGCACAGCAACATGTCATTATAACATGAAAATTGTATGTATAAGACTGGCCTGAGCAAGTACACCAGGCACAAGTAAATTTTCAAGGATCCACTCCCTTAGGGACCTCTCCTGTGGCTTTGCTCAGATCCCCACAGAACCTGCTCCTTAAATTTGCTCCCTCTCTCTCAGCATAGATTAAAAATCCCCATAGGGAGCTCCCTATAATGAGTTAACAGAGGAGGAGGAGGACGTATGGGCCTGGTTCACAGGTAAACTGTCACAGTATATCTATACCAGTCAAGAGTTGCTGGCTGCTATACCCCATCCCCCTGAGAGTGGTCCAGGAAGGTCATGCATGCAAATTCCAGGAGTCTGCGTCTGGTTCATGGAAGGGGAGAGGGCCTGATGTTAAGATCTGATTCTTGGACAGTGGCTGCTTGGAAGATTGGTGACCAGGAGACCTGGGAGTGGACTTTTCATAATAACTATGGAGAATGAAGGTATTATATGTCATATAAATGCCAACCAGAGGACGTTCACTTCAGGGGAAGCCCTTAATAATTGATGGGCAAAAAGACAAAATGGTGTACAGCATTATTGGTCCCTCCCTGCAAATACTCCATGCTTGCCCAGGGCACCTTGCAAAAGTGGCCCTGCCAGCAGCAATGGGATCATGTGTGAGACTAACAACAAGGGCTCCTTTGCACCAGGGCTAATCTGGCTTCACCACTTCTGAGTGCCCGACCTGCCAACACAAGAGGCCAATGTTGAATCCTTATAATGGCACCATTTCTCAGAGGGGAGACTTGGCCACATGTTTGATATTAATTATATGAAAACTGTTTCATCATGGAGGGGCAGTGGTTTGTACTCACAGATAGTCCAAATCCTTGTCTGCCAACCCTACCCATAAAACTTGTGCCGATATCTTTATTATGTGGACTTACAGAAGGCCTAACTCATTAACAGATTTTCACAGAGACCATTGCCTCAGACTAAGGAACTCACTTTTTTATAAATAGGCTTTGGAAATGAATTTACTGGTCTCCCTATTACTCAGAAGCAGCTGGCATTATACTTTGCTAAGTATAGTAAATATGATGAAGGCTCAGTCATGCCACCAATTAGGAGACAGTACTCTGCAAGGTTAGGCCACTGTCCTACAAGTCATTGTACATGCCCTAAACCAGTAGTCAATGTGTAGTATTCTTTCCTTCAATAGCTAAACCCTGTGGGTGCAGGAGCCAAGGGGTAGATTCAGGAATTCTGTTTTACTATCACACTTAATAACCTGCTTACAGAAATTTGCTTCTCATCTCTGGATCTTGGGATTGCAGGATCTGGAGACCTAGTGCCCAAGGGAGAAATACTTCTGGGAGCACCACCTGGTTTTGTTGGTTTGCAGAAGCTAAGGATGCCCCTAGCCTTTGTGGACTTCTCATTTCATGGACTGAGGGACTCAGGAGGTCACTGTGTGACTCAATGTGATTAATCTCAATCATTGAGGGAAAATAGGGTTGATTTCACACAGTGAGGGCTAGGAATTCACTGAGTTGCCACCTACTATTTCTGTGTACCTTCATAATGGTTAATGGGAAGCAATAGTACTCAACAAATGCAGGACCACTGAGTATTTGCATCCCTAATTTGTAGGATTTAGGCAAAACCAACCAAACAAACAAGCAAACAAGTTTTGTGAGCCAACATACTGGCTGAGTGCCTGTTTTGGTGAGGGAATGAAGAAGCTAGGATGGTGAATTTAGGCCTCATAAAAGAGGGGCTGCAACATCTGTGTTGTATGTTTATCCTCTCTTCTCTCCCCTATGCCTTTTTCCCTGCTACTTTACATGAAGGTCCATGCAGATGGATAATATATTATTTTGGTTCTTGGTGGAAATATGATTAAATTGACATCATTTTATGAGGAGAGAGTGGGGAATGAGTTTGCCTGTGCTTGCTTACCTCCATTGATGGTGCTGTATGGTCTTCTTGGGCTCCTTGATGAATGCAACCAAAGAGGCATAGAAGGGAAGAAGGTGGGGTCCTCTGCCCCATTCCTCTCTGATGGGCCATGGCTTTGGTTGTTTTTGTGGACAGTTAGCCAAGTTCTGGCAAAACCCACTTCAAGCCAAAGGATCATAACTACTGTTGTTGGTTTTTAAAGCACTTTCTATACTGTTGTAAATATTCTTTTCATTAACTTCAGCAATAATAAACACATAGGTTTTCTATTGAGTTGGAATGTCTGGCATCAACACTCACTAATTTATATATTTTTTAAAGTTCTCCAGGAATTTTGAATAGCAATTAAATTTGGGAATCATTAGTCTAAAGTCCAGAAGTGCTACCATATTAGTCTAAAGTCCAGAAGTGCTACCATATTCTTAGAGGAAGTTTTAAAGCAAACTCAGCAGTAAGTCCTGGAGATTAGCTGGTGTGCATAGCCTGACTGTATAGTATTTCAGGCTAGCTCAAGTTTTTAAGAAACTTCTCAGACTCCAGGCCAGTCTTTCCTATGTGTCCATTTATGAAAAGGAAAGCAAAAGGGGAAGGAAGAATAAACTAAGAATGAATTCAGAATGCAATAATACCTAATCTATCCTCTTTAAAAAACAAAGCCAACCAATGGGTCAAGTTGGCCTCTTATCCTGGAAGCTGCCCCCTTTTCATTTTCTGTGCTCTGTATATAGATAGGTAAGGATGTCATTGCTCTAAGAAACCTATCAGCCTGATATTTCCTGATTGATGTTTCTGATCTATGAGGCTTCGGTGACCACGGGGTACAATATTAAATGAGTTTGGGTGATGGTATTTGACCCAAAGCCAGCATGTCCACCATCAGGAACCAATCTGCCAATCTATTCTGCATCTAAATAGAGTGTGCCTATTTTATAGAAGTAAGAGTCATCTTGCCAGTGAGCACTCCAGAATCATTGAAGTAAGTGGGTCAGGGGATGAGTGGCCATTCTCAGCTGTCTTCTGAGGGACTGCATTTGTCAGGCAGGATGGATAAGGCAGGCAGGACAGCAAGACACCGCCTATGGAAGAGGAGATACCATACAGGTGTACTGCACCATAGCCACAAGCACGAAGCAGGTATAGTCACCTGTTGTGTAGAAGGAAAATGCAGTGATTCCTAGAAATGAGGTATAAATTCCCAGTGAGCTGGAGGCAAATCTTGTAAGCAACAACGTTAGGGGATTTTAGGCCTCTGAATTTGTCCCCACAAGTCCCTATCAACTGGAAATCATCAGAATCATTACAACTCTATAGGGGACCCACATGGAATGTTAAATACCATTTGATTAAATGAGAGAATGTGGAAAGCCACCATTCTTCATAGTTAATGCATTTTATATTTCAATAAGCCTGGTATGTTGGAACATATTATTAAAGGAAAAGACTTGATTCCTTATCCATCTAATTAAAGTCACAGAAACATTTCTTTAGTCATTATGACTTTAATAATACAATAAGAATCTGAGAAATGTGATGAATTTCTTAAATATGCGCTAGAGGTCACCAAGACCATTAGATTTCTGGTCACTCAAATTTGCCATTGCAGAAGGTAAGCTACATGTACTCAATTATTTTAGGATGGACATTATAAAAAGTAAATTTAGTGGTTTGCGATAATAATGACCTCTTGAGAGATGTATCTACTTAAGCCTGTCTTCATCATAGTCTATAGGTTCCATCACCTGTGGAAATCAGAAAGTATTCTGACGATCAGGGTCTCCTTGAAGCTAAAATTTTTGTTGCTCAGGAAGCTGCTTTTAAAGTGAGACAAGCCCTTTTCTGCACCATTTGAGAGAATTATTGGTCTCTGGCTTGTTTTGCAACTCTCTTGAAGACAAAGGTTGCTGTGGCATTTCTCATCACCCTTGCCCCTTGTGAATATTTATCTTCAGTTTTAAGAAAGCACTGAGATCTCTGTACAGAATATTCTGGCCTCACTGAGACATTCAAAGCAGCTTCAATCTTCCTCTGTTGGTAGGCTGCATGACTAAGAGTTGGCCACCTTTTATTTCTATGCCCCTTATTTATTTGCTGTCTTCTAAACTGAAAATAAGCTTTATTAATTATGTAGAACATTACCCCAGTGTCCTGAATACAAAAATCTAACTTTGAGAAAAAGGGGAGTGGGCATTAGCTAGAGTGAGTTGACTTCACCCATCCATTTGGCTGGGTCTGTCCAGAGCAGAAAAATATCAAAGTGTTTCATCGATTAATTTGGGATTTAATAGTGGAGAGCTTTGGGGCTGCTGTTCTAATTGTCTAGAAAACCATCCTACAAAATCGCCTGTTTATTTTATAATTGTAGTCAAAATACCTGAGTTTGGAAGAAAAGGAGAGTATTGCTATTAAACCCTGAACATTTTCATCTTTGGTCACCGGACGGTGAAATACCAAGTTGACTCTATTGTCTTGCCACCACTTTTTTTCTGCTCTAGTGAAACCATATATAGCACCTATCTGCACAGGGCAACACTACAGCCCCCACAATCTTTTGGGAGCATGAGCACTTGTCTTTGTGGTCTCTCTAGAAGAACCACATGGAAGCATGTGTGCTCTGTCATGGGAGCTGGAATTAGGAGCTTTGAGTTCTGATAGTGACTCTGTCACAGTGTGCTATATACTCTGAGTGAGTTACTTTACAGCTCTCCGTGGTAGGATAGGATAACAGGGCAGGTGAGCTCTGAGCTGTATTCATACCTGATCATTCACCCTAGCCTCATGGAGTTGTTTAATAAAAAACAAACAAACAACAACAACAAAAAAACAATGAAGCAGCACATATAAAGCATTTTGGGTAGCCCTTAATGTGCAGTTTGCACTCCACAAGTGTTATTTTCTTTTTCTTCTGACATATCAGCTTAAGATTTCTATGATATAATTCATTGAAATCATAGGTATGTCATTTAGCTAACTTACATTATGTGCCTTTCTGTATATAGGTACATTTGCTGTGCTGTCCCAATAGTTCAGGGTCCAGTGGGAGAGATATTTAGGCAAAAGATGATACAAATAGGCAAAGAAGGAAGTTGGCACCCAGCAATTCACCTTATTCTACAGCCTGCTTTATCTTCTGCCTAAAAGGTATTAACTTTCCTTAGAATTCATTTAAATCAGGTGTAGGAAACAAGCCTGGCCTTGTTTGCAAATTATATGGCCTCTTTATCTTTATTTTCCCTTATAGACTGCTCACATCATATTGCTGTACTTTGGTAATAGGCAGATACTGAAACATTTAAACCACCTGTGAGGTGCCCTTGTTCATTGCATGACAATTTTTGATGAATGAATGAATGAATGAATGAATAAATGTATTGTTGACCAACTTTTTAATTCCTCTTTAAATGACAGTGATTTTATTTAAATAAAACTAATTTTAGGTGTCTATTTTCTGAATAAGGGAGTGACTTTGTTTCACATCCATTATGTGGTATCTATTTATTTTTTGATCACCCTAAACATACATATTTTCTGTATATACATGTTATCTTTAAGAGCTTAAAATATTTCTAAAGCAAGGGTAATTTTATCATCTGCTTTGCAATTCTTGCATATGATTAAAAGCAGCATTAGATAGAGGAAACGAAAATGCACTGCGGCCGGAAAATTTGATATTGGCCTTACTCCATCACCTATAATCCCTTTAAATCCTAGCTTCTCTAGAGGTAAAGTGGAAGAAACCCCCCTCCTGCTCAGTAACCTCATGTAATTTCTATGAGAATCAAAACAATATGTGCAAATACTTTGAAAACTCTGAAGAACTGCCTAGCTATAAATGATTATCATTAGCAAAAAAAAAAAAAAAAAATCTCACTGCACCAGGGAGATTCATCAGTTATATGCCATAGTTACAGATTTTCGTTTTCTATACATAAATGTGACCCTCTGACTCAATATTATTATTTCTGTTATGAAACTATGTTGTAAAGTTGTAGTATATTTGTATTTTTCCAGAAATTGAATTAATTATGAGATAAGTAACAACAAATATATCCCAAAGGCAACATTAATAAAGGAAACAGAATATTTTTAGAACAACTGAGCAACTATTTTCATTTCTTTAGATGTGCAAATTCTTCAGTAGAGTTCTATTTACGTTTTACTAGTGACATGCTAACTGCATGTCAAGAAGGAGTGATCTATGTTCCATTTGGGGTCCTATTCTCACTTCTGGCTAGTAGGAAGATGTCAACAAAATTGAAATCCAGTGGGCTTTGCTTTAGTTAGCTACAAACAGAAGCATTTGACCTAGACCATAATACTTAAGTGACTATCCATTCAGCAAATATTGGTTGTCAAGTATATTCCAGGTTGAATTTAGAAACTAGGCATTGAAAAATAACCTACACACAGCCTTTTCCCTCCAGGAAAACTCTGTGTACCAAGGGAAAGTGGATGGGTAACATGTAAACAAATAAGAATGACATGGTGCAGTGGACACCGTATGGAGAGAGGTGAGGCAGGGGGTGTGTGGGAACAGTAAAGACAGTGTCATTGCTGCACCCTGAGTCCTGATGAAATTTGTCAGGGAAGGCACAGCACCTTACCTAAAAAGGAAGGAAGAGGAGGTCATTGTAGACTGAGGGAGCACCGAGGGTCACATTCACAGAATGATACCAATTTAGAAGCCTCAGTGGGCATGTGGCCAGGGAGGGAAGCAGGGACAGGTCACAGAGGAGGCTTTCTGTATATTGTAAAGGACTGGGAACTTTGTCCTACAGTAGATCCTACACTGTAGGGGAAATGGGGCCACCAGTGGGTGGATTTCAACACAATGAGATCTTGTAGGAAATTAACTCCCATTGGAGTCTGACAAATAGACTAAGTGACAAATGAGTAGAGCCAGGATCTGTTATTGTAGCCCCTGATGTAATGTATCATGAAGAGGAGTGAAGAGGTGAAGAGAGAGTGTATGATCAGGGATGAGCTCACATAGCCTCCAGAGCCAGGCTGCTCCCTCTCAAAGCCTGGCTCAGTTCCTCCACATGACTGTGTGCAAGTCATTCAGATGTACCATGCCTCGGTGTCCCCACCTGTGATATAGAGTAATAGGTGTTGGAATAGCTCAATTAGTAAACACACAGCTTTCTAAATAGTGTATAGATAAGTACATAAAAACACAGAGAGCAGTGGCTGGCACATGTATGTGCTTGTTATGGAGCTCCAAAATTTATGTGTTAAAGCTAAAATCCCCAGTGTGGCTATATTTGTAGATGGAGCTTCTAAGGTCATAAATGAGGTCATAAGGGTGAGGCCCTGATCAATTGGACCAGTGCCCTTAGGAAAAGAGGAACAGACACCAGAGATCTCTTTCTCTACACATCTACACAGAGGAAAGATCAGGTCTGTAAGCCAGAAAGAGAGGCCACACCAGAAACCAAACCTGAGAGCACCTTTATCTTGGACTTCCAGCTTCCAGACTGAGAAATAATTTTTTGTTAAGTCACCCAGCCTGTGGTATTTTTTTATAGCAGTCCAATCAGACTAATACAAAGCTATGTTGTTATATTTATTATTACTAAGGCAGTAAAACAGAAATGGAGAAGACAGTCTGTAAACAACATCAAAAATTCAATTTTCATATTAATTTAAAAAAAGAAAAATCTTATTGGAAATTAGTCCATCTATTAATCTTATAACCTAGGGAATGTCAACTGTGCCTTCCTCTGTGATCCTTAAGCTTCCTTCAAATATCAGATTCTATAATACCTACATTATAGAATATATTTATATTCTATTTATACTTACATGTTATTTATAAAACTTGTATATTAAATCCTCCATTTTTATCAAAGTAATTGGTGTTTGTTATATCTTTTGCAAATCTCAACCACTAGCCATTTTGGTAGTAAATACCAGAAGCTAGAATAATTAAATAAATGTTTTACTGTGTGATCCTTACTTTTTATGGAAATGATTCCAGATGTATTAACACCCATTTAAATAATAAAACCTATTACATTTTCATAGCTAAAATATTTTTGAGATTATTGCAGACATAACCGGTCAGTCTCTCAGCCAACACTCTTTAGCACCCACTGTGAGCTAGTAGCCAATAAAATGTGCATCAAATTTTTGGGACTTTTACTCAATCTGGATAAAATTCTATTCTATCCCAAATTTTGTTTTCCTAAAAAAATAAACTCTCCAACGGGCACCAACAACGATGTTACCTGGTTTTACATAGCTGCTGATGTATTTGTGGGATTCTCAATAAGCATCCTCTATGATGTTAGTGTGCCACTGCTTGTGCCACAGGTATGTATATCCCCTTGAATCATTTTAAACCAGGAGGAAATAGGGTTGAATCTATTATGATTTTCAGATATATCTTATAGTTCTGTGGCAGTGTTCCAGAAAACCATTCAAATACATATGTCTTCACTTGGCCCTTTCTCTCCTCTCACCCAATCTGGACCTCTGTGGAGTGAGCTTTAGTTCTCTTGGCATGTCATCCTGGTATTGAGGGGTGAATCATAGAATAACAAAAAAAAATCCCTCTTTCCAATAATTGTCATACACTCCATAAGTTCAAAATACTTTAGAGCCATTGACACCTCAATGCTGCCCTGAGGAGGAATCTCTTATGTAGCAATACTACCTGAATAACTCTGCTGATGGTTTCACATGTTTCTGGAGGCCCACAGAGCATCCACTTCCTCTTCTAGATAACATCCTTCAAAATATTGAGGAATATATTTCCTCTAACTTTTTCTTCCCCAAACCAAGGATTCCCAGGTCCCTTTAGTCATTCTAGTATTGCTATGTATTTTGTTAATAATATTTTTCTTAAATGTAGTCTCTTAATTAAGAATCTTAGATGTAAATGATGGAAACCCAGTTCAAATTGATAAAAGTAAAGAAAAAACAAATAAAAATCAGGTGGGAGTTACATTGATTCATGAAGCTACAGAGTCCAAGAGTGAAATAGCCATGAATAAATACAAGTGTTTCAGATGATGTCAACAGGAATTGATCAACCTTTGTGTTTCCTTCTCCTGAGTAGATTGAGTCTCAGGCAGTCTACCTTCAAGTAGTAAAATGATGGTGGTTCAGACAGACCTTTGGCAGCCTCAGGAGAGAGCCCACCCCCAAGAGTTACAGCAAAGGTCCTGGGATTTAGTTGAATTGCAGTGGATTGGGTCATTTGCTCAAGAGAATGAGGGCTGAGTCAAATGCCTATTCCTGGAAATGAGTTGGAATGAATTCCTTCCAAAGCACGTGGAGTGAAAGTTAAGAAGGAGCAGTTCTAAGTGCTAGAGAAGGGCGGATGAATGCAAAAAAGGCAAAGGCAACAAATGTCCACCAAACACAGTTATTGCAAGTCTGACCTCATATCTGGATAGTTACCTTGACAAGTATACAACAGAGAGACATAAGTGACACTCATCATGGTGGTAACTCCCTCAGAATTTGAACTCCACTAATCCCAATCACCTTTTAGTTATGAAAACTACTACCTTGACAAAGAACTAACCTCTTATATTCCTTTGGAAAGAATTGTACACAACTAATCCTATATAATAAAAGCCTAATATGCTAAGTGTCCAGTCATCCGTTCAGCCAATCAAAGCGTAATGTGCTAATGATATGCTAAGGCCGCTCAACCACTCACTATGACATGCACTGACCACCAGGGGGTAGACAGTCGACTGGTCGACCAGTCGCTATGATGTGCACTGACCACCAGAGGGCAGACGCTCCGGCCAGTAGGTTAGCTTGCTGCTGGGGTCCGGCTGTTCGGAACTGAGCGAGACAGGCCAGACACACCTTGGAGTCCTCCCACGGTCCCTCCTCGGATGGCTAACCTCCCACATCCCTCGCCAGCCCCGATCATGCACTGGTGGGGTCCCTCAGCCTGGTCTGCACCCTCTTGCAATCTGGGACCCCTCAGGGGATGCAGGCCAGGCCGAGGGACCCCACTGGTGCACAAATCCATGCACTGGGCCTCTAGTGAATAAAAAAATGGTGAAAATGGAAGGGGTATGAGGGGTTTCTGTCATCTATGTCCCTGTGTAATATTTTTCATTCTAACTTAGAGGCTTTAAAAGGATGAGTTTTATAAATTTGATCATTTCTGGCATTTGGCAATCTCTATCTTTAACTACATCTTACTTAAAAACATTTTAAATACTTGAAATCACAGTCCCATCTTTATCATAAAATTGATAATATTTAATTATATATTTTTTGCTTATTTAGTTTTTAATGTTTCCCTTCTTTCTTGGGCCTTGTGTTTTTCAGTTTTCTTTCCCCTTTGTTTTGGAGGACATGATTATTTCCTATGGTCTTATCCATGCAAGGCATTATGGAAAAGTTAACTTTCAGCCTATGTGTATCATTCTTGATTTTATTTTCAGGTAGAGTAGCTATGAATACAAAAAGGAAAATGAAACTTACCCATATACCAACCTCTGTTTACCAAAAGAAAAGTCCACAGGAGGACAGTACAGTGAGTTCTGAGCATACAAATACTGTAGGCAGATTTGCAAATCTGAGCCATAATGCGTCTTTCCCATATTTTAAAAGTTGAAAAATGATCAGTACATTAATTCAAAATTTGAAGTAACAGAGATTGAGGCTAAATTGATTTTACTCTTCTATAACCTACAATGAAAGGATGTGCTAAATAACTTTAAAATATTAAGCTAGTAAAATATTTGACTATGTAGAGAATAAACTGTTTTCTGTCACACAATGCTGTAGATGACCCATTTAGAAATAATTGAAAAGTTATATAGGGATAAGCTCTTTCTTTTCTTAAAATGTGAATAAGGAATCTCCTTATCCCAAGGTATGAAAATTCATCTTTAGTCCATTCTTACCTGATGTATGAGGTGACAGAATTCTTCATCCAAGCAGCTTCTGAGAATATTAATTTTCCTACCAGTGGGGCTGCATCAGGCACACCACTCAGAGCAGAACCTCCCAAAGTTTATAGGGTAGGACTTGGCAAGCTTGTTCGATGGTGATTAATGGCTCTGTTAGAAGTCCACAGTATTGATGATAAGTTACTCTCGTGCTATTGCCCAAGGAGACAGCAGAGTAGTGAGAATACCATTCTTCTCTGATCTTCCATAGACTTTCTGTCTCTTCTCTCTTTTTATCTTAACTCTCCCTCTCACCCCTGCTTCTGTACTTAATTTGTTTCTTCTACCATTCCTAATAGCTTCTAAGATAATATGGAGCAGAGTGAATATAATACCCATTATATGTATTGGATACATTTTTTATCACCTGCTTTTATTTTAAACTTCAGTTTAATTTAATATTTAAATGCAGTTTTAAAAAAGCTGTATGTGTTTGTATCTTTGCTAATTTCTCTTTTGTGGGTTAGTGTTTTCAGGATGAGCAAGTTCCTTAAGATCACCACCATCTCTTGCTTAGACTGGTTCCATTTACTATATATGTCTGAAAATAGTAACAATTTTATTTAAATAAAGTCAGGCTGGCCACTTTTATTAACCTCTAGCAGCATGATCGATTTAATTGAAGAGGCCAAATACAATTTATCAGATCATCAAAATATTTCCTAAAAATAACCTGAATTGGAACCCAGTATATCTAAAGAAAACACTTGCTAAAATTAGAACAGTTTTCATATGTTTTTCAAAGCTATAAAACTCTCTTTCTTAGAAAGAAATCTTCCCCAGAATTATATAAATTGCACAGAGGAAGAGTTAATGCTGATTGAAGTGGGGTGCTCAGGACTCCACCAACTCTTCCTTTCACCCCACCTGTCCCCTTCTTCCAAATAATATCCCAGGAACCACCGTGGGACACCAGAGAGCCCTGGAAAACAGTTTGTAAACTACTTCCTAGAGTTAGGTGGTTGGAGGTTGAACACAATGAAATCAGGAAATGTCACCTGAGCCCAAGCTTTGCCTTCAGATCATTCATGGTAGAGATTAACACAGAAATTTAAACCTGGATGATGCATGAAAAGTTTGTTATGGCTTCTAGTGAACAATGCAGCTTTGGGCTCAGTTCCTAAGATTATGGTTTGCTACATTCTGGAGCCTTGAAACCATACTTAAATAAGTACTTGAATTGGCACTAGGCAGGTATGAGTGACTTCTTCCTCTGAAGATAGCATCTCTAGTTTCTATTTTTTTTTCTTTCTAGATTTTTGCTTAGTGATATTTTTCCTTTATTCACCACTCACCCCAGCGTACAACCAAAGACACACACACAGTAGTGCGCCACCACTAAGAGCTGGTCCAGCATAGACGAACAATTTCAGTCTGCAACTAAGCACTGCATACCACATATAAGTGGAAAATGCAATAAATGAGGGTGTTCCATGTCATCACCCTAACCCTGCTTAGATGTCATCCCTTATTATTAATTACTAGGAGTGATGTTATAGCATTCTTTATTGTAACCTAGAAGGTTTGAATTTACATAAACTTTCCTCAAGGAATTTGCTTGTATCTTCAGTGACAAACAAATACAAAATGGCAATCCAGCAGTTGTCCAAAGAAAAACTCATTAAAATCATGTCAGCCTTCTGTTGTCAGATGACCTCATGCCAAGAATATCTCAGGTTTCGGCAGGGAAAGTCATTGTTCCTGAATACATAGGAACAGATCCCAAAGGAATACCAATTAATGTCTTTGGGAAAGCAATTGGGGTCTGTAAGGTAAACATTTGGTACAGACCTAGTGAATTATTTTAAGTTGTCAAAGACCTGTTGAAACATATAATTGTGGAATCAACATTACTAGTTAGAACTAAAGCTGGAAATGACTGCATACAAACCATATTTTCCAGGAAAACATACTGTGTGAGTGAGCTATGAGTAAATAAATATCTTTATTTAGAAGGATGCACAAGACATTCTCTTTGAAATCAAGATATAATTTTAATACAGCAAGGTGTGTTTCTAAAGAGGAAAGCAAAAAAGTTTTAAAAATCGCTAATATATTGGAACATTCTTGTTAAGCCTGTTTACAGATTTTAGTTATAATTGTCTTGTATTTTAGTTTCTTGTAAATTGGTAGAATTAAGTGTCAGAAACTTTGCCCCCAATCTTTGCTCAGTATGATTGGGTCCAAGGTAGCTTTTTTTTCCCTTAAAGACTTTATTTTTAGAGCCATTTTAGATTCATAGCAAAATTGAGGGGAAAGTACAGCGATTTCCCATGTATCCTCTGCTTCCACACATGCACAACCTCCTCTATTATTAACATCACCCATCAGGTGGTACCTTTGTTACAATTGATGAACCTATATGGAGACGTCAGAATCACCCCAAATTCATAGTTTACATTAGGGTTCACTCTGAGTGTTGTACATTCTATGTCTAAACAAATGGATAGTGACTTGTATCCATCATTATAGTGCCATGTAATTTCACTTTCCTAAAATGCCTCTGTGCTCTGCCTATTCATTCCTGCCCCGGTCCACCCCCCGCCAGACCTTTTCACTATCTCCTACTTATCTCTTTTCCAGAATGTCTTATAATTGCAATCATACAGTATGTAGCCTTTTCAGGTTGGCTTTTTTTTTTTTACTTAGTAATATGCATATACATTTCATCTATGTCTTTTCAAGGCTTGAAATCTCATTTCTTTTTTGGCACTGAATAATATTCCATTGTCTGGGTGGACTGCAGTTTATTCATTCACTTACTGAAGGACATCTTGGTTGCTTCCAATATTTGGCAATTATGAATAAAGCTGCTATAAACATAGTGTGCAGGTTTTTGTGTGGACATAAATTTTCAACTCCTTTGGATACATATCAAGGAATGCAGTTGCTGGTAATAGTATGTTTAAGTATTAAACTACCAAACCGTCTTCATCAGTGACTGCACTGTTTTGCATTCCATGTAGCTTTCTTCATCTAAACTGGAAACTGACACTTGCTCTCTGCATTCTTGGATCCAGATGCTGCTGTCCACTCTGTCTGCGGCAGTGTCTTGGGCTGGGTGTTAATATGCAGACCATTACCCCTTTGCTCATGAGCTAGGCCAGCAGGGATCGATAAGTCTTTGTGTGTGACTGCCCTGGCTCTGCCAGCCTGGAGGAAGTCTGCAGCCCCTCCTGGTGCGTGACCACTGGCTGCTTAGTCAGTCCCTGTGAAGGTGCCTCATGCTGTAAGGTACACTTCTCCTTTTGTTTTTCCTTGCTCCTTTTGCAAAAGAAAGACGTGGAAAAGATTGAGATGCTTCAGTGCTTGACACCACTACCTGCAGAATAGCTGTTGCAGGTAGAATACCAAGCACGATGCTCAGATCATGGCCTCTCAGCAGATAAGTATTGAGTCTTAAGTTATAACCTGAGGCCCACAAGAAGGAAAAGGAGGGACACTGTGAGGAGGGGAGGAAGGCACGATTTATCTTGGTCTGTTTCTTCCTGGTCTCCCCTCAACTCCATCACTGTTATTATTCCTAATGTGATTAGCCCTCTTCACTTTGTTTAGATGTTTGAGGTAATAACAGTGGGGATGTGAGCTTGCGAAAGGCAGTGGCCTCAGCTGGTACCCAGTCTCTTAATTATACACCCAGCCTTTCTGAGACAAAAGCCCATTTTACTGCAGAACCAACGTGCTTGACATTTTAACACTGACAGGGTGCTCTTTATGTCTCCTCCTCTGCGAGGCCAGGCCTCCTTAATTACAGTTTTCCTAAAACTTTCTGCACGTTAAGATCCTTCTTATGGAAAGGTTACAAGTGGAAACCATCTTGCTATTTTTCTCCTGAGAGTGATCATCCTGATTTAAAGTTTAGAGGAGATAAATCAGGATGACGACAGTACGTGGAGGCCTGTGGCATCCGGCCTCTCCTCCTCCACCCCCGGGCCCTTCATTGAGATTTCCATGGGGAGTGCTGGTGCCTGCTTGTGACATAACCTGACCAGATTCATTGTGTTTATCATAAAAAAGTTTGGGGATGCTGCTATATTTGTTTTTCTTTTAAAATAAAGACAGGGAATGGAAATGTGCCTTTGAAACAGTCTCTTTCCACATCCAAAGTGATTTTGATGTGGTTTTGATGGTGTGGGACAGGGATCATCAGGAGTGAGTGGCAGCTTTCAGTGCACAGTCTCCAGGGACATTCATAGAGAACTATATTCAGACGATTAGAATTCTGGTTCAGGATATTGTCGTGTCAAAAAGCACCTAGGTTGCCAGACAGCCAAGTACTTGGCATTATCATGGCTTTCAAACGTTAACACGGGCTGGATCATGCAACAGCAAAGTTGCCATTGATTATGACAGTGATGCAGACTTGGGAGCTAACTCAGAATTCTTGGCAAACAAATTGAAAGCTGTGTTCAAAGCCTGAGCGCTGTAATGCATTCATGGAAACCAGTAAGCGGTTTCTGAACTCTGCCTGTAGATAAATCCCCACGGCTTCCAGAATTTAGTCCTGAAGTACTCACATTTCCAGTTAACCTCAGATAACAATTCTAGAAGGGTGGTTGTAGCAGGAGCATAGGGCTTTATAACAAATTTTAGATTTCACTTTGGGTGTGAAAAACAGGGCATTCCATATTTATTCCTATAGTATGCACATATGGTGGGCAATTGAGGATATTTTATGATGCTTCCACACTTGTTACCACTGAAATAGAGCTGAATCTGTAAGGCAGGGCATTGAATAGCCAATCATAAATTACTACTCAGATTTACTGATTGTCCTGGTCCATTTGGGCAGCTATAACAGAACACCACAAACTGGGTGGCTTATAAACAACAGACATTTATTTCTCACTGTCTGGAGGCTGGGAGTCCAAGATCAAGTATTGACTGCCTGCTTCCTGGTTCACAGTGTCTTTTCCCTGTGTCCTCACTTGGTGGGGGGTGGATAAGGGAGCTCTCTGGGGTCTCTTTTATAATGGCTCTAATCTTGTCATGAGGGCTCCACCCTCATGTCCTTATCATCTCCCAAAGGCCCACCTCGTAACATCATCATATTGGGGGTGAGGTGTCATGAACATGGGGATTTGGGGGAATACAAACATGTAGTCCATAACACTAATACACTCACTAAAGAATAGACTTTAGTAGAAGGTGTGTCTATTTTGAACTTTAGTTGAAGAACTTTGTTATTCAGAAATATATATTGAGCACATATAGTGAGTGACATGTCAGGTGAGGAGCTGTTCAGCTCTGTGTGCCTGCCCTGGGCATGAACTATTCCTGACTGTTCTGGGCTGGGTTCCATGGAAGCCAACATTGAGCAGCATTCTGAGTGCAGGGTGAGTGTTAAGTCTCAACACCTGTGAAGGGACGAGTGGGACAAGGAGTCAAACTGCCACATGTCCTGCTTTGGGACAGAATGGCCGGCAAGAGCTGCCTGCAGACCTGCTCCTTCCTGGAAGGGCACCAGGAGGGCACATTTCTGTGTCCCCCATAATAAATAAGAACCGGACAGACACGGGGTCAGGAGAAGCTCGGTTGGGGACAAGTCCACTTGGTGGGGCAGATGAGGATTTTAATCAGGCGAGGCAGAAGACCAGGAAGAAAGGATTTGATGGACCTGTGAGGCGGGAGTAGGATTGGACTCAGAGTCTGTCCCAGGCAGAGTATAGGACCTCAGCAAAAGTATAGACATAAGGATTTCACTTAGGACACTTAGGAAAAGCCAACGTGTTCAGATAGGCCCACACATGCCTTCATATCATGGCGGGGGGGGGGGGGGAGAGCTTGAGGACTTGACTAGCAGAGTGAGATATCTGGGACCTATTGTAGGTCATTGGGTGTTCTGGGAGGTTCTGTCTACTGCGGAGTGCTGTAAATGTTACATTAACAAGATGGTGATGGAAATGCTGATAGTTAGGATGTAAAGGAAGCACATGCGACGTGAAATCATACAGCACATGGATTTATGTTCTGTGAGGCCAGGGCATCTCTTTGCAGTTCTGAGTGACACTACCAGAATCTAGCTGGGCTCACCAATGGGGATTACTTTGTCAACATCAAAGTGGCCTCCAATTGGGCACTTGTACAACAGATGGATTGGACAACTCAGGGCTGTGTTGGTCTTACTGTAGAGAGCCAGGCACTTAATCTATGATACATGAACCACTAAACTGAGAGGTGAAAAGGAGAGATTTTGAATTGTTAAGAGATGAGATACCCAAGCCCAGTCCAGGAGGGAATGGTAAAGTTGGAAGGGAGGAAGAATGAAAAAGGAGGTGGGAGCCATTGTAGTCACTCACCTTGACAAGGTCATGACCACTCAAACTGCCTAAAACTATGTGCTCTCAGCCAGTGCAACTGTCCTGGTTCTGGCAAAATCCTCTATTGTTTTTGTCTAACTAATCCTGCCATAATCTTGTCACTGAGCCTGGAGAACCAAAATAATATTGGTCACATTGGCACAAATTGGGATGCTGAGCAGTGGACCAGGGCTGCATGGGCTGTAGTAGTTTAATTTCAGGTAGGTGGTGTTTAGGATGCTTCTGGAAATTTAGGCTTGACTCTCTCAAGAGAGGCTGGGGTCAGTTGAATAGACTTGACACCTGTCTGCAGACTGAAGTCCGAAGACTCGGTGGACTCACCATCCAGGTGTTCCTGTTCCCAAATGGTTACCATTCATCATGGACCCAACTCGACCTCTCTATGCCCAGTACCATCTGGTTCAAAGCCTCATTCTTTCCCCCTGGACTTCTATAACAGATGCATATGTTTTCTCTCTGCCTCCAGTCTTACCCTCCTATAGCCATTCTCCCCTTTGCTACCAAAATTATTTCTCTACATCATCTGATGATGTGTCTTCCTGGTAAAAGCCATCACAGGCTTTCCATCACTCTCTAACTGAATCTCCCACCACTGGCTTCCTCAAACCCTAAGTTTTTAGCATGTTGACTCACTCACCCTCTCCAGTGTCCCAGCTGGCATGGACCACAGCTCCCTGATGAAGGTCATTTTCCCTTCTTTACACCTCAGGCCTCAGCTAATTGCCACTTCCTTTAGGAAGCTTTTCTCCCCAGCATGTTAGGTCTCTCTCATGCAGGCTCATGTTTTTGGCAAAGCACTTTCACACTGGCTGTACTAGTGCCTGCCTGGCAGCTACTCTGCCCCGCCCAGCACACAGGGCCAGGCAGGCAACTTGGATCTGCAGACCTCCAGGTGCAGGATGACAGAGAGGGACAAAAACTTTGTAGGCTTGAAAGAATCCACCCATTTACACAGAGCCAGGTTAAACACACACACACATACATACACACAAACAAAAAAACCAAAACAATAAAAACTAAAGCAAAGTCACAGTGGGTGGAATAGTTTGTCCTATTGGTCACTGTGGCCCTGAGACGAGACAGAGGCTTTTGAAGGCGGATGCCAGATAAAGAAATGCGTGTTCCCAAATGAATAAGGAGATCAGCATCAACTATCAAAATGTAAAAGTAGCTCTCGCCAGGCGTCCTTGTGGGAGGGACATCGTCTTTAAACCCTGCGTGGCAATCCCTGACGCACCGCCGTGATGCCCAGGGAAGACAGGGCGACCTGGAAGTCCAACTACTTCCTTAAGATCATCCAACTTCTGGATGATTATTCAAAATGCTTCATTGTGGGAGCAGACAATGTGGGCTCCAAGCAGATGCAGCAGATCCGCATGTCCCTCCGTGGGAAGGCTGTGGTGCTGATGGGCAAGAACACCATGATGCGCAAGGCCACCCGAGGGCACCTGGAAAACAACCCGGCTCTGGAGAAACTACTGCCTCATATCCGGGGGAATGTGGGCTTTGTGTTCACCAAGGAGGACCTCACTGAGATCCGGGACATGCTGCTGGCCAATAAGGTGCCAGCTGCTGCCCGTGCTGGTGCCATTGCCCCATGTGAAGTCACTGTGCCAGCCCAGAACACTGGTCTGGGGCCAGAGAAGACCACCTTCTTCCAGGCTCTAGGCATCTCCCCTAAAATCTCCAGGGGCACCATTGAAATCCTGAGTGATATACAGCTGATTAAGACTGGAGACAAAGGGGGAGCCAGCGAAGCCACACTGCTGAACATGCTGAACATCTCCCCCTTCTCCTTTGGGCTGATCATCCATCAGGTGTTTGACAATGGCAGCATCTACAACCCGGAAGTCCTTGACATCACAGAGGAAACTCTGCATTCCCGCTTCCTGGAGGGTGTCCGCAATGTTGCCAGTGTATGCCTTCACATTGGTTACCCAACTGTTGCATCAGTACCCCATTCTATCATCAATGGGTATAAGCGAGTTCTGGCTTTGTCTGTGGAGACTGATTACACCTTCCCACTTGCTGAACAGGTCAAGGCCTTCTTGGCTGATCCATCTGCTTTTGTGGCTGCTGCCCCTGTGGCCGCTGCCACCACTGCTGCTCCTGCTGCTGCTGCTGCAGCCCCAGCCAAGGTTGAAGCAAAGGAAGAGTCGGAGGAGTCGGACGAGGATATGGGATTTGGTCTCTCTGATTAATTACCAAAAAGCAACCAGCTCAGCCAACTCTATTTGAGAAACAAGGAAATAAAGCTTACTTCTCTTTAAAAAAAATGTAAAAGTAAAGGGATATGAGAAGGACACAATCCCAGTTTTAAAAAGGTAGAGGGAAACTTTGTCCAGCAGCTTTGTAATTAGTGAAAATGGAGAGACGCTCACACCAAAATGTTGACCAAAATTGCTAAAGAAGTTTCAAAAAAGGAGGCAGTTTGAAGAGAAAACAAGTTAAAAAGACCTGTTAGGAAAGAATGGGTTATTTGATATTTACATGTTATATATTTAATAAAATTTATAAACATAATATTTTATATATACATATTTTTACCAATAAAAATAATGTATTTTCATTACAAAAAGTTTAAACCAAGAAGTAAGAGGAAAAAGGTTATTTATTTCCTTTGCTCCAAGAGTACAGAGCACTTCATGAGTGTGGAGGGGGCAACAGACAGGCTGCTGGAGGATGGACATGCTACCTGCAGGGGAGGGGAGGGAGGTACAGCAAGAGGTGACTCTTACAAGAAATCCTATGGTGAAAAAGAAGGAATGCATCAGGCATTAGCTGTGTATGGAAGTGGACCTGGGAAATTCAAGAACATCAAAAATGAACTTGTCAGAAGAAAAGGAGAGATTAAGGATGTCAGAGAAAGAGGCCAGAGTACAAATGAGGAATGATGTTTGAGTTAAAGTAGAATCAAGAACCTTGGCAAAATATTTTGTAGCTACTGATGTCATAATGATTCAGGCAATGATCATCATGGATGCTAAAACCATGGGTGAAACAAAATATTATCATGTTCTGAAACTGTCACCACTCTCCTGACTTGCAAATGACAAAGCAAAGGTCCCTTAGGGTGCAGGAGTGGACAGCTGCCCCGTCACTATTTCTTTTTTATTTTTTTATTTTATTGATTTTTTTACAGAGAGGAAGGGAGAGGGATAAAGAGTTAGAAACATCAATGAAAGAAACACATCCTGCACACCCCCTGCTGGGGATGTGCCTGCAACCAAGGTACATGACCAGAATCGAACCTGGGACCTTTGAATCCGCAAGTCGACACTCTATCCACTGAGCCAAGCCGGTCAGGGCCCGTCACTATTTCTGATGTTACCAAGAGTGTGACAAACTGGCATGCTCCTCCGAGTAGAGGAACTGAGGAGAAAACACTATAGACTATTCTTCCCAAAAACATTTAACCTGAATCTGGTTATGAGAAAATAGAAAAGTTCATTTTATGAGACATCCTACAAAACAACTGGTTTGTTCAGGGAGGAAAAAAAAAGTCAGGGTCTAGTCTACATTAAAGGAGACTAAAGAGACGCAGTGGACTGAGTGGATGCTGGGTGGAGGGGAAAACAGCCTTCAAGGCCAAGACTGGAATAATTGGGAAATTGGAACATGAACCATATACTAGGTACTGTCACTGTGTCGCTGTTAAATTGTGGAAATACCTTCTGGTGAGGTGAGAGAATGCTATTACATGGTGGAATGAATATCTCAGCAGGAGAAAAATAAGTATTTTATCCATATGAAGAGAGATAAATCACATGTGGGAAATGTTAGCTATTGCCGAACCTAATGAATGGGTTTTCATTGTTATTCCTTCAGTTTTTCCATAGGTTTGAAAATTCCAAAATAAAAAGATGAAAAAAAATATAAGAAATCTGGAAAAGAGGAAAGAAAGTGTTTTCTCTTGCCCTAATTGTTTGGCTCAGTGGATAGAGTGTCGGCCTGCGGACTGAAGGGTCCTAGGTTCGATTCCAGTTAAGGGCACGTACCTTGGTTGCGGGCACATCCCTAATTGGGGATGTGCAGGAGGCAACTGATTGGATGTGCAGGAGGCAGCTGATCGATGTTTCTCTCTCATCGATGTTTCTAACTCTCTATCCCTCTCCCTTCCTCTCTGTAAAAAATCAATAAAATATATTTAAAAAAAGAAAAACGAAAAAAAAAGAAAGTGTTTTCTCTGAAGGGAAAGGGGAACTAGATAGTAGATAGACTCTCATTAGTCCATCTACTATTTGCTAAGGACTGCATTTTGTTTTGAAAATAAGCTACCTCATTAAACCCTCCTAACACATTTCCAGGGTAGATGTTATTATTCTCACTTTACATATGAGGAAAGAAAAGCTCAAAAATCATGTATTAGAGCCCATTCTGAGAACTAGTAATAGCGATGTGTAGTTGAATACTTTTCTTTTTAATTCAGGCTGACCCCTTTTAGTTAGGGCTCAGTGGCAAATAATACCCTGTTTGGTGTATGCAGAGGGAGTGAAGCAGTGAGGAATTAGAAGACCTGCTGGAGAGTTGGCAGGATGGAGGAGGAGACTTTAGGCCAGTGATGGTGAACCTATGACACGCGAACTCATTTTTTTGGTTGATTTTTCTTTGTTAAATGCAATTTAAATATATAAAATAAATATCAAAAATATAAGTCTTTGTTTTACTATGGTTGCAAATATCAAACAATTTCTATATGTGACATGGCACCAGAGTTAAGTTAGGGTTTTTCAAAATGCTGACACGCCGAGCTCAAAAGGTTCGCCATCACTGCTTTAGGCTGAGTTTCTAGGAATGATCACTAGAGTATCACCCGCAGAACCTGCCTGCCAGGAGAGCTGCCATGTCAGCCATAACCAAAGAGTAGAGGGACCCCAACCCAGGGCTCCAGGATCTCTGCTGAAATCCACACTAGCGCTCAGACACCCTGGCCTGCCACTCGACACCCTCAGCCTGAGCATGGCACCTGTTTCACAGGCTTTGTTGCAGAACAACACAGCTTCTCGCCCACCTGCAGAATATCCTATGGGCACATCTGTGGGAAACAAGGCCGTGTGTACATCTCTGGGTGGAGCTTTTGAAGTGCAGTCTTCACTTTTCTAGCCTTGACTACTGAGAAAAACATGCTGCACAAAGGGGTAGAGGAATTATTGGAGGCCATTGACCTGTTGGCCACATTTCCCCACTGTATTTGATTAAGTTACAGAGCAAACAGTGGGGTGAGGAAGGAGAGGTCTGAGGCCTTATAGGAGGGGATTCGGTTGGGGTTCAATCAGAGAAGCAGGGCCATGAGGATATAAAATGTAAGCAAATATGTACAGAAGTATTTACTGATTTATGTAGTTGTTATAAGGTTTCCACCTTTCACCTTGTGGGAGCTGGTTAAGCAGTCTCTGTAAGGGTGTCATGTTTACGTCTGATAATGAGGCTTGGAGGACACAGCTCAGGCATCAGGAAGCAAAGATGAAGGGAAAGTGGAAAAGAAGGTCAACGGGGAAGATGGAGGAAAAGTGGAAAAGACAGATAAGTGGGGAAGTGGAGAAGATCGTATTGGAAACCACAAGGACGAGGTGGAGCCACAAGGAGGACTGAAACCCATGCCCATCCTTATGCCTGATGTGAAAGCTGTGTTCTGAGAAAGCTGGAGTCTTCCACCTGAAGCTGAACACACACCTGGTCTAGGAGTGAGAGGAACAGAGGAGAAACGGGGGAAGGTGGGGTTGCCCCATGCCATGAAGTTGAGCCTTTAAATCAGGATCAATGTGTGGGAGCTCTGAACTGGCTACTGCTTCCCTCCCTCTGGATCCCACACAGGAGTCTCCCAGGTGCCTGCCCTAATCAGAAACAGACAGGGAGGGGAAATCTAGGAAGTGTAGCTGAAACTGGACTAGTGGGCACTTCGGAAAGCCAACAGGGTTGACTGTGATCTACTCATGAAAGGAGAAGGGGAGCATGGGTGAGTAGCAGTTAAGGAAAAACCAACCCAAAGCTGACTGGCAGCACCAGGGCCATCAGAACACACTTTCTACTCAACCCTACTTAGTACATGGAGTTAGTAATCTTCAAGGCCACTCCATGGTCTGAAAAGGCTCCTAGAGCATTGGCGCTTTTCTACATTCCTACAGGATGTAGGAGGAAGCGGGTAGGGCATATACAAAAGTGCCCATCCCAGTTGAATGGGACACCTGTAACGAGATTTCCAGAAGCTGCCCCCAAATGACTTTTTCTTACATCCTCTTGGAGTCACTGCTACTTAGGGTGACTGTATACTTTGTTTGAATTGGGACACTTTTGAAAAGGAGGAGGATATTATTGATAATTATGACAGCTCATCAAACTGGAAAAGGTACTATTGTAGACAAAACAGAAACTATGGATAACACCACCCCTAGAAAGGTGGGAAATGTAGTCTTAGAGTTGAGTGCTTTGTCACCCCAGTAAACCATGCTTTATGAGTAAAGGAGGAGGGGAAATAGCCTTTGGGTGGTGATTGACAGTCCTCCCACAAAGCCCACATCCAGTAATGTGTTTCCTACAGATGACTGAAAGTCAGCTACTTAATATCTTTAATTTGTACCTTCTCTATTTTCCTATTAAGGAAACAGCATAGTTATTACTTAACATTTTAGTCTGAATGATTAGGACAGAGCATTGTCTTCTTCCTGGTAGCAGGCATGAGACTATTCTGAAAGCATGGGGCTTACAGCAATCAGAGAGACTGAGGAATTTCCTCTGTTGCACATTCACAGTGTGGGTAGGAGGAGGACTTGGCAAGGGATGTACTAACAGAGGAAAGGATGGGCAGTGGTATCTATGCATGTACTTACAAACCTCCCAGATGATGTTCTGGGGAGAAGGCTGAGGCTGCCAATTTGGGACTAAGTTAATCTGACAGTTGCAGCAGTACAGACATTTAGGATATTAGTCTAATAGGAGTCATGCAGAACATTGACAGCCATATTAGAAATAATGAATCAGTCTGCTGGATCTATATCCAATTAGAAATGATGATTATCCACCTTGTCTTTTCGCCTGCTCATTAGAGTGAGTGCCCTCCTGAGGGGACAGCTCAGTTTAAAAAGCATGAAAGGCAGCATATAAAGTGCATCTTGGCCAAGGACAGGACGCAGGATCTTGGGGAATTCTCGGCTCCCAGGACTGGCAGCCCTGCTGAGAGCAAAGAGGAGACACTGTAAGAACTAAACTCTTAGAAGTCCAGCTCCTCACTCTGAGGAGGAACATTGTTCTAACTCAGTGGTTCTCAACCTTGGCTGCACATTAGAATCGCCTGGGAATCTTTTTAAAATCCTGATTTCTGGGCCTCATCCTCTGGAAATTCTGTTTCTTTGTTATGGGGTGAGGCCACAACATTAGTAACAAAGAAACAGAATTTCTGGAGGATGAGGCCCAGAAATCAGGATTTTAAAAAGATTCCCAGGCGATTCTAATGTGTAGCCAAGGTTGAGAACCACTGTTCTTACTAATTCAGTATTTAAATGACAGATTAGGGACAATCAGGCCCTAAGAGCTCTTGATGAGGTCAGTACAAAGCACCTAGCACCCAGCACCCAGCATAAAATATTCTGGATAGTCCAGCCAGGGTGGCTAAGTGGTTGAGCGTCCACCCATGAACCAGGAAGTCACCGGTTCGATTTCCCGTCAGGGAACATGCCCAGGTTGCAAGCTTGATCCCCAGAAGGGAGCGTGCACAAGGCAGGCAATTGATGTTTCTCTCTCATCAATGTTTCTATCTCTTTATCTCTCTCCCTTTCCCTCTCTTTAAAAAGTCAGTAAAACCTTTTTTTTTTAAAAAAATACACTGGACAAGACAGTGAACGTGAATCTGACTAAGTCCTTAGCATGACTTACAGATTATGGGAGTACTGGGGAGAAGGGGCAATAAAACCCACCACAAGTAAACAGGTAGTCAAGTGGAGTAAGCAGGGCTTTTCTATGACAGCTCATCTGGTTTTTTCAGCATGTCCATGCCATGAAAAGAAGGAAGGGGAGAGGAAGGGCACTGGCCTAAGTGAAAGAAACAAACCACATCAACCAGTCAAAGGATGGGCTTTAATGGACCTTAGTTTGAAAAAACAAAAACAAAACACAAAAAAAACTCTTAAAAATATTTTTTGAGACCATCCTTGAAGTTGGAATATGGATTCTATGTTAGATCTTACTAAGGGATTGCTATTTTTTATTGGGTATAAAAATAGCACTCTGTTTATATTAAAAAATACTCTTTTAAGAGGCGCCAACTAAAGTATGTAGGAATTATTTAATGATGTCCATGATTTGCTTAAAAATGCACCAGAATAAAAAAGAAAAAAGGGGGAAGATTAAGCAAAGTGTGGCTATATTTTGAGTAGTGATGTATTTGGGTAAAGGTGTGGGGGTTCATTATACTATATGTTGACGTCTTGTATATTTCTGGAAGTTTCCATTAAAAAGTAAAAAAATATAACTTTGACAAGAATTACATGTCAATCATCTAGATTATATGTTATTTTTAAAAATAGGTTTATGTTGATTTTAGAGAGAGAAGAAGGGAGGGGGAGAGAGAGAGAAACATCGGCTGCCTCTGTATACCCCCGACTGATGATTAGACCCACAATCTGAGAATCAAACCAGCAACCTTTAGGTGCATGGGATGATATTCAACCAACTAAGCCACACTGGCCAGGGCTAGATTATGGGTTTCATTAGCAGTTTTGGAATAACTATCAAGGTCACTGCTGGATTACTCTTACTTTTTTATGGTCCGAATTGCTGAGATGAACTTAATGCAGGACTGTGGGAGGCAATTTGTCATGCAGATATGCTTTCAAAAATGCAAAATGACAGGGTTATACTATATTACTAAGGAGTATTTAAGTCCTAAGATTTATATCTATGGTTCAGGTATGGTTTGTCCTGCTGAACCAGGACCAGTTCTGGTTATGCAGCTAGAGATACACCTTAAAGTAAGAAGAGCCAAAAAGTCCACCGAGGAAATTGAGTGGTCAGAATGTGGATTGGCCCGACTCAATGAAATAGTAGCATATATATTTATGTACCATATATGTGTTAAGTACATTTACAAACACACACACATGCACACACACTAATAATCTTACTGAAACCTGGTAGTTACATCAGATGCTCAGGTAATGTATCATCTGGGCTTCTACTTAGGCTTTTGCAAACACTAGCAGGAAATCACCCCTGCTTAGCTCTGTGGAGCTTTGGAGTCAGAATCCAGCAAGTTAAAATATCTGTTCTGCTGTGTCCTGGGAAGGCCCAGTGGCCTGAACAATCTCTGGACAAGCTGGACCTCAGTTTTCTTCTCTCTGGTACAATGATGATAATCCTACTGATTTGTCTTGTGCAAGCAATGGTGATTTCAGATACGTAAAACACCCAAGGGAGTGCCTGCCCCAGAAATGAGAATTCTCTGCAGCTAAGAGCTCTCAAACCTGTCCCTCAATTTTAAAATAAATTTTATTGAGATGTAGTTTTATTGATGTAAAATGCATCTATTGTAGGATCCCAGTCCCATCATGATCTAGAACATTTCCACTCTCTCTAGGAGCCCTGTGCCCCTTTGTTCTTCCATCCTCCGCCCCATCTGGTTTCCAGCAGCCAGCCACCTGCTACCTGTCATTTTAGATTAATTCACCTTCAGCAAGAGTTTCATATAAATGAATGATACATTGGTTGTGGTCTTTCGTGTGTGGCTTTTTTCACTTATTTAAATATATTGAGGCCCATCCATGTTATCAGTAATTTGTTATTTATTTCAATATTATATAGACATATATCACAATATGTTTGTGCATTTACAAGTTGATGGATATATGGGTAGTTTCTAGTTTGGGGTTATACTTGAATAAGTGTATGTTTGACTTAATATGATAAATATATGCTTAGTTTTATAAGAAACTCCTGAACTGTTTTCCAAAGTGGCTGTACCATTTGTGTCCAAATGTGGGAGAGGTCAAGCTGCCCACCCCCTTCCATCTGCACTTGTATCCTCAGGTTTTTTATTGTTTGTTCATTTGATAGATATTCTTATAGGTGATTGGTATCCCATTGGGTTTGTCTAATGACTGATGGTACCCAGCTTTACGTGCTTCTTGCAACTCCTGTGTCTTCTTGGTCTGAAGTATTAGATCAAATCTCTTGCCTTTTCTAAAAGTCAGATATCTATATTATAAATATTTTCTCCCAATCTGTGCTTGTGGTTTCATTTCTTGGTAATGCAAAGGTTTTAAGTTTTTATGAAATCCAACTTATCAATTTTTAAATTTTATGGTTTATTCTCAGATTCTACACATGGGATCTTTGCCTACAATTAAGTCAGAACAAAGATTTTCTCCTATGTTTGCTTTTTTGAAGTTTAATAACTTTAGATTTTATATTTAGTCTTAGGGTTTGTTTATTTATAATGTGAGGGAAAAGAGGTTTTTTTCCATGTGATTATACAGTTGTACTAGCACAACTTATTGAAAATATAATCTTTTCTCATTAAATTAATTCAGTACTTTTTATCAGAAATCAATAAGCTCTACATTTTTTGTTTCATCATCCATTTATTATTCATTTCTACCTTTATATTAGTGTTACACTGCCTTGATTATTATATCTTTACAGTAAGTCCTAAAATCAGTCAGAGGAGGTCCTCCAACTTTGTTTTTATTTTCAAATGTGTTTGGGCTATTCCAGAATCTTTTTGTTTCTCTATACATTTTAGATGAAGTCTCTCCATTTCTATAAAAATCTCTGGTGGGAATTTGATTAGAAATGTTTTGAATGTATAGTTTAATTTGGCGGAGAATGGAAATCATTGAAATAATGAGTTCTCTAATCCATGAAATGCCATGGCTCTTCATTTACTTAAGTCTTTCTTAATTTTTCTAAGGAAATCTTTTATGGCAATACTTGTACATTTTTGTTATATGTATTTTAAAACATTTTACTTTTTGATGTTATTGTTAATGCCATTAAAATAACTTTATTCCAATTTTCAATTGCTAAGTATATAGATATAAAAATAATTTTTTGATTATTAACTTTCTGTCCTGTCATCTTGAAAATTTATTTATTAGTTTGAGAACTTTTAAAAAGTAATTCTTAAGAATTGTCTCTGTAAACAGTTATATCATCTGGAGTGCAGTTTGTTATCACTGACGGGCTGTGTGATCATGACCAGACCACATTGCCTCTCTCCAACAGAGGTAAACATTTAAGAATCGAAATGGACTTTGGAACAACTCTGTGTCTTTACCTATTAAATAATGATGATAACAGCAAGCAGGTATATAGAACTGCCTGTTTGTTGAATATGATTCTTAGTGCTATACATGTTACCTGATTTATTTCTCACTTTAATTTTTTGAGGCATCTCATATTTTTTTCCAATTTAGAGATGAAAAAAGCAGGATCAAAGAGAGATGAAGTAATTTGCCCCAAGTCACATTATTAGGATGTGATCAAGACAGGATTTGAGCTCTACCTTGAAAGTTGTGTGACAGCTAATAAAGGACACAATGGCTTAAGGGTTTGACAACACAGTAGTCCCCACTTATCCATGGGTTTGCTTTCCATGGTTTCAGTTACCCATAGTCAGCTAGGGTCTGAAAATTTTAAATGGAAAATTCCAGAAATAAACAATTCATAAGTTGTAAATTGCATGCCATTCTGATGAAATCTCCCTTGGTCCTGCCTGGTGTGTTAATCATTCCTTAGTCCAGCGCATCCATGATGTATACGCTCCCTGTGAGTTAGTCACTTAGTAGCTGTTTCAGTTATCAGATGGACTGTTGAGGTATCACAGTGTTTAAGTAACCCTTATTTTACTTAATAATGTCTCATTTACCTCACTTCATTTCACCATGTAGGCATTATATAATCTCACATCATTAGAAGGGTTTGTACACTGCAGTAAGATATTTTTGAGAGACCACATTCATCCTATCTAATAAAAGAGAAACATTGTAATTAGCCATACGGCCGCTACCCTTCCCATTGGCTAATCAGTGAGATATGCAAATTAACTGCCAGCCAAGATGGCGGCCGGCAGCCAGGCAGCTGACTCGAACAGGGAGGCTTGCTTGCT